>NC_069499.1:1007873416-1008186749 GCF_027579735.1 Bombina bombina | reverse complement strand
AAATTGTGCGACAAGCGTTCCTTCTTTGAAACTGGTTTCGGACACAGAGAAGGTACGATGATCTCCTGGTTAATGTTTTTGTTAGAAACAACTTTTGGAAGAAAACCAGGTTTAGTACGTAAAACCACCTTATCTGCATGGAACACCAGATAAGGAGGAGAACACTGCAGAGCAGATAATTCTGAAACTCTTCTAGCAGAAGAAATTGCAACTAAAAACAAAACTTTCCAAGATAATAACTTAATATCAACGGAATGTAAGGGTTCAAACGGAACCCCCTGAAGAACTGAAAGAACTAGATTGAGACTCCAAGGAGGAGTCAAAGGTTTGTAAACAGGCTTGATTCTAACCAGAGCCTGAACAAAGGCTTGAACATCTGGCACAGCTGCCAGTTTTTTGTGAAGTAACACCGACAAGGCAGAAATCTGTCCCTTCAGGGAACTTGCCGATAATCCTTTTTCCAATCCTTCTTGAAGGAAGGATAGAATCCTAGGAATCTTAACCTTGTCCCAAGGGAATCCTTTAGATTCACACCAACAGATATATTTTTTCCAAATTTTGTGGTAAATCTTTCTAGTTACAGGCTTTCTGGCCTGAACAAGAGTATCGATAACAGAATCTGAGAAACCTCGCTTCGATAAAATCAAGCGTTCAATCTCCAAGCAGTCAGCTGGAGTGAAACCAGATTCGGATGTTCGAACGGACCCTGAACAAGAAGGTCTCGTCTCAAAGGTAGCTTCCAAGGTGGAGCCGATGACATATTCACCAGATCTGCATACCAAGTCCTGCGTGGCCACGCAGGAGCTATCAAGATCACCGACGCCCTCTCCTGATTGATCCTGGCTACCAGCCTGGGGATGAGAGGAAACGGCGGGAACACATAAGCTAGTTTGAAGGTCCAAGGTGCTACTAGTGCATCCACTAGAGCCGCCTTGGGATCCCTGGATCTGGACCCGTAGCAAGGAACTTTGAAGTTCTGACGAGAGGCCATCAGATCCATGTCTGGAATGCCCCAAAGTTGAGTGACTTGGGCAAAGATTTCCGGATGGAGTTCCCACTCCCCCGGATGCAATGTCTGACGACTCAGAAAATCCGCTTCCCAATTTTCCACTCCCGGGATGTGGATAGCAGACAGGTGGCAGGAGTGAGACTCCGCCCATAGAATAATCTTGGTCACTTCTTCCATCGCTAGGGAACTCCTTGTTCCCCCCTGATGGTTGATGTACGCAACAGTCGTCATGTTGTCTGATTGAAACCGTATGAACTTGGTCCTCGCTAGCTGAGGCCAAGCCTTGAGAGCATTGAATATCGCTCTCAGTTCCAGAATATTTATCGGTAGAAGAGATTCTTCCCGAGACCAAAGACCCTGAGCTTTCAGGGATCCCCAGACCGCGCCCCAGCCCATCAGACTGGCGTCGGTCGTGACAATGACCCACTCTGGTCTGTGGAATGTCATCCCTCGTGACAGGTTGTCCAGGGACAGCCACCAACGGAGTGAGTCTCTGGTCCTCTGATTTACTTGTATCTTTGGAGACAAGTCTGTATAGTCCCCATTCCACTGACTGAGCATGCACAGTTGTAATGGTCTTAGATGAATGCGCGCAAAAGGAACTATGTCCATTGTCGCTACCATCAACCCGATCACTTCCATGCACTGAGCTACGGAAGGAAGAGGAACGGAATGAAGTATTCGACAAGAGTCCAGAAGCTTTGTCTTTCTGGCCTCTGTTAGAAAAATCCTCATTTCTGAGGAGTCTATAATTGTTCCCAAGAAGGGAACCCTTGTTGACGGGGATAGAGAACTCTTTTCCACGTTCACTTTCCAGCCGTGCGATCTGAGAAAGGCCAGGACGATGTCCGTGTGAGCCTTTGCTCGAGGGAGGGACGACGCTTGAATCAGAATGTCGTCCAGGCAAGGTACAACTGCAATGCCCCTTGGTCTTAGCACAGCTAGAAGGGACCCTAGTACCTTTGTGAAAATCCTTGGAGCAGTGGCTAATCCGAAAGGAAGCGCCACGAACTGGTAATGTTTGTCCAGGAATGCAAACCTTAGGAACCGATGATGTTCCTTGTGGATAGGAATATGTAGATACGCATCCTTTAAATCCACCGTGGTCATGAATTGACCTTCCTGGATGGAAGGAAGGATAGTTCGAATGGTTTCCATCTTGAAAGATGGGACCTTGAGAAATTTGTTTAAGATCTTGAGATCTAGGATTGGTCTGAACGTTCCCTCTTTTTTGGGAACTATGAACAGATTGGAGTAGAACCCCATCCCTTGTTCTCTCAATGGAACAGGATGAATCACTCCCATTTTTAACAGGTCTTCTACACAATGTAAGAACGCCTGTCTTTTTATGTGGTCTGAAGACAACTGAGACCTGTGGAACCTTCCCCTTGGGGGAAGTCCCTTGAATTCCAGAAGATAACCCTGGGAGACTATTTCTAGCGCCCAAGGATCCAGAACATCTCTTGCCCAAGCCTGAGCGAAGAGAGAGAGTCTGCCCCCCACCAGATCCGGTCCCGGATCGGGGGCCGATATTTCATGCTGTCTTGGTAGCAGTGGCAGGTTTCTTTGCCTGCTTTCCCTTGTTCCAGCCTTGCATTGGTCTCCAAGCTGGCTTGGCCTGAGAAGAATTACCCTCTTGCTTAGAGGACGTAGCACCTTGGGCTGGTCCGTTTTTACGAAAGGGACGAAAATTAGGTCTATTTTTTGCCTTGAAAGGCCGATCCTGAGGAAGGGCATGGCCCTTACCCCCAGTGATATCAGAGATAATCTCTTTCAAGTCAGGACCAAACAGCGTTTTCCCCTTGAAAGGAATGTTTAGTAGCTTGTTCTTGGAAGACGCATCAGCCGACCAAGATTTCAACCAAAGCGCTCTGCGCGCCACAATAGCAAACCCAGAATTCTTAGCCGCTAACTTAGCCAATTGCAAAGAGGCGTCTAGAGTGAAAGAATTAGTCAATTTGAGAGCATTGACTCTGTCCATAATCTCCTCATAAGGAGGAGAGTCACTATCGAGCACCTTAATCAGTTCATCAAACCAGAAATATGCGGCTGTAGTGACAGGGACAATGCATGAAATGGGTTGTAGAAGGTAACCCTGCTGAACAAACATCTTTTTAAGCAAACCTTCTAATTTTTTATCCATAGGATCTTTGAAAGCACAACTATCCTCTATGGGAATAGTGGTGCGTTTGTTTAAAGTAGAAACCGCTCCCTCGACCTTGGGGACTGACTGCCATAAGTCCTTTCTGGGGTCGACCATAGGAAACAATTTTTTAAATATGGGGGGAGGGACGAAAGGAATACCGGGCCTTTCCCATTCTTTATTAACAATGTCCGCCACCCGCTTGGGTATAGGAAAAGCTTCTGGGAGCCCCGGCACCTCTAGGAACTTGTCCATTTTACATAGTTTCTCTGGGATGACCAAATTTTCACAATCATCCAGAGTGGATAATACCTCCTTAAGCAAAATGCGGAGATGTTCCAATTTAAATTTAAAAGTAATCACATCAGATTCAGCCTGCTGAGAAATGTTCCCTAAATCAGTAATTTCTCCCTCAGACAAAACCTCCCTGGCTCCCTCAGATTGGGTTAGGGGCCCTTCAGAGATATTAATATCAGCGTCGTCATGCTCTTCAGTAACTAAAACAGAGCATCCACGCTTACGCTGACAAGGGTTCATTTTGGCTAAAATGTTTTTGACAGAATTATCCATTACAGCCGTTAATTGTTGCATAGTAAGGAGTATTGGCGCGCTAGATGTACTAGGGGCCTCCTGAGTGGGCAAGACTCGTGTAGACGAAGGAGGGAATGATGCAGTACCATGCTTACTCCCCTCACTTGAGGAATCATCTTGGGCATCATTGTCATTATCACATAAATCACATTTATTTAAATGAATAGGAATTCTGGCTTCCCCACATTCAGAACACAGTCTATCTGGTAGTTCAGACATGTTAAACAGGCATAAACTTGATAAGAAAGTACAAAAAACGTTTTGAAATAAAACCGTTACTGTCACTTTAAATTTTAAACTGAACACACTTTATTACTGCAATTGCGAAAAAACATGAAGGAATTGTTCAAAATTCACCAAACTTTCACCACAGTGTCTTAAAGCCTTGAAAATATTGCACACCAATTTTGGAAGCTTTAACCCTTAAAATAACGGAACCGGAGCCGTTTTAAGCTTTAACCCCTTTACAGTCCCTGGTATCTGCTTTGCTGAGACCCAACCAAACCCAAGGGGAATACGATACCAAATGATGCCTTCAGAAGTCTTTTATCAGTATCAGAGCTCCTCTCACATGCGACTGCATGCCATGCCTCTCAAAAACAAGTGCGCAACACCGGCGCGAAAATGAGACTCTGCCTATGCTTTGGGAAAGCCCCTAAAGAATAAGGTGTCTAAAACAGTGCCTGCCGATATAATTATATCAAAATACCCAGAATAAATGATTCCTCAAGGCTAAATAAGTGTTAATATCAATCGATTTAGCCCAAAAAATGTCTACAGTCTAAATAAGCCCTTGTGAAGCCCTTATTTACAATCGTAATAAACATGGCTTACCGGATCCCATAGGGAAAATGACAGCTTCCAGCATTACATCGTCTTGTTAGAATGTGTCATACCTCAAGCAGCAAAGGACTGCAAACTGTTCCCCCAACTGAAGTTAATGCTCTCAACAGTCCTGTGTGGAACAGCCATGGATTTTAGTTACGGTTGCTAAAATCATTTTCCTCATACAAACAGAATTCTTCATCTCTTTTCTGTTTCTGAGTAAATAGTACGTACCAGCACTATTTGAAAATAACAAACTCTTGATTGAATAATGAAAAACTACAGTTAAACACTAAAAAACTCTAAGCCATCTCCGTGGAGATGTTGCCTGTACAACGGCAAAGAGAATGACTGGGGTAGGCGGAGCCTAGGAGGGATCATGTGACCAGCTTTGCTGGGCTCTTTGCCATTTCCTGTTGGGGAGGAGAATATCCCACAAGTAAGGATGACGCCGTGGACCGGACACACCTATGTTGGAGAAAACAAATATATACCCATTTCAATTATTTATTTTTACCAGTGAAACCAATATAACATCTCAACATTCACAAATATACATTTCTGACATTCAAAAACAAAACAAAAACAAATCAGTGACCAATATAGCCACCTTTCTTTGCAAGGACACTCAAAAGCCTGCCATCCATGGATTCTGTCAGTGTTTTGATCTGTTCACCATCAACATTGTGTGCAGCAGCAACCACAGCCTCCCAGACACTGTTCAGAGAGGTGTACTGTTTTCCCTCCTTGTAAATCTCACATTTGATGATGGACCACAGTTTTTCAATGGGGTTCAGATCAGGTGAACAAGGAGGCCATGTCATTAGATTTTCTTCTTTTATACCCTTTCTTGCCAGCCACGCTGTGGAGTACTTGGACGCGTGTGATGGAGCATTGTCCTGCATGAAAATCATGTTTTTCTTGAAGGATGCAGACTTCTTCCTGTACCACTGCTTGAAGAAGGTGTCTTCCAGAAACTGGCAGTAGGACTGGGAGTTGAGCTTGACTCCATCCTCAACCCGAAAAGGCCCCATAAGCTCATCTTTGATGATACCAGCCCAAACCAGTACTCCACCTCCACCTTGCTGGCGTCTGAGTCGGACTGGAGCTCTCTGCCCTTTACTAATCCAGCCACGGGCCCATCCATATGGCCCATCAAGACTATCTCTCATTTCATCAGTCCATAAAACCTTAGAAAAATCAGTCTTGAGATATTTCTTGGCCCAGTCTTGACATTTCAGCTTGTGTGTCTTGTTCAGTGGTGGTCGTCTTTCAGCCTTTCTTACCTTGGCCATGTCTCTGAGTATTGCACACCTTGTGCTTTTGGGCACTCTAGTGATGTTGCAGCTCTGAAATATGGCCAAACTGGTGGCAAGTGGCATCTTGGCAGCTGCACGCTTGACTTTTCTCAGTTCATGGGCAGTTATTTTGCGCCTTGGTTTTTCCACACGCTTCTTGCGACCCTGTTGACTATTTTGAATGAAACGCTTGATTGTTCGATGATCACGCTTCAGAAGCTTTGCAATTTTAAGAGTGCTGCATCCCTCTGCAAGATATCTCACTATTTTTGACTTTTCTGAGCCTGTCAAGTCCTTCTTTTGACCCATTTTGCCAAAGTTGCCTAATAATTATGCACACCTGATATAGGGTGTTGATGTCATTAGACCACACCCCTTCTCATTACAGAGATGCACATCACCTAATATGCTTAATTGGTAGTAGGCTTTCGAGCCTATACAGCTTGGAGTAAGACAACATGCATAAAGAGGATGATGTGGTCAAAATACTCATTTGCCTAATAATTCTGCACTCCCTGTATAGTTAATATAGTTATTATATTATATATATATTAAGTATAATAACCCTATCTAACTCTAACACCCCTAACTAAATTCTTATTAAAATAAATCTAATTAATATTATTAATTAAAATATTCCTATTTAAATCTAAATACTTACCTATAAATTAAACCCTAAGATAGCTACAATATAATTAATAATTACATTGTAGCTATTTTAAGGTTTATATTTATTTTACAGGTAACTTGGTAATTATTTTAACTAGGTACAATAGCTATTAAATAGTTAATGACTATTTAATAGATACCTTGTTAAAATAATTACCAATTTACCTGTAAAATAAATCCTAACCTAAGTTACAAATACACCTACACTATCAATAAATTAAATAAACTACAAATATCTAAACTAAAATACAATTAAATACACTAAACTAAATTACAAAAAAAACAAACACTAAATTATAAAAAATAAAAAAGATTAGAAGAATTTTAAGCTAATTACACCTATTCTAAGCCCCCTAATAAAATAATAAAGCCCCCCAAAATAAAAAAATGCCCTACCCTATTCTAAATTAAAAATTAACCAGCTCTTTTACCAGCCCTTAAAAGGGCTTTTTTGCGGGGCATGCCCCAAAGTAATCAGCTCTTTTGCCTGTAAAAAAAAACACAATACCAGCCCCCAACATTAAAACCCACCACCCACATACCCCTACTCTAAACCCACCCAAACCCCCCTTTAAAAAACCTAACACTAAGCCCCAGAAGATCTCCCTACCTTGAGTCGTCTTCACCCAGCCGGGCCGAACTCTTCATCCAATACGGGCAATGTCTTCATCCAATCGGCAAAGAAGAAGTCTTCCATCCGGCGATGTCTTCATCCAAGCGGCAAAGAAGAAGTCTTCCATCCCAGCGATGTCTTCATCCAAGCGGCAAAGAAGAGGTCCTCCATCGGGGCAAAGTTTTCCTCCAAGGGGCATCTTCAATCTCCTTTCTTCGGACCTCCAACGCGGAACATCTAGCTGGCCCGACGACTGAAAGACGAATGAAGTTTCCTTTAAATGACGTCATCCAAGATGGCGTCCCTCGAATTCCGATTGGCTGATAGGATTCTATCAACCAATCGGAATTAAGGTAAGAAAATCTGATTGGCTGATTCAATCAGCCAATCAGATTCAAGTTCAATCCGATTGGCTGATCCAATCAGCCAATCAGATTGAGCTCGCATTCTATTGGCTGATCGGAACAGCCAATAGAATGCAAGCTCAATCTGATTGGCTGATGCAATTAACTGCAATTAATTTTTTCACCCCCTTTGAAAAAGCCGTGTGAACGGCGAAACATGTTAGGGCATTGGTGAGGAGTCAGGGAGCTCCTTTGTATGTTAGGGCTAGCTTAATCTGGGGTGCAACTTATTGTTAATTGCATTACTTGATCTGCCATTATAGCGTTCTCCAACATATGGTTATATACATAGTGATTACTTGACATATAAGTTATCAGAGACTATGTGGGAGACTGCTGTTAGACATGTTTGAGCAGATTACAACCGCACACTTTTGTTAGCATTTTTACCAGCATCTACGCTGAACTATAGCACAGCAAAGCATAATATCATCTAACATTTACTAGCCACAGAAAGCGACCGTGCAAGCTCAACATTAGTAGTATCACTAACTCACATGTGTTACAGAGGCGAGCCGTTCGTAACTCTTGTGGCATTTCATGTTATACTAGTCTACAAATCAATTTAATAACAAGCTTACTTTGGTTAATCTTGGACTGTAGCAAAATAGGTACTAAGATCAGTAAAATACTTGACACTGGGTACTTATAAATAGTTTGTCACACAGCTAACGAATTTTCTTGTCAAAGATTACACTCTACTGTGCAAACACATTTATCCCTGGGATATCACCTATATTGCCAGAAATCAAGTTGGCAAAATAAGTTTATGCTGCCTCAATTTTGTATAAACAACTGCATTGGAATAGATAATAGCAGAGCACTTGCTATTGGCCTATACTTGCTATATGCAAACACAGTAAGGCAATTATTTTTTTATCATTACTGCCAAAATTAATTATCTCCAGATAAACACCTGATATCTGCTGCACAAACGCAGTTATCTATGTGTGAATCCAACCATTGTTAAAACAACTGGCAACTCAATACTTTATTATAATAAACTGACATATGCCAAATGTATCAATATTCTTTATAACTTTGTGCAATTAAATGTATATTAGATCACCTAGCAAAAAGATTTGCTGCAAAGAAATTAATCTCGCTTAAAAAGTTATATTATTACACCGTACCAAATGTCATATGTTTGATTATCTGAACTGAATAAGACATAGTGGTTAACTCTATGTTATCTGGAACTGGCACATATGAATACCCAAGTATGCACCAATCACACTGATCTCTGAGCAAATGATAATTTTGCTCTAGTCATTACCGTGCTAAACCCAATCCAGAGCATTCTGGGCTAATTAAATACACTGGGTAACACCCAGTCAGTACTTACTGAATAAGACTTAATGATTAACCCTGCAATGCCTAGGAATGGTAAACATAGATACCCAAGTATGCACTAATTACATTCACCTCTCAGTTAATTATATTTATGCTTTGTGCACTGCTGTGCTAAACGAAATCAACTATAATTTGTGCTAACAAATCATTTTGGGAAACACTCAGTGAACACTGGACACATGCCCTAGACTCTTAATGAATAAATGTTGAACACAATCTCTGCAAATATTTATGGTATTTATCTATTAAATTAGTAAACCAAGTATTTTGACGTGCAGAGTGGTGCTAGACATTTATAAGTTGTACCTGGAATACCCAAGTATGCATAACAACCTCTAAAACGCTATATATTGGCACCCATCGTGATATAAAAAACTATATTTTATCACGCCCCAGTTAGCTATTGTTTTTAATTGCACATCCCTTAATTTTATCTCCAATTTTTTTGCGTATTTAATAAAAGTTATGTTTTAATAATTCAAGCGAACTCTCTTTACCATTTGGTACTTAATCTTTCTCACAATATATATATACACAATTTGTGTTAACAAGTCTACCAGAGTGCTAATAGTGTATTCGTTAATGGTCATTTCTGCCCATGTTTTTCCTCTGAAATTTTAACAATACACAGCACCTCCTACCCTGAGATTATATGTAATATAACTAGTAATCAATCAAGGGTGTAGTCACAACTGCAGATCAGGCAGTGCCATTGAAACCCCCTTTTTTTGCTTCAATACATTATCATATGTTAATCTAATAAAGCCTGCACAAAATATCATTGGGAGGAAAGGGAGAGGAGAAAAACAGGTCTATTTCACCAACAGCATAGCTATACCCACATCTAAATTTAATTTAGTCTGATTGAATTAAAGATTCCCAGAGAACTACCTCATACCGTGACATAATAGAAAATCACTGGAGATAAACTATATCTTTTTGTGTACAAAGAGGTTAACAAAGTAATAACAAGTAAATATCAGCTCTATTAAAATCAGCAATTCCAGTAGGGGGAAAATTTCACAGTTCAGCAAACTATACGCAAAGTAGAACCCAAAGTCCCCAATAATACTATCTATTTGCTTGAGGGATAGCTCTGCACTTCATAGAAGGAACATGTCATCCAGAAGACCAGCAAAACCTGAAAAAAGTGGGAAAGCAACAACCCAGACATCATCTATGTCTGCCTTCTTCTCTCCATCAGAGCATATTCGAGCAGACACATCCCCATTGATAAAGGATACAACACAACCTGTTTCTCCCCCAGCATCAGAACATACAACTAATTACTCCATCATGCAGCAACAACTTTCAACATTACAAGCCACTATAGATAAATTACCTTCCAAATCTGACATAGCAGATCTTAAATCATTCATACAATCTGAAATAGCTACTGTTAAAAAAGAAATTGGCACTTTAGGATCCAGACTTGATGATTTGGAGGAGAGTCAGGAAGTTATCAATTCCATGCTAAACACTACAGAATCTGGTTTATCGCAACAAGCTACCCTGATCCATACTCTACAAGATAAAGTGGAGGAATTAGAAAATAGGAGTAGGAGAAATAATTTAAGGATTCGCGGAATCCCAGAAGACATATCTACTGAAGAACTACAACCCTACTTAATAAGTCTGTTCAATCATCTCACCAAATCCACCTCCTTTACAGAGTCAGCTATAGAAAGGGCCAATAGAGCTTTAAGACCTCGCCCTAACGCATCTGCCCATCCGAGGGATGTTATTATCAGACTTCTTCATTTTAAAGACAGAGAAACAATCTGGGCAGCAGCCAGGAACACTCATCCCTTGTCATTTCAAAACAAGGATCTGCAAATCTACCAAGACCTGTGCCCATCCACCATTGAAAAAAGGAAACTGTTGAAATTCCTAACTTCAACTCTTCAAGAGCACCGCATAAAGTATAGATGGGGATTCCCTTTCAGCCTACTAATACCACATGCTGGCAAAATGCTAGTGTATAGAGAGTCTTCGGACTTGGACACTCTCTCAAAAGCTTTAGGCATCAATTTTAATGCCCCATCCCCACCCTCGGAAGCAGAAGATACCCCGTCGACCCTTTTCAAGAATAAACCATCTACAGAGTCGCGCTATAACTGGAACACAGTGTCCAAAAAAATCTAAGAAACAGGTTTTACCTACTCACCAAAGCCTTCCTCCATGAAAGCTCACACATACCTTATGTGGAACATCAGCCGATTTACAGATAAGTACTATCTTATATAACTGTTTATACTACCCGCTCTTACAAAAAAGAGAGAGTTACATATGCCCGCTCTTTTGAACCCTCTTTCACAGAAGAAAGACTGATAATATATAATTGTTTTCTAAAAATAAGGTTGTTTTTTTTTGGGGGGGGGGGGTTCTTTCCTTACCCAAGTTATGGGTCTATAGGTTTTACAACTGTAAATTGTATCTCAGTTTACAACAGCAAATACAGAATGTCATCATCTAACTGACCGGGATCGCATAATGTACTATGTCGTTCATGCCTCATCTAGGGGGCTGTAATAGTTGTTTATAGCAATAGATGTAGCGTTGTTAGTATTTCTTACTAGTTGCTTTTTATTTTTAGCCATGTATTGAGTTTACGTCACTACCCATTTAACAAGGGTCAATAGGTATAGATTTTACTTAACCCCGGTTGCTGGGGAGGAGTAGCCATTCCCCACTTTTTTCTTCCCCAAAAAGGAAGACATTATTTTTACTGTTTTATTGTTTTCTTTTTATTATTGTCATTCATCTAGAAATGTACTACAATACTTTATGTTATTATCTGTTTTGTTTCGATTGTTATTTTATGTTATGTTTCAAAATTGTTTTGAACTGGGCAACCTCACGTCACGTCTTTCATAACTGCACTCTATATAAATACCTCTCTATGATTATCAGATTAATAACCATCACAACATCCCAGCCACATCATGACCACACAAATTCCTAGAAAAGATGACGATAGGTTCATCAACTTCATATCTATAAATTCAAAAGGTCTTAATTCCCCCAGGAAAAAGAACAACGGCACTTATTGACTTTAAACGCAAGAAGGGTGACATAATCCTACTTCAAGAAACCCATTTTTTAAAAGGGAGAGAACCCAAAACTTTCAATTTTAAATTTCGTAAAAGCTATTACGCATCACACCCCCAGAAAAAAATCCAAGGGGTGGGCATTTTAATTAAAGCTGGGATACCATTTCATGAGATAGCAGTACACAGGGACAGAGAGGGGAGATATATCCTATTAACAGGGCTACTCTATGGCCTACCTATTACAATAGTCTCCCTTTACGCCCCACACACTAAGCACCACTCTTTTCTTAAAAAGATATCAAATATAATCACAGACTGTCAAAAAGGCATGTTACTAATAGGAGGAGACTTTAATATGACCTTCAACCCACTCATGGATAGCTCCTCAAACACATCATCTAACACTACAGCAAGTATCAAAAAATCAAGCAATATATTAAAACAACTTAATTGTCTAGACGTGTGGAGAACCCTACACCCAACCACTGTAGACTACACGTTTTATTCATTCCCTCATAAAATATATAAGAGAATAGATTATATATTCACTGACATTACCAGTATGAGTTTAGCTAGATCAGCAAATATCTCCCCAATAACATGGTCAGATCATGCGGGAGTGCAATGTGCTTTCAGCTGGCCATCCAAACCTCTGAAACAATAAATTTGGAAATTAGATGATAGCCTAATATCTGATCCCACTATTACCCTAAAACTCCAAACTCGAATAGAGGAATTTTTCTTCCATAATAAACACGCGGACACTTCTCTACAAAACAACTGGGAGGCACACAAATCCACCATAAGAGGCGAGTTGATATCGCACAAAGCTCATATTAATAAACTAAAGAGGGAAGCAACCACTAATCTCATTAAAGAAATATCACAATTAGAAGAGATACATAAAAAAACACAAACGATGACACCACTTTACAAACCTTACAAGCTAAGCGTTTTAGCTTGGCCTCTATCCTCAACAAAGAACAAAGTAGGAGCGCTTTAGTACATAGGCAACACTCATACATGGACTTAAATAAACCAGGACGCTCAATGGCTAGATATATAAAGAAAAAATCCAGGTCCAACTATATTCTTCATATAAGAGATAATAAGCATAAATCACATAAATCGACACAAGCCATAGCCGAAGCGTTTAGAGATTACTACCAAAAATTATATAATCTGCCAAAACCAAACACCGGTCCATCCCCCGACACTGAATCCCACCAAAAAATCCTTTACGGAATACCTCTCTAACCTGCGCCTACCTAAGTTGACTCAATTACAAAAAGAAGCACTAGAGGAACCCTTCTCATTAGAAGAATTGCAGTTAGTGATTAAAAATCTCCCGAACAATAAATCGCCAGGGCCCGATGGGTTCACACATAAATATTACTCAACATTCGCAGAACAATTATCCCTACATCTCCTGCAAAACTTTAACTCAATTGATCTTGCTCACCCCTTCCCAGACTCGGCATTAGAAGCCCATATTACTACACTTTTGAAGCCAAATAAGCCTCCAGAACTAACTACAAGCTATCGCCCAATCTCACTTCTAAATTCAGATACAAAAATGTATTCCAAATTATTAGCAAATAGAATTAATGTTTTACTCCCAGACCTTATTCACCCTGATCAGGTGGGGTTTGTATTAGGTAGAGAAGCAAAAGACAACACGGTCAGGGCCCTGAACACTATTTTCTATGCGCAAAATCAGAAACTCCCATTAATTCTTCTGTCAATAGACGCCGAAAAGGTCTTTGACCGTGTTGCATGGGACTTTCTACAACTAACACTACAGAATTTCGGATTCGGAGAAGGTATAATTCAAAAAAATTTATCCCTATATACTCACCCAAGTGCAAGAATATTAATAAACGGAACTCTGTCTGACCCATTCAAAATATCTAATGGGACGAGACAAGGTTGCCCGCTATCCCCCTTGCTATTCGCCTGTGTAATAGAGACCTTAGCAGTTAAAATTAGATCTCACCCTCAGATAGAAGGGATCACAATAGACAACCAAAATTATGTTATTTCTCTATTCGCGGACGACATCTTATTTACACTAACAAATCCAGAAATCTCATTGCCCATATTAATAAAGGAGTTCGACAATTTTCACTTTCAATCGAACTTTCTGGTCAATGCCCATAAATCAGAGATCCTTAATATCACACTAGACTAGCATAATAAGAAAATAGTGGAGAAACTTACCCCATTTCAATGGAACTCACATTCTCTTAAATATCTAGGAATTTATCTTGCCACATCTATAGAGCAAATACATCAGCTTAATTATGAAAAGATTAAAAAAGAGATTATAAGAGACTTATCGAGCTGGAGATCAAAAAATCTATCTTGGCTAGGCCGTATCAACCTAATAAAGATGAATATATTCCCAAGAATCTTGTATATCCTCCAGACACTACCTATCCCCTTGTCAGAAAAATACCTAAATACACTACAACGAGCATTAAGCGACTTCACATGGCACAAGAAACACCCTAGAATCAATAAACAACTTATGTCTTTACCCAAAACCCAAGGAGGCCTTGGCCTACCTAACCTATTACAGGTACGCAATATTTCTACAAAGAATAGTCGACTGGAATATACATGGTAAACTTAAAAGATGGGTATACATGGAGCAGGGAATTGCTCAAACGCCAAACCTTAGCAGACAATGCTGGTCATTCCCAACACAAAAATTTAAATACTCTATTACTAACCCCATAATATCAGAAACCTACACGATGTGGAATAAAATAATGATACACTTCCCAAACCTTTCTTCAAGACCCTCCCCACTCACGTCCTTGGTAACGAATGGTGATTTTGATTTAGGTACAAGTATAGAGAAACACTGTTTCCCTTCACATATCCACGACTTCCCGATATACTGGCTTATACAGAATGAGCAGATTAAATCACAAGCCAAACTGATACAACAAGGTTTTACCTGCCTCGCTAACTGGTTTACATATAGGCGCATCCACAGCTTCATCACAACTCACAAACAATCTCCAAACATGACTAGACCACTAACTAACTACGAACAGTTATGCATTAGGAACCCCCCAATCCGCCACACACTATCGAGGATATATAAAATACTAATCACTCCATTCCCAGGGCACCCTCTCCCATACCTAGAAAGCTGGGGAAGAGATATAGGAATAATAATTCCACAACACATATGCATGAAAATAGTCCAATGCACGCTAAAAACCTCTATTTCCACAGCTGCTACGGAAATTAATCTAAAGATACTTCATAGATGGTATTACACACCTCAAAAACTCCATTGACTATATCACAGAGTTAGCAATAAGTGCTGGCGCTGTGGCCACGTTAATAGTGGCATGACCCACATGTGGTGGTGGTGCACAGTTATATATAATTTGTGGAAATTGGTTATTACCGAAATAGAGGATATATTAGAACTTCAATTCCCACTATTCTGGCTACTGAATAAACCCCCTAAGATAAAACATAAACCCTCTCTTAAACTATTCTTTATCATGTCTAATAGCATAAAGTTTCTAATAGCTAAAAATTGGAAATCCAAAGACCCACCCACAATTGAAATGTGAATACAGAGGGTATCTGAGTCGATACATCTTGAAGAGCTCTATTATCTGAAAAATAATAGATTAGATATATACTCTGAGATCCTAACAACTTGGGAATCATATATTAAGAACAGATAGTTTCACTTTCAGTTTACAATTTGTAGGATAAGGATTAGCACCAAGAACGCAACATAACCCTGTGGGCCTTTTCGTTGCAGAAGTTATTTTGGCCCTTATAAAACTACATATGGTCATGGAGAGGAGGTCACTTTCACATAGACGTGGGTTGCACTGATTCAAGGTTAAATTGTTTCCTTAAATAAATTAGCTTACAATATCAATGTACAACATCAAACTTTGTATGTAAACAAACTGGAGCTGCGTCTCCATAAGCTGTAATTTTCATTTCATAATTTATATAATAAAGCTAATTATTTGAAAAAAAAATAAAAATAATTTTGTTTATTACTTTATTAAATTATTAATTTTAAATTGATTTATTCAATTAGAATTGTGAAACTTTACTGAAACTTTAAGTATTGTATTGGGTACTTGTAAAGTGCGGTTAATGACCCGTAAGGTTCTCAAGGCGCTGCTCATTTTATCAACCTCGGAAGGACGAAAGGCTGAGTAGACCTCGTTGGGGATCGAACCTGCAACTTGGGTTGCTACAGTGCTCAGCCACAGTGCATTAGCATGCTGAGCTATCTGTCCGACTTTACATTTAATATGTAATCTCCAGCATACACCAAAGTTATTTTAAGACAGTATTGAATATGTTAAAGGCTAAATAAGAAAATGAATTTAGTCCACCTTAAGAGTCGAATATCCAAATACTATTGGCTAGATTACGAGTGGAGCACTAACCGTAGCATGCATGCAATATCTGCTTTTTTTGTTTTTTTGCATGCAACGGAAATAGCGAGTGTATTACGAGTTAAATGTAAACACATTTACTCAAGCGCAATCATAATTTACGCTTGTCGGTTAGGGCAACTTGAGATCTTGCGTAAAGGATAAGGGAAAAAAAAAGTTGCATTAAAACACAACATAAATACATATAAAAGTACAGTTACACTCATATAAACAATATCTGATAAAAATATTTAAAAAAATAATGTAATAAAACTTATAAGGGCTCAAAGATATATGGGTGCATATTTATCAATGTGCGAGCGGACATGATACGAAGTAGCGTATCATGTCCGCTGCACATCGATAAATGCCAACAGCATACGCTGTCATTACACCAGCGGCTGCTAGCAAAGGGTGTCAATCAACCCGATCGTATTCGATCGGGTTAATTTCTGTCTGCCGCCTCATAGCAGGCGGACAGGTTATGGAGCAGCGGTCTTTAGATCGCTGCTTAATAACTACTTGATAACAAGGGGCCTCAAGGCATATACGGAGCTTGATAAATATGCCCCATGGTATAGTGTTTGAGAAAAAAAAAAGGTCTGCAAAGGGCTTTACCATATATATGCATACGCACACGTCTAAATATGTGTATGTATGCATTTATGTATATATGTGTGTACAAATGGATTTATATGTGTATATAGGTATATATATATATACAGTATCTCACAAAGTGAGTACACCCCTCACATTTTTTTAAATATTTTATTATATCTTTTGGCAACAAAAGTGAGTACACCCCAAAGTGGAAATGTCCAAATTGGGCACTGTCTTAACCCTTCTGGGCATAGAGTTCACCAGAGCTTCACAGGTTGCCACTGGAGTCCTCTTACACTTCTCCATGACAACATCACAGAGCTGGTGGATGTTATAGACCTTGTGCTCTCCCACCTTCCGTTTGAGGATGCCCCACAAGATGCTTAATAGGGTTTAGGTGTGGAGACATGCTTGGCCAGTCCATCACCTTTACCTTTAGCTTCTTTAGCAAGGCAGTGGTCATCTTGGAGGTGTGTTTGGGGTTGTTATAATGTTGGAATACTGCCCTGCGGCCCAGTCTCCGAAGTGAGGGGATCATGCTCAGTATGTCACAGTACACGTTGGCATTCATGGTTCCCTCAATGAACTGTAGCTCCCCAGTGCTGGCAGCACTCATGCAGGCCCAGACCATGACATTCCCCACCATGCTTGACTGTAGGCAAAACACACTTGTCTTTGTACTCCTCACCTAGTTGCCACCACACACGCTTGACACCATCTGAACCAAATAAGTTTATCTTGGTCTCATCGGACCACAGGACATAGTTCCAGTAATCCATGTCCTTAGTCTGCTTGTCTTCAGCAAACTGTTTGCGGGCTTTCTTGTGCATCATCTTTAGAAGAGGCTTCCTTCTGGGACCAATTTGATGCAGTGTGCGGCGTATGGTCTGAACACTGACAGGCTGACCACCCGCCCCTTCAAACTCTTCAGCAATGCTGGCAGCACTCATACGTATATTTCCCAAAGACAACCTCTGGGTATGACGCTGAGCATGTGCACTCAACCTCTTTGGTCAACCATGGCGAGGCCTGTTCTGAGTGGAGCCTGTTCTGTAACCCACTGTATGGTCTTGCCCATCGTGCTGCAGCTCAGTTTCAGAGTCTTGGCTATCTTCTTATAGCCTAGGCCATCTTTATGTAGAGCAACAATTCTTTTTTCAGATCCTCAGAGAGTTCTTTGCCATGAGGTGCCATGTTGAACTTCTAGTGACCAGTATGAGAGAGTGTGAGAGTGGTAACACCAAATTTAACACACCTGCTACCCATTCACACCTGAGACATTGTAACAGTAACAAGTCAAATGACACCGGGGAGGGAAAATTGCTAATTGGGCCCAATTTGGACATTTCCACTTAGGGGTGTACTCACTTTTGTTGCTAACGGTTTAGACATTAATGGCTGTGTGTTGAGTTTTGTGTTTGAGGGGACAGCAAATTCACACTGTTATACAGGCTGTACACTCACTACTTTACATTGTAGCAAAGTGTCATTTCTTCAGTGTTGTCACATGAAAAAGATAGAATAAAATATTTTCAAAAATGTGAGGGGTGTACTCACTTTTGTGAGATACTGTATATAGGTATAGATAAATATTTTACCAAACAAATCATCATATATATATATATATATATATATATATATATATATATATATATTTATATATAAATATTTATTTAAGAATAAATATAACATATTCTTCTATGTGAAGACACTGAAGTCTATAAGAGAATACACTAATGAGGTTGCGATATCCAAAGTCCAACCACTTGCATGAATTGGATTCTCACTCACAGGCAAACTTTTTACTTTCCGTTTGTAATACGAGAACAAATCGACCTGCGCAAAAAGATTACCTTTAGAAAAGGGTCCACTCATAATGTAGCCCTATATAGCATAAAGTTAAAACAATTTCTGGAACAAAAAGAACAATTTGTTCCAGAAATTGTTTTAACTTTATGCTCTTGATAAAGGCTTCTTTTAGCCGAAGCGCATTGAGCTGTATTTTAAATAAAACCTAAAGCTGCACCTGAAGACACCTTAGTGATGATTTTAATAAAAGGCTTATTTTAACTGCAATCTCAAGAGTATAACCAGTTTGTGCGCCTACCACATTGTCTGAAATCTGCTACACTATTGTGAGCTCTTTTATTGTGGAGGTAAAAGCAACAAGGTTGACTAAGAGGACGTGGGCAGCTTGGTTCCCCGCAGGTGACACCGCACTGCCACTTTTAACACTTTATATTTCTAAATCCAAACCTTTTCCAGTCCCAAGCGTTTTGGATAAAGGGTTTTCTACCTGTATATATATTATGGTTCAAAATAATTTAGAATAAGATCAAAACAATAAAATAATGCCATATTACAACACAAAGTAAAACAGAGCAATTAAATGCCATAACAGTTACAAGGGGGGCAACTAACTGTGACCTATCCACATGTTATGAATAGAAGCAAGACATAACTTTATACTAGTAGGAAGTGTGTTGTAAAAGTCAATAAAAATAGCATTGTAAAACTTATGGTTGATTTCTCCTTAAAGGGATACTGAACCCAATTTTTTTCTTTTGTGATTCAGAAAGAGCATGCAATTTTAAGCAACTTTCTAATTTACTCCTGTTATCATTTTTTCTTTATTCTCTTGGAATCTTTATTTGAAAAAGCAGGAATGTAAGCTTACGAGCAAGCCCATTGTTGGTTCAGCACCCTGGATAGCTCTTGCTGATTGGTAGGTACATTTAGACACCAATCAGCAAGCTGTACCCAGGTGCTGAACCAAAGATGGGCCGGTTTGTAAGCTTACATTCCTGCTTTTTCAAATAAAGATACCAAGAGAATAAAGAAAATTTGATAACAGGAGTAAATGAGAAAGTTGCTTAAAATTGCATGCTCTATCTAATTCATGAAAGAAAAAACATTTGGTTTAGTATCCCTTTAATTTATAAAACTGAGAACATCACTCTGTAGGATTTACATTACACAGAGGCTATCAAAAATATCTGAAATGCTATACATGAACAGACTAACAAACCTCAGTTTTCTATACCAGTGAGACCTCTTGTGTATCTCAAAATATATAGAGTATGCTGAATTAATCACATCAGAAGGCCCCTCTTAGAGCTTTAATTAAGAATAGAGCACAAATAACAGACCTATTAGTTTAAACCGATGACACATTATTTGATAGTAATAAACAGAATAGATCTAATATGCACACTAATAGAAGGAGAAATTATAGAAATGTGGGCCAGTCAAGAAAGTCACTTTCTCTTGGAAAACACTGATGAGGAGAAGTTTGCCTCCAGCAATAAGAGAACCTCAGCTGATGACTTGTCAGGATCTGAGGTGGAAGACCTCTTGACTTACTCTGTACCCATTGTGGATGTTGCTTCATCATGGACCTAAAACACAGAGTATTAGTTAATTGGGTTCCAGTGACACTCATTATTGTAATAGATGTCATCTAAGAAGCAGGATTTTCAGTGGGCCCAGAAACAACCCAGAGGGGGAGAGCAACTGATAAGAGAGGTGGGTGCCCAATGTATCCTCTAAGGGGCAACAAGAACAAAACAATACCAAATATCAATAAATATAGTTATTAATCTCTCTTCTTACTCTCTTGCATAGGTTGAATATAGGGAGCTTGTTTATGGATTGAGCTTTGTACCTTCACAAAAGTTTGACCTATTTTAGGCTATTTTAGATATAAACAAACTCATTAAAGACTTAACCTTAAGAAAATATTTTGATTAAAGTGATACTCACAGTTCAGCTGGAAGCATGGTGCCAGCTAATGTTGTAGAAGTGTGACAATTTTTGACCAACTATCTTTTACTGACATTTGTACCTTTACTTCACTACATGAGTTAAAAAGATCTAATGTACATTCTAGTGGTGATTTAAACACAAGTATTTACGTAAAATTGAAACCTAAGCCTACCTTGTATTCATTGCAAAATAGTCCATGGAATTATTCCATAAAAGGGTTGTGGATGATCTCACTGAACTCACCAGGTCCAGCGCCAGTCACAGACCCAACTTATCCAGGGAGGAGAGAGAGGCGGTTGTAAAATTACAACAAAACCCACCCAAATTGTCATCAGACAAGAGGGGTAATGTGGTTGTTTTGGACAGAGAGACCTATAAAAATAAAGCCTTAAGACAGCTTAAGGAGGCTGACACTTATCTCCGTCTAGATAGAGATCCCGAGGTTAAATTTTGTAGGGATCTGAAAAGCCTTTTGGACGATGGTGTAGAAATGGGGTTCATTGATGGTATTACATTTAATTATCTTCTTGTGTATTATCCGATTATGTCCTTTTTCACCACCTTCTAAAGGTACACAAAAGTTTAGATAATGTCAAGGGGAGACCAATTGTTGCTAAAATATTTAAGCCTCTCTCAGAATAGGGTGCCCATTATTTACAGCCATTAATTGTGTGGTTGCCCTGTTATGTCAGGGATACTACTAAAGTAATTTAAAAAATAGATCAATTTGTGTGGAATAAACAGTATAGTTGGTTAACTATTGATGTTGTTTCCGTTTACTCATCTATTCCACATGAGTATGTCCTGGTGACTGTTAGGTACTTTCTGGATTTTAACAGATTTGTCTAATGAGTTTAAGGAGTTTGTGATTAGAGCCATCAGATTTGTCAATGAGTCAGTGCTATCTCCAGAGACAGACTGCTAAGGGGGCATGTTTTGCCCCCTCTTATGCCAACCTCTTTATGGGGTGGTGGGAGCTTTCCCACATCTATGGAGATAGTAACTGTTTTGCTACTTTCATACATAAGTATGTACATTACATAGATTATCTTTTGATTATCTGGAATTCAGATTTGGAGACAGTCAATACATTTGTTCAGCATCTTAATACCAACATTGTGAGCCTTCAGTTTACTTCTGAGTGGTATTGGGCTTCTATCCATTTCCTGGATATCACATTATCGGCCAATCAAAGTAAAAACCGCAGGTTTCCTTATTGTACAGAAAACATATTTCTGGGCATTCACTTCTCATGCCAAAAGCAGCCACCCCAAACATGTTTTTAAGGATATTGCCAAGGGACAATTTACTTGTTTAAAGTGCAATTGCACTTTTGACAGTGAGTTTTTGCAGAAAAGTAAGGATTTGAAATCTACCTATCTTATTAGGAGATTAACAATTAAAACAAGCAGTAGCAAAAGGTTGCAAATGTGTATACAAGAAAAATCTTACTTTGGGCAATCTTTTGTCCCCAAGTTATTTAAAATCTCATTGATATGAGAGTTCTTTGCTCAATGTTAAAGGCACATTCAGGTGTGGGAGGAAAAAGTGCAAGTCTTGTGACTATATATGTATGACAAAAATTTCAGGTCAGTTGTTACTACAGACACATTTGAAACCAGGGGTTGTATAAATTGTACAAGAACCTATGTAATCTATGTTATTGAATGCACACTTTTCTCTCACCAATATGTTGGCAGAATGACAAGAGATGTTGTCACCCGTATTAGGGAACATTTGTCATCTCGAGCGACAGCACCTGCTCAGCTTTATCAAGACATTTTATTGAAATCCGGTATAATTAAGATCTAGGGAGCGCCTCACAGTGAGCAGGGATATATAAAATGATACTATACTAATTGAGGTGATAATATACAAATTTAATATAACAGATACAATAGAAAATATATAAAATTACACTGTGTTAGAATTACTCAACACAATGATACATCTAGATGCATAAATTTATATAAATAAAAACACAAAAACATTCATGGATCCATGAGTACAGTAAAAAATTAAAATAAAAACATATGACCGTTATGACAAAAAAATACAATCCTATATGGTAAAAGAGTCTCAATGGTGAGAGAATACTAGATAAAATGCTCCAAATAAACTATTTAGGGTGGCAGTCCAAAATAGTAGTTTAAAATGTCAGTCTGACAGTATTGATGAAAAATTGGCTAATTAAGCTGTTAAAGAATGTATATGTAAAACAGTTTGTTGTGTCTCCAGGTGTGGTGGAAAAAATTAAATTCAGGATGTGAGATAACGTTCCAAGTCCCTTATGGGTGATCCAGCCTTTAGTGGGTTTATCCTATAGGTAGTAAATGTGAAGGTGTCCAAGAAGGTGATGAAATGAATGTGCCTTTAAAAATGTAAAAAATACAACAAAAATTGGTGTCCTAAAAGTGTAACAAAATTAAAAATGTGATAAAAAATGCAAAATATAAAAAGTAAAAAGTAAGTGATAAAAAAATGTTTAAAAAGTAGTTCAAATAAAGTCAATCCTAAATCACAAAAAAGGAAAAAATGCAGATAATAATGAAGTGTTTGTTCAGATATCCTAAATCCAAAATGATAACACAAAGGGTTCCCAGTTTACCTGTGGAATACAAAAAACAAATAGTGCAATAACGCTAAAAAATTCCTATGCTAAATGAAATGAGGCTTACCATCAATAGCCAACGCGTTTCGGCCCTTCCTTGGGCCTTTCTCAAGACTGTATTGTGGTAAGCACTGTTAAGCCTCCTTTTATGTTATGATGTACCAATCAAAATGCGCCATTTTCGCGCCAAAATGATGTACCTTTGAACCAGAAGTGTTAGTTTCCCATTCAAATTCCTATGTCAAAGTTATATTTATTCCTAGTTGTGTTTATCTATATGGAAATGTAAAATAACTTATTGCTTACTATGTCCTTATTCTCCTTGTGTATTATTTTAATGGCCTCAAGTTAATGGGATTTTAATAGGCAGAATCGCCGAAACCGCGATATAATGCCGATGCGATTACAATTTGATTAAGTGTTTGTATTGTTAGCAACTTATCAACAAGCCCTTACAATTTAAGATATATTCTCAAGAATATTTTATCTCTTGTGATCTCAAGTCAATAGGGTTTAATGGGCAAAATCGCCGAAACCGGAAGTGTACATTATAGTTAGTATCACTTCTGGTTCGCGATGTAGAGCCGATGTTTTTCCACTTTGAGTAACTGTTTTCATTATGAGCAACTGTTAGACAAGCCCTTACGATTTGGGATATACTTTATACTCTCAAAAGTATGGTGTCTATTTTAGTTTCAATAGATTGGCGCTGATACATGGGACCGGAAGTGACATCACTTCCGGAAATGGTATTCTGCGATAAATCATAAATGTTAATCACCGAATGAAAAGTGTTGGGAATTAAAACACATACAAAGAACTGTAACTAAAGTATAGGAAATAAAATCTACATACTACCACTAATACTGAGATACATAATATGTATAAAAATATGTGTAAAAAGTGACAGTTGATCCAACTTCTAAAAAACAGACAATAAATACAGCTTCTAAAAGACAATTTGTTAAAAAGCCATGACTTAAAAAATACATATTGACAAGGGACTAAAAATTAAAAATTCTAATGTACTTGTAATATTGCTAATATTATTTCTTGGCCGGGATTCATATAAGACTGCATGTGTGATGTATAACCTATATGTATACAAATTAGTAGTCCATGTATTTCACTTGGATTGTCCTTAATAGATTAAATCGGGCATTATGGGGGTAGGATAATGTTCCAGTCAAAAATAGACTAAAGAGGTATCAGATGTCACAGAAATCACTGTTCTAGTTCGGTGCCTTATTTTATCAATATGGATTGGATTAAAATGAATCATAAAATGAGGGTTCCCCCAGATTTTGTTCTATGATAGTGTAGGAATGAGTGGTATAGGTGGTGACTAAGATAGTACTACCATGATCTATTACTTCACTTCATGAGATAATCTGAGCATTATGGAGCTATCTATCAGTATTCAAAACTTGGGGCTGTTAAAAAATTATAAATATAAAGATACTAGAATATTATAATATATAAATACAAAAAATACTTATAAGGAGATGATCTTACAGGGGGTACGGGATCTAAGTGGTTCTTGCTTAAGAGAGGGGAGTCAGAAATTGGAGATTGTGCTCTTGTTTGGGAAACACTTGTCTATTATGCTAGTATGAAGATACATGCTAATAATCGATCTCTGTGTCCTATTGTACGTTTCTGAGCAAATTTACTTTAAGTTAAATAAATGTGACAGATCTTCCTTATTGTTTAGACCCCTAGGATAAAGGCAGTCTAAATTAAAGATCCATCTGGATTCTTCTATGTGAAGCTTTTTCTCCTGATCGCCCCCTCTCCAACTTGGGTTTACCAGTTGGATACCACAGTATCTAAAGTCTTTCTTGTTACCAGAATGCTGTTTGGTAAAATGTTTATACAGTGGAGTCTCCGTACTCTTGTGCTTAATCTGTAACAGATGTTCCCTGATTCGATCCTTTAGGGGTCTTGAGGTCTGACCAATGTATTGGAGACCGCAACTACATTCGATAAGATATATGACCCCCTTACTACTACATCTTATATGGTCTCTTATGGGATAATCCATTTTGGTGTTGTGTGCAGTGAATTTTTTAGTTTTTACACCACTTTCACAAGCCTTACAGCTTGGGCATGGGTAAAAGCCCTTAATGTCTCTACCTTGTATGTCTCTTGTTTTCATCTTGGGAGTTCTTGGTATGCTGGGTGAAAGTATGCTCTTTAGGTTATCCAGTTTTCGATAAACGAATTTAGGTGTTGCCAGGAGCCTCTCACCAAGTATATCGTCATCTTTCAAAATCGACCAATGTTTCTTTATGATCTTTTCTATAATGTATCTATTTGAACTATACTTCGTTATAAAAGGAATGTCTAATATTTCGTCATCCCACCCCAATTTGTTTTCTTTTCTTTTATATTGTAAAAGATCTTTTCTGTCTTTAGTCCTGACCTCTGATATATTTTTCTCCAGGCTTTCATTGTCATATCCTCTTTCAAGGAACCTCTCTTTGATCATTCTGACTTGCTGTTCCCATTTCTCCGGATTGGAGCAATTCTTCTTTAGTCTAAGCATTTGGCCCTTCGGTATGTTGGATTTCCAATTGGAGTGATGGCAGCTGTCTTGATGGATATAATTGTTGCAGTCTACCTGCTTGAAGTGAGTTGATGTCTCAAGTTTACCATCAATTACTTCAATTTTCAAGTCCAAGAATGTAATTTCTTTCATACTCAATTCGTATGTAAACTTAAGGTTATGTTTGTTGTCATTCATGATCTTAATTGTATATAGGAGGTCTTCCATAGAGCCTTTCCAAATTAGCAAGATATCATCTATGTACCTTTGGTATAGGACCAGGTCCGCGCTAGCTGGGCACGATTCCCAAAAAATTTGTTCCCATCGTCCCATATACAAATTCGCATAGCTAGGCGCGAACCTGGTCCCCATTGCTGTTCCGCATATTTGGTTGTAATAAATCCCTTGATTGAAAAAATAATTGTGGGTCAATATGTAGTTAATGCCATCTAAGATGAAATTCTTATGTATTGATGGCATGTCCGGGTCCCTTGTCAGAAAAAAATCTATGGCTTCTAAGCCTCCCTTATGTGGGATGCTCGTATAAAGTGATGTCACATCGCAGATAGCTAAGATGTAGTTGCTTTTCCATTCTATATTCTCGAGTATATTCAGAATTTGAGTTGAGTCCCTCAGGTACGAGGGAAGTTTCATCACATGTTGTTGAAGTTGCTTATCTACATATTCTGATAGGTTGCTCGTTAGGGATCCTATCCCTGATATGATTGGTCTTCCTGGCGGTTTTTCAGTGGACTTGTGTATCTTGGGGAGGTAATAGAAAACGGGAGTAATTGGGTGTTTAATACTCAGGTATTGATATTCCTTTTCATTCAATATTCCGTTTTTCCTTGCCTCCGCCAAAATTCTATCTAGTTCCTTCTTGTAGCCTTCAACTGGATTGTTCCTGAGTTTTTCATAGGTTTTTCTGTCTTGTAGGATCCTATCACATTCCTGATTATAGTCCGTCTTGTCTAAGATTACCAAACCTCCTCCTTTGTCCGCTGGTTTGATAACCAGATCGTGATTTTTCTCGAGGGACTTTATGGTTGACAGTTGATCTTTGGTGAGGTTGTGTTTAATCGTCTTGAGTTTATTCTGGCTGATGTTTCTAATGTCATTACAAACCATGGTATCAAAGGTTTCTATTGCATTTCCTTTACTCATCACTGGGTAGAATGATGATTTCGGTCTCAAATCAGTATGTTTATATACGCTACTGGTCGTGCTGGAGTTTTCTAGATTGGAAGTGTCTGTTCTTGTGGACTGGTGTTCTAATGGAGATTTGATGAAATGTCTCTTCAGCGTTAGTTTTCTTATATATTCTTTAGCGTTCACAAAGGTTTCAAACTTGTTTAAACCTTTAGCTGGGGCAAATGAAAGCCCATAGTTGAGGACAGAAGATTCCTTATCTGTGAGTGTTACTGAACTTAAATTGTAGATACCTTTCGGTATACTGTTTTGTTTTGGGGAGTTCGTTGGATATTTGCCTGATATATCTCTCTTTGTATTCATTTTCCTCCCACCTCTCTTGCCTCTGTGGGTTTTCTTTTTTCTGTTGGCGTCATGAGATCTTCTGGACAGGAGTTCTTTCTTTTTGAGGATGCCCTCTCCAGTTCTTTTGTTGATGTCTGATGTAATCCTAAAAAAGAGTGTCCTGATGTGGAAGCTGTATTCTGTTCGTTGGGGCGTAGGCTCGATGCCTCATTGCTCCTTTCATTTTATCTCTGTTTATAGCTTTCATTAGTCATTTGTTTCGGGGTTTCTTGAATTCCCCTATTTTCTGTGTAAGTGGTGTATGTTGTTCTATTATAATTTGTGTTATTATTTTCTCGCCAGCTTCCCCTTCTATTTTGGTAATGACCCTGGCCTCTTGGTCTTCCATAGTCCCAGGTGTTATCAGCATCTTCCCTTTGGAACCTGTTATTCCAGCGGTTGTCTTCATATGGTGGTATCCCATATCTTCTCATCGGGAAGTGATGTATGGGGGAATGGGGTTCCCTGTAGGAGTAGTTGGGAATAAACTCTTGATTGAATCTCTCAAAATCGCCCCTTCTGTTGTATCAGGGTCCATAGTGGGTTGTTCTATTATTGGGAGTCCTGAATCCCTGATAACCATCATCGAACCTCCTTTGTCTATGCTGATAGTACATGTTTCTTGGTGTTCTGTTGTACTCCTGTCTGTAGGCAACTCTATTGCCTCTCGGTCATTGATCTCTCTCGTTCCTGTTTGCATGATCCAATTGTTGCCCCCTCTCTCGTGATTCTTGGTAGTCTCTCTGATTGGGGTTCATTGGTGGCCTGTAGGATTGTTTCCTTCCTCTGTTGTGTACTTCTATCCACTCGTTGGCTTCACTTTGTTGTCCATTCTCGTCTCCATCATTGCGTCTAGTATCAATGTTCGTCATGGGTTGATGTATGGCATTACTCTCTTCTACCTCTCTGATGGATTCCCGTTCTTTGTTTAATTTCTTTGATTTCTTATTCGTGATATCCTCCATCATTTTGGTTACCCTTCTGGTGAGGTTTTCCTTCCTTTCTAGGAAATCTTTGGTTTCTACTATTGATCCATCTGAACTAATTAGGTCATCTTCGTTCTTGTTGATCTCTACGTCCACTTTAGCTAAAATAGATTCCCTATACTCAATGATTGCCTCCATTAACTTTCTAGAGGTTTCTATCAGTATGTTAGACCATTTTTCTATAAATTCAGGGTCTTCTAGTTGGAATGCACAATCTTTCTTGATTAGCAGTCCTTTTGGGATGATGTTATATTTTAGGCACTTCCTAAGAAAAGTGATTTCTGCTTTATATTTTACCTCTTGTATTAGTAGTTTCTCCAAGTTTCTAAATATGGAGCCATAATCTATTGATCCCGTGTCTCTATTATCTTTGTCTGTAATAGAGTAGTTAATTTCCAATGTTATATCCTGTCTCATGGACTTCGTAATGTCCATAGTTAGTTGACCTCTTGTTGGAGCTTAAGTTTTATAATACTCCAATTGGGTAAACAGATCTATGTCTCTATACAAAATTTAGAGGGCTGCTAGTGAGATTACTAGGTAATAAGAACTGGAATACGTTGGGTTTCTCACAGCGCCTCCTCTATATCCTACAAGCTCCCCAGAAAGAGCAAGACACCTAGTTTGTCTTCAGATTCTAAAAACTGTATAATTAAGATCTAGGGAGCGCCTCACAGTGGGCAGGGATATATAAAATGATACTATACTAATTGAGGTGATAATATACAAATTTAATATAACAGATACAATAGAAAATATATAAAATTACACTGTGTTAGAATTACTCAACACAATGATACATCTAGATGCATAAATTTATATAAATAAAAACACAAAAACATTCATGGATCCATGAGTACAGTAAAAAATTAAAATAAAAACATATGACCGTTATGACAAAAAAATACAATCCTATATGGTAAAAGAGTCTCAGTGGTGAGAGAATAATAGATAAAATGCTCCAAATAAACTATTTAGGGTGGCAGTCCAAAATAGTAGTTTAAAATGTCAGTCTGACAGTATTGATGAAAAATTGGCTAATTAAGCTGTTAACGAATGTATATGTAAAACAGTTTGTTGTGTCTCCAGGTGTGGTGGAAAAAATTAAATTCAGGATGTGAGATAACGTTCCAAGTCCCTTATGGGTGATCCAGCCTTTAGTGGGTTTATCCTATAAATAGTATATAGTAAAACATCAGCCAGAATAAACTCAAGACGATTAAACACAACCTCACCAAAGATCAACTGTCAACCATAAAGTCCCTCGAGAAAAATCACGATCTGGTTATCAAACCAGCGGACAAAGGAGGAGGTTTGGTAATCTTAGACAAGACGGACTATAATCATGAATGTGATAGGATTCTACAAGACAGAAAAACCTATGAAAAACTCAGGAACAATCCAGTTGAAGGCTACAAGAAGGAGCTAGATAGAATTTTGGGGGAGGCAAGGAAAAACGGAATATTGAATGAAAAGGAATATCAATACCTGAGTATTAAACACCCAATTACTCCCGTTTTCTATTACCTCCCCAAGATACACAAGTCCACTGAAAAACCGCCAGGAAGACCAATCATATCAGGGATAGGATCCCTAACGAGCAACCTCTCAGAATATGTAGATAAGCAACTTCAACAACATGTGATGAAACTTCCCTCGTACCTGAGGGACTCAACTCAAATTCTGAATATACTCGAGAATATAGAATGGAAAAGCAACTACATCTTAGCTACCTGCGATGTGACATCACTTTATACGAGCATCCCACATAAGGGAGGCTTAGAAGCCATAGATTTTTTTCTGACAAGGGACCCGGACATGCCATCAATACATAAGAATTTCATCTTAGATGGCATTAACTACATATTGACCCACAATTATTTTTTCAATCAAGGGATTTATTACAACCAAATATGTGGGACAGCAATGGGGACCAGGTTGTGATATCCCTTTAAGACTTTCTGACTATCAGCACTTCCTCCTATTTAAGGAAGTGCTTTTCCATTACTCAGTGCCTGAAAATTTAAGTGGATTCTCTCATCCTGTGTTTCTGCTTGTTCCAAGCAGTGTATTTTCCCTTTCAGGTCTTATCTGTTATATTTTTGGAGGCTGTTTGTGTCTCATATTTGCTGCACTTCTTTCCTGATTCTTTTGGACTGATACTCCTAATCATATCCCTACGCTACCGGAATCCACTCGCGGCTGAAGCCGCATTCACACAAGCTGCTACCAGAACGTCGCTCTCTACTAATCTCCGGTTTAGCACTTACTCTGCTGTTAATACCGCTCTCCACACTACACCATCGCTTCAGGGGAAATCTGGATTTGTCACCACGCTGGTTTGGGTATCGTATTGCATACAAATCATAAGGTTTCCTAATATAACGCTAAGTGTCATTACTTACCTGAGGTGTATTACACTGAATTAACCTCCTCCTTGCTGGTCAATATTGCGTGTGTGTTGGAACATTGTATATAAATTTTAGAGTGTTTGTGTGAGTGCGTGAAGCTTAAGGAAAGCTACTTGAACATTACTTTATCTGGAGTTAAACTCTTTCTCCTTATTTCTTATCCTGAATATAAAGGATTTTTTCTCATTTTTTCTTTATCGATAATATTAAGGAATTATTGCTTATATTATAGAGGCTAAACAAGTTTCTCTCATAACATTTTTTATTATCCTACATTGTGGGTTATACCATACTTTTCACTTCAATTACTAAAAGTAAATGCTCACCTTGTACATGCTAGTAGAATAAGTTATATTTACTTGCTGTTTACAAGAATAGAGCTACATTACATTTATTTTATTTTTTATTATTATACTCTGAAGTTTGGTGAGACAAAATTATCACACAGGTTCGCGCCTAGCTATGAGAATTCGTATATGGGACGATGGGAACGAATTTTTTGGGAATCGTGCCCAGCTAGCGCGGACCTGGTCCTATACCAAAGGTACATAGATGATATCTTACTAATTTGGAAAGGCTCTATGGAAGACCTCCTATATACAATTAAGATCATGAATGACAACAAACATAACCTTAAGTTTACATACGAATTGAGTATGAAAGAAATCACATTCTTGGACTTGAAAATTGAAGTAATTGATGGTAAACTTGAGACATCAACTCACTTCAAGCAGGTAGACTGCAACAATTATATCCATCAAGACAGCTGCCATCACTCCAATTGGAAATCCAACATACCGAAGGGCCAAATGCTTAGACTAAAGAAGAATTGCTCCAATCCGGAGAAATGGGAACAGCAAGTCAGAATGATCAAAGAGAGGTTCCTTGAAAGAGGATATGACAATGAAAGCCTGGAGAAAAATATATCAGAGGTCAGGACTAAAGACAGAAAAGATCTTTTACAATATAAAAGAAAAGAAAACAAATTGGGGTGGGATGACGAAATATTAGACATTCCTTTTATAACGAAGTATAGTTCAAATAGATACATTATAGAAAAGATCATAAAAAAACATTGGTCGATTTTGAAAGATGACGATATACTTGGTGAGAGGCTCCCGGCAACACCTAAATTCGTTTATCGAAAACTGGATAACCTAAAGAGCATACTTTCACCCAGCATACCAAGAACTCCCAAGATGAAAACAAGAGACATACAAGGTAGAGACATTAAGGGCTTTTACCCATGCCCAAGCTGTAAGGCTTGTGAAAGTGGTGTAAAAACTAAAAAATTCACTGCACACAACACCAAAATGGATTATCCCATAAGAGACCATATAAGATGTAGTAGTAAGGGGGTCATATATCTTATCGAATGTAGTTGCGGTCTCCAATACATTGGTCAGACCTCAAGACCCCTAAAGGATCGAATCAGGGAACATCTGTTACAGATTAAGCACAAGAGTACGGAGACTCCACTGTATAAACATTTTACCAAACAGCATTCTGGTAACAAGAAAGACTTTAGATACTGTGGTATCCAACTGGTAAACCCAAGTTGGAGAGGGGGCGATCAGGAGAAAAAGCTTCACATAGAAGAATCCAGATGGATCTTTAATTTAGACTGCCTTTATCCTAGGGGTCTAAACAATAAGGAAGATCTGTCACATTTATTTAACTTAAAGTAAATTTGCTCAGAAACGTACAATAGGACACAGAGATCGATTATTAGCATGTATCTTCATACTAGCATAATAGACAAGTGTTTCCCAAACAAGAGCACAATCTCCAATTTCTGACTCCCCTCTCTTAAGCAAGAACCACTTAGATCCCGTACCCCCTGTAAGATCATCTCCTTATAAGTATTTTTTGTATTTATATATTATAATATTCTAGTATCTTTATATTTATAATTTTTTAACAGCCCCAAGTTTTGAATACTGATAGATAGCTCCATAATGCTCAGATTATCTCATGAAGTGAAGTAATAGATCATGGTAGTACTATCTTAGTCACCACCTATACCACTCATTCCTACACTATCATAGAACAAAATCTGGGGGAACCCTCATTTTATGATTCATTTTAATCCAATCCATATTGATAAAATAAGGCACCGAACTAGAACAGTGATTTCTGTGGCATCTGAGACCTCTATCTATGTCTATTTTCGACTGGAACATTATCCTACCCCCATAATGCCCGATTTAATCTATTAAGGACAATCCAAGTGAAATACATGGACTACTAATTTGTATACATATAGGTTATACATCACACATGCAGTCTTATATGAATCCCGGCCAAGAAATAATATTAGCAATATTACAAGTACATTAGAATTTTTAATTTTTAGTCCCTTGTCAATATGTATTTTTTAAGTCATGGCTTTTTAACAAATTGTCTTTTAGAAGCTGTATTGTCTGTTTTTTAGAAGTTGGATCAACTGTCACTTTTTACACATATTTTTATACATATTATGTATCTCAGTATTAGTGGTAGTATGTAGATTTTATTTCCTATACTTTAGTTACAGTTCTTTGTATGTGTTTTAATTCCCAACACTTTTCATTCGGTGATTAACATTTATGATTTATCGCAGAATACCATTTCCGGAAGTGATGTCACTTCCGGTCCCATGTATCAGCGCCAATCTATTGAAACTAAAATAGACACCATACTTTTGAGAGTATAAAGTATATCCCAAATCATAAGGGCTTGTCTAACAGTTGCTCATAATGAAAACAGTTACTCAAAGTGGAAAAACATCGGCTCTACATCGCGAACCGGAAGTGATACTAACTATAATGTACACTTCCGGTTTCAGCGATTTTGCCCATTAAACCCTATTGACTTGAGATCACAAGAGATAAAATATTCTTGAGAATATATCTCAAATTGTAAGGGCTTGTTGATAAGTTGCTAACAATACAAACACTTAATCAAATTGTAATGGCATCGGCATTATATCGCGAACCGGAAGTGATACTATGTACACTTCCGGTTTCAGCGATTCTGCCTATTAAAATCCCATTAACTTGAGGCCATTAAAATAATACACAAGGAGAATAAGGACATAGTAAGCAATAAGTTATTTTACATTTCCATATAGATAAACACAACTAGGAATAAATATAACTTTGACATAGGAATTTGAATGGGAAACTAACACTTCCGGTTCAAAGGTACATCATTTTGGCGCGAAAATGGCGCATTTTGATTGGTACATCATAACATAAAAGGAGGCTTAACAGTGCTTACCACAATACAGTCTTGAGAAAGGCCCAAGGAAGGGCCGAAACGCGTTGGCTATTAATGGTAAGCCTCATTTCATTTAGCATAGGAATTTTTTAGCGTTATTGCACTATTTGTTTTTTGTATTCCACAGATAAACTGGGAACCCTTTGTGTTATCATTTTGGATTTAGGATATCTGAACAAACACTTCATTATTATCTGCATTTTTTCCTTTTTTGTGATTTAGGATTGACTTTATTTGAACCACTTTTTAAACATTTTTTCATCACTTACTTTTTACTTTTTATATTTTGCATTTTTTATCACATTTTTAATTTTGTTACACTTTTAGGACACCAATTTTTGTTGTATTTTTTACAATTTTAAAGGCACATTCATTTCATCACCTTCTTGGACACCTTCACATTTACTACCTATAGGATAAACCCACTAAAGGCTGGATCACCCATAAGGGACTTGGAACGTTATCTCACATCCTGAATTTAAATTTTTCCACCACACCTGGAGACACAACAAACTGTTTTACATATACATTCTTTAACAGCTTAATTAGCCAATTTTTCATCAATACTGTCAGACTGACATTTTAAACTACTATTTTGGACTGCCACCCTAAATAGTTTATTTGGAGCATTTTATCTAGTATTCTCTCACCACTGAGACTCTTTTACCATATAGGATTGTATTTTTTTGTCATAACGGTCATATGTTTTTATTTTAATTTTTTTACTGTACTCATGGATCCATGAATGTTTTTGTGTTTTTATTTATATAAATTTATGCATCTAGATGTATCATTGTGTTGAGTAATTCTAACACAGTGTAATTTTATATATTTTCTATTGTATCTGTTATATTAAATTTGTATATTATCACCTCAATTAGTATAGTATCATTTTATATATCCCTGCCCACTGTGAGGTGCTCCCTAGATCTTAATTATACCGTTTTTAGAATCTGAAGACAAACTAGGTGTCTTGCGCTTTCTGGGGAGCTAGTAGGATATAGAGGAGGCGCTGTGAGAAACCCAATGTATTCCAGATTTCATTGAAATCCATCACAAGAATGTTGATTCCTTGAGATTGCAGGCTATTGAGCAGGTACTTTGCCCACAGAGGGGTGGAGACAAATATAAATTACACTGCAGACAGGATATTTATTGGATCTTTGGACTGGACAGTTTAATCCCCAAAGGTTTTAACTCTGAATATGACATCATTAATTATTGGGAGTAATATGATTTACACATATATGCAATTTGACATTAACGTGTGGCATTGAAAATAGAAAAAAGAATAATAATAATATTTTATACCATTTGTTATTTACCTTACCACTAATGTGCTTTTTCTTAAGTATGTTTTTCCACTAATAATGATCTCCTGCTTTGACATTATGTATGTATTTGTCACACTTTACTTTGTATAGCTTAAAATCATAGCACTATTTAGCCTAAATATAGATAGGGGTTTGTCAGGGTGCCAGGAATCAGACTGAGACGAGAAGTGCAAAAATAATCACACCTTTATTAATAGCAAAAAATAATAAAAAGTCCACAAGTCAAATAACAAGCCAGGAATCAAAACCAGAGCTGGTAGTCAGATGAGCCGAGTCAGGAGCCAAAGCGAATAGTCAGACGAGCCGGAATCAGGAACAAGGAAAACAGCAGAGTCAGGAACAAGCCAGGGATCAGGAACCAGGAAGGATGTCAGGCAGCCAGGTAATACACAGGAACTCTCACAAACAGGTCTGAGACAACACAAAGGCAAAGCATTCTGAACAGAGGCCCTTTAAATAATAAGTGATGACATCACAATTCTGAGACTGCATCCTGTCTCACGTGGATGATGCACTCCAGTCTGGCCATAAAAGGAAGTGCAGGAATTGAGCAGCATCCCCCACAATGCACCATAGTCAGGAAGAGAGGTGAGCTAAATGGCTGCCAGCAGCACATGGCAAACACAACAGGGAAAAAACCCTGACAGGGTTGAAAATTATTATTTTTTATCTAATGGATATATTTTTCATGTTTTTTTAAACTTGTAACAGGTGCGTTTAGTAAGTCTATGATTACAGTCTGAGGACTGAAACCGGTCAGGTTTTTTCTCCTCACTTTTTACCCTTCATGTGGATTTTGCTTTGTTTTTATATGGCATTTGAATACATTTTCCTTTTTATTGTTTGAACACTTCTGGACTTTGTTTTTTGCATGACATTTCTGCAGTACTGGGACTCCATCCCTATGTGTTCACCCTTCCAGCAAGCAGGGCAGTACCTTGTGACTTGAAGCACAGCCTGGTCACGTCAGCAGTGTATGGCTAGTTATATCGCCAAACACACAGTGTGTAAGTTGTTTGTCTTCTACACAGCTTAGGCTGGAAGCAGGGACCCTAAAAGTTGATGGATGACTATCATTGAGACTCACACCACCGCTTTAGTTTAAGCTTATGCCAGTAAACGTTCTTACATAAGTAATTTTCCCTGTGACCTCTGACGTATGTGTCGCATCTCAGACGCCTGAGATTGTGGGAATTAATTTATGTACTTACATCAGACTTCGGGCTAGATTACGAGCGGAACGCAAATTAGAGTTCCCACTCTCTAGAAGTAAGCTTTTTATGCACGTCTGCTACCGTGTGTATTACATTTTGAAAGTAAAAGTTTTCACTTGCGTGCTTACCCAACTTGAAAAAAAGCTGCAGTTAGAATATTGTTAACGCGTTAACGTATTCCCCCATAGACTTCAATGGAGGGCGAAAAGTGGGGGGAAAAAACAACACCCTACTCATGCGCAAACCCAATTGCATATTTTCAAGTGCACTAACCCAACATGAAAATATGAATATTTCACATCCCACTGTTCTTCACATAGCAGAACATGTTCTATTTATTCAAAAATACATGTTTCTACATATATATGATAATATTTTGGTACAATATATATCTATACTTATATATAGATGATTATATATAGGTATAGACATATACAGATATATATAGGAATATCTATTTATAAATACTTACAACATATTCCCAAATGTGAAGATCATTGGAATGTTAAATATTTCCAGTAAATACATAGTTAAACACTATTATGTACTGTATTATATATGAATATTGCATAAATCTGATTTTACGTGTTTTTATCCACTTGACTGGAAAGGGCTCCAATGCACTCATATATGTGTCAATATATGTAAACATATGTATTTGTGTTTATATGTGTGCATGCCAATTTTTTTCTTACACCTGAGACCTCATATCTTTGAGCCCTTATAACTTTTAAATGCAATTTGTTTTTAATCATTTTTATTAGAGAGTGTTATTATGAGAGTAACTGTAATTTTTAAAGTATTTTTGATGGGTTTTGTGACACTTTTTAGTAGAGCATTACAATTAACCAGAGCTCTGAAGTTGTACTATCCCGACGCTCATTACATTGCACTCAAGCGATCGCATTTACTTTCAACCTGTAATATGCGCATGACTTCTGACGTGTGCAATAAACCTGATATCACTTGCGCACAATAGTTAGCACGCCACTCATAATCTAGACCTTACAGTGGTGTGTAAATGAGTATTTAGAGGTGATCTGTGACTTTGTTATAATCCACTCCGTGAATAGGGTAGGAGCGATATTATTTGCGGTTCCCTACGGCTTTGGACATTGGAAGCTTAAATATTTCTCTTACCTTTCAACACTGTGGCTCATATTCAGTTTATACTATTACAGCACTGCTGATTAGTTTAACATTATTTAGGCTTGGGGCCGATTTATAATGACCCAAATGGGGCCATCTTGCCCTGTTTCCGTGTGAGCCTTCAGGGTCGCTGGAAAGTTAAGTAGCAGCTTTCTGAAGACCATTGCTCCTTAACTGTACCCGCCGCCTCTGAGGCGGCGTACAGCAATTAAGCCGATCCTATACGATCGAGTTGATTGACACCCCCTGCTAGCGGCCAATAGAATTTTAGTAGCACTCATCCTATTGGCTGATTTGAACAGCCAATAGGATTTCCGTAGCTCTCATCCTATTGGCTGATTTGAATTTCCGAAATCAAATCAGCCAATAGGAATGCAAGGGACACCATTTTGAAGAGGATGCTCCGTGACGGATGTCTTCAGGATGGAGCCGCTCCGCGCCACCGGGATGAAGATAGAAGATGCCGCCTGGATGAAGATAGAAAACACCGCCTGGATGGATGAAGACTTCGCCGCCTGGATGAGGATGGATGTCCGGACTTCAAAAACTGTAAGTGGATCGTCGGGGTTAGGGTTAGGTTTTTTTAAACTTTTGTGGGTGGGTTTTATTTTTAGAATAGGGTTTTGGGCATTCTTAAAATAGCTAAATGCCCTTTTAAGGGCAATGAAAAAGAGCTGAATGCCCATACAAATGCCCTTTTCAGGGAAATGGGTAGCTTAGGTTTTTTTTTTAGAGTTAGGTTTTTTATTTTCGGGGGTTGGTTGGGTGGTGGGTCTTTGTATTTTTTTTTACAAGGAAAAGATCTGATTTCTTTAGGGCAATACCCTACAAAAGGCCCTTTAAGGGCTATTGGTAGTTTATTGTAGGCTGAGGGCCTTTTTTATTTTGATAGGGCTATTAGATTAGGTGTAATTGTTTTTATTTTGGATAATTTTGTTTGTTATTTTTCGTAATTTAGTGTTTGTTATTTTTTGTACTTTAGTATTGTTTTATTTTTTGTAATTTAGTATTTAATTTTTTTTTGCAATTGTAGATTTTTTTTTAGTAGGGTTAGGTTTTTTTTTAATGTGTAATTTAATTATTTTATTTTGTAGTTATTTTAATTTTAGTATAATAGTAATGTTAGTTTAATTTATAGTTTATTTTTTTTTTTTTTAATTTCCCAGGTAAGTTTCTATTTATTTTAAGATAGGGATCTTGTAATTTTAATTTAAAGTTAGGAGGTTGTTAGGTTTAGGGGTTAATAGTTTAATTTAGTTTTTGGTGATGTGGGGGGCTGGCGGTTTAGGGGTTAATAGGTATATTTAGTGGTAGTGATGAGGGAGGCCAGAGGTTTAGGGGTTAATAACTTTATTTAGTGGCGGCGATGTCAGGGAGCGGCGGAATAGGGGTTGATATCTTTATTATAGTGTGGGCAATGTTGGGGTGCGGGGAATAGGGGTTAATAACTTTAGTATAGTTGCGCCGATGTTGGGAGCGGCGGAATGGGGGTTAATACATTTTATTAGTGGTGGCGATGTCGGGAGCGGCAGATTAGGGGTTAATAACTTTAATATAGTGTTTGCGATGCGGGAGGGCCTCGGTTTAGGGGTTAATAGGTAGTTTATAAGTGTTAGTGTACTTTATAACAGTTTAGTTATGAGTTTTGTATAACAGTTTTGTTGCTTAAAACTCATAACTACTGCTCTCAGATTGCGAAACGGATCGTGTCGGTATAGGGTGTAACGCAAGCTTTTTAGCCTCACCGCAAACTTGTAATGGCAGCGCTATGGAAATCCCACACAAAAACGTAATTTTTTTGAGTGCGGGACTGACGTTGCGTTACAGGCTAAAAGGCTTACGGTGCAGCTATACTGACAAGACTCTGTCTGCATTACAGTTTTAACGCTGGAATGGCCATTTCTTCAGCATTAAAACACAAACGCAAAACTCGTAATCTAGGTGATAGATAATAATAATTTGTTGTTTCTGCCCTATATTTTTTGAAGTTTTAGAACAAGGTGCTGCTAAGTTCACCTACACTATTTTCTATTGTTTAATATATGTAATACTAAGGTAGCTAATGATTTTAGTTTTTCATTATTTTTGGTGTGTGGTCTGCCATTTTATATCCTCCACTTGCGTCATAATCTTAAATGTTATATAATCCAATCTTGCTATTTTGTCATTCAATAGAGAGATATGTAAATTAGGATAATCTGTTTTACCTGATTTTATTTGTCTTCTCTCCTGTAGATAAACTTACATAAAAAGTCCTCTCGCTTTTGATTTATTAGGCATTGTTGCCTATATTTGCAGTCTTAATTATTATCCGCTGCAACCCCACACTCCCTCTTAGATGCCCTCATACTGCGAGTGTGTTACCTTAATTAGCCACAGATGGTACTTATTTGCTACCTTATCTAAAGTTTGCATTCCCATAATTCACGAAACCCTTTAGTAAAGTTTTAAGGTTCGACAGACATAATGTGGAATTGACATACTTTAGCAGAGCTTGTCCAAATCTTTTAAATCATACAGTTTGGCGTAGTTTTTGATTTATTTTGTGTTGGGGGGGGGGGGGTTGTTGTTTTTTTTTAAAGGAATATGAAATCCAAAAATGTTATCTCATAATTCAGATAGAGCATGCAATTTTAACCCGACAGTCTCTGAAGCTTGCTGGAGAGGATGTGGAAGAAAAGGTACTATGATGCATATCTGGTGGTCATGCAGTAAGTTGCAGCCCTTCTGGCTAGAAATAGGTAAATACATTAAAATATCAGCAACCAAGAAGAAGACTATCAGCTTCAGCCTCCCACGGCATTATTAAATCTGCTCCCTAGGTGCAAATGCAAGATACGATTGAAGCTGATACAATTAGCGCTAAATACAGCAAAAACCCTGATAGCTGCCAATTGGAAATCACAAAATATGCCTACATATCAAGCTTGGGAATCACTAATGGAACATACAATTCATCTAGAAGAATATGGGTATTTCTTAAAGAGGGACATGTAAACATATCACAACATACAATTTTATTGGGAGACACGAATGCATCTCCATTAACTGTCCTAAAGGCAACAAAGTGGAGAAGAGTACGGGGGATGGGGAAATTATATTAGACCATGAATACACTGAGATATGAAACGGAAGGTTTACAATTAAATATGAACAGTATCAAACAAATGGAACTACCTACAAGGTAACCAACATGTGTTTTAGTATGTTATGATTAATGATGTTTTGTAAGTTCAGCAATTATAAGAAAATACTGGATGATGGTATACTACTAAACGCAAGGAATGTATTGATATCTTCAAAATGTTAAGAATAATGTAATTCCATTGCATTGCTCTGTATTGTCTTATTTCATCCAATAAACATCTTTTGAAAAAAGAAAAAAAGAAAAAAAAGTAGGTAAAGTAGAACTGATTCAAAATGAATGAGTGCTATAGAGCTGTGGATCCGTAATTGGCATGGATTTACTTGTGTAGTGTAATTCAGTAGCTTATTACACCACTCTAGTATGTGCTCAAACATGTGGATGCTACACAGAGGAGTATCTAGGCCTCGCTCGGCCCCAGGGCAAAAGGCTGTGGCAGAGCCCTCACATTTGAAAAGCACCCATTTTGACTGTTTGCAATGAGCAGAAGCTGAGCCAGCAGCAGGATAAAGAGGAACTGCTTTTCTGATACTGTCAGTCACCCTTCCTTTTCAGTTAGTCTGCAACAGGGGATATGTACTTACTGCAAATTCATACACTTTACTTAAATAGTGATGTCACTACCGACTGCACGTCCCCTAGAGGTGTGGGCCTGGTCTTAATTGAGACCTCTGAGACCCCTGTATTTAAAAAAAAGTCAACCACGGTCTAGTTTAGGGTAGGCCCTGTGTTTCTCTACTCCAGTCCTCGGGTACAGGCCATATTTTCATAATATCTGAACTAGAGCACAGGTAAAATAATAAGCAGATCTGTTACTAACCTTCTCTTACCCATCTGCTTATTATTGTACCTGTGCTCTGGTTCCGATATTATAAAAACCTGGCAGGCTAGGGGTACTTGAGGACTGGAATTGAGAAACACTACTGTACGCAACAGTAGCAGTCTGCTTGCAGCACCTGGTCCCCAGCAAATCCTCTGCAGCAAGAAAGAATGTTCAGTTGATACCAACGGAAAACACAGATTCACACAAAATACCTGTGTTCCTTCTCTTAAAGTGATTGTAAACGTAATCGTTCTGGGAGTAACCAGTGTAACTATGATCAAAATCTAACCCCACTTTCATTCATAATTACTTAATTCCGTTCTAAATAATAGTCGGCTAGATTACGAGTTTTTGTCGGTAATGGTGTGCGGTGTTAACAAGCATTTTTTTCTCACCGCTTACTCAAGACAACGCTGGTATTACAGGTTTTCTTAAACCCGGCGTGAGTGTAGAGCAAAATTTAGCTCCACATCTCACCTCAATACCAGCGCTGCTTAAGTCAGCGATGAGCTGGTAAAACGTGCTCGTGCACGATTTCCCCATAGGAATCAATGGGGGAGAATCGGCTGAAAAAAAACATAACACCTGCAAAAAAGCAGCGTTCAGCTTCTAAAGCACCCCCATTGATTCCTATGGGAAAATACTTTTTATGTCTACACCTAACACCCTAACATGAACCCCAAGTCTAAACACCCCTAATATTACACTTATTAACCCCTAATCTGACGCCCCCGACATCGCTGACACTTGCATTTTATTATGAACCCCTAATCTGCCACTCCGGACACCGCCGCCACCTACATTATCCCTATGAACCCCTAATCTGCTGCCCCCAACATTGCCGACACCTACTTTTTATTTATTAACCCCTACTCTGCCGCCCCCAATGTCGCCGACACCTAACTACACTTATTAACCCCTAATCTGCCGTTGCCAACGTCGCCGCCACTATAATAGTTATTAACCCCTAAATCTAACCCTAACCCCCCTTAACTTAATATAATTTAAATACATCTAAATAAAATTACTATTATTAACTAAATTATTCCTATTTAAAACTAAATACTTACCTATAAAATAAACCCTAAGCTAGCTACAATATAACTAATAGTTACATTGTAGCCATTTTAGGATTTATTTTTATTTTACAGGCAAGTTTGTATTTATTTTAACTAGGTAGAATAGTTATTAAATAGTTATTAACTATTTAATGACTACCTAGTTAAAATAAGTACAAATTTACCTGTAAAATAAACCCTAACCTAAGTTACAATTACACCTAACACTACACTATAATTAAATGAATTACCTAAACTAACTACAATTAATTACAATTAAATAAAATAAAATAAAGTACGAAAAAAACAAACACTAAGTTACAGAAAATAATAAAATAATGACAAGAATTTTAAACTAATTACACCTAATCTAATCCCCCTAATAAAATAAAAAAGCCCTCAAAATAATAAAAAATCCCTACCCTATACTTAATTACAAATAGCCCTTAAAAGGGCCTTTTGCGGGGCATTGCCCCAAAGTAATCAGCTCTTTTACCTTTAAAAAAAAATACAATACCCCCCCAACATTTAAACCCACCACCCACACACCCAACCCTACTCTAAAAGCCACCCAATCCCCCCTTAATAAAACATAACACTAACCCCTTGAAGATCACCCTACGTTGAGACGTCTTCACCCAACCGGGCAGAAGTGGTCCTCCAGACGGCCAGAAGTCTTAAACCCGATCCGGGCAGAAGAGGACCTCCAGACGGGCAGAAGTCTTCATCCAGGCGGTATCTTCTATCTTCATCCATCCGGAGCGGGTCCATCTTCAAACCATCCGACGCAGAGCATCCTCTTCCATCCGACGACTAACACTAAATGACGGTAACTTTAAGTGACGTCATCCACGATGGCGTCCCTTCAATTCCGATTGGCTGATAGAATTCTATCAGCCAATCGGAATTAAGTTAGAAAAAATCCTATTGGCTGATCCAATCAGCCAATAGGATTGAGCTCACATTCTATTGGCTGTTCCAATCAACCAATAGAATGCAAGCGCAATCCTATTGGCTGATTGGATCAGCCAATAGGATTGAACTTCAATCCTATTGGCTGATTGCATCAGCCAATAGGATTTTTTCCACCTTAATTCCGATTGGCTGATAGAATTCTATCAACCAATCGGAATTGAAGGGACGCCATCTTGGATGACGTCACTTAAAGGTACCATCATTTAGTGTTAGTCGTCGGATGGAAGAGGATGCTCCGCATCGGATGGTTTGAAGATGGACCCGCTCCGCTCCGGATGGATGAAGATAGAAGATGCCGCCTGGATGAAGACTTCTGCCAGTCTGGAGGTCCTCTTCTGCCCGGATCGGATGAAGACTTCTGGCCGTCTGGAGGACCACTTCTGCCCGGTTGGGTGAAGACGTCTCAAGGTAGGGTGATCTTCAAGGGGATAGTGTTAGGTTTTATTAAGGGGGGATTGGGTGGCTTTTAGAGTAGGGTTGGGTGTGTGGGTGGTGGGTTTTAATGTTGGGGGGGTATTGTATTTTTTTACAGGTAAAAGAGCTGATTACTTTGGGGCAATGCCCCGCAAAATGTCCTTTTAAGGGCTATTTGTAATTTATTATAGATTAGGGATTTTTATTATTTTGGGGGCCTTTTTATTTTATTAGGGGGATTAGATTAGGTGTAATTAGTTTAAAATTCTTGTAATTATTTTATTATTTTCTGTAATTTAGTGGGGGGGTGGTTTTCTTACTTTAGTTTATTTAATTTAATTGTAATTAATTGTAGTTAGTTTAGGTAATTAATTTAATTATAGTGTAGTTGTAACTTAGGTTAGGGTTTATTTTACAGGTAAATGTGTACTTATTTTAACTAGGTAGTTATTAAATAGTTAATAACTATTTAATAACTATTGTACCTAGTTAAAATAAATACAAAGTTGCCTGTAAAATAAAAATAAACCCTAAGCTAGATACAATGTAACTATTAGTTATATTGTAGCTAGCTTAGGGTTTATTTTAAAGGTAAGTATTTAGTTTTAAATAGGAATAATTTATTTAATTGTAGTAAGTTTTTTTGATTATTTTAAATTATATTTAAGTTGGGGGGGGGTTAGGGTTAGATTTAGGTTTAGGGGTTAATACATTTAATATAGTGGCGGCGACGTTGGGGGCGGCAGATTAGGGGTTAATAAATGTAGGTAGGTGTCGGCGATGTTAGGGATGGCAGATTAGGGGTTAGTAAAATGTAACTAGCGTTTGCGATGTGGGAGTGCAGCGGTTTAGGGGTTAATATATTTATTACAGTGGCGGTGATGTCCGGTCGGCAGATTAGGGGTTAAAAAATGTATTTAAGTGTTTGCGATGTGCGGGGGGGCTCGGTTTAGGGGTTAATAGGTAGTTTATGGGTGTTAGTGTACTTTTTATCACTTTAGTTAAGAGTTTTATGTTACGGCAGTAGCCCATAAAACTCTTAACTACTGACTTTTAAATGCGGTAGGAGTCTTGACAGGAGAGGGTCTACCGCTCACTTTTTCCAAGACTTGTAATACTGGCGCTAGGAAAATCCCATTGAAAAGATAGGATACGCTATTGACGTAAGTGAATTTGCGGTATGCTCGAGTTGCGGGAAAAAAAGTGAGCGGTACACCTGTACCTGCCAGACTCGTAATACCGTTGGGACCTCTCAATGCTGCTTTTTAAGGCTAAAGCAAGACCAGTAATCTAGGCAAGTGTTTTTAGAGCTAATTGCTCCGATTTATTTATACCTCTCCTCCTCCATGCGCCGATCTACACTTTTTTTTTTAATGACGTCTCTGCATCCGGCCAATTTATTTTGCAATCGATCCATAAGGCTTGCTGTGTAAGGACTTGGCCTCTTAAAGGCCAGAAAATCAATTGGCCGGATCAAGAAACGTCACTGAAAAAAATAAAGTGTAAATCTACAATGGGGGAGCCAGGGGAGAGGTATAAATAAATCGGAGCGATTAGCTCTAAAAACACTTTTATTTAGAAGTGAACTAAGTAATCAGGAATAAAGGTGGGGTTAGATTGTGATCATAGTTACACTGATTACTCCCAGAATGATAACTTTAAAGGGCCATGATACCCAAATGATGAAACACTTGAAAGTGATGCAGCATAGCTGTAAAAAGCAGACTAGAAAATATCACCTGAACATCTCTATGTAAAAAAGAAAGATATTTTACCTCAAAAGTTTCTCAGTAGCTACATCCCATTGTAATGGACTTCTAAGCAGCAAATCAGTATGTCTGTCCTGGGACAGCTAAGGGATTGAGCCTCGTGCACTCTCATGTTATTTCTTTATTAAGCTTAAGGAAGTTTACTATGAAATCTCATGAGAGTTAAGTCAAATCTCATGAGATCACAGTAAAAGAGTTCATGACCTCAGCACTGTTGATGCTGATTGGCTGCTGTTCATTTCTTTATTGGTTTTTTTTTTTTTTTACCTGCAGATGAGCAGCAGCTGAGTATAACTTTTTACACAGAACTTACTCTGCTGAGCTGAGGATATTGTGAGGTAAAATATCTTCCTTTATTACATAGAGATGCTCAGGTGATATTTTCCTGTCAGCTTTTTACAGTTATACTGCATCAGTTTCAAGTGATTTAGCATATGAGTATTATGTCCCTTTAACTAACACACACACACACACTTTATAAATATTGATGTGTGTTACCTGTAAACAGTAACCAGCCTGAGTTTTGAAGCTGTTTATGTTCTAAGGGTTTACTTTCATTGATCTTTTTTGCAAGTCTAAAAGACAGTGCCATCTGCAGCTCACATAGCACCATACAATAAAGTAAAGCATGGCTTTTAAAAGGTGCACGCACACAAAAATAATCTGTAGTTTGCAAACAGATATCTTATGTCTAGCTTTTGTCAAACTTGCTACTATGTTTTCTAAATTTGAATGCAAGAACTGCTTGATTCGTTAGAGGTTGTAATCTTTAAATTACTGACTGGAGCATACAACAGCTAAATCCTTTTTTCGAGAGCCTCAAAATATGCAGCTATAAGTAAAGCACTGAGCAATTGGCAGTGCTCTGCGGCTGTTGCTTCAGAACAGCTGACTGGCTGCCCATTGTGGGGGTTAAACATAAATTATTGGGATACTAGACCCAGTATATCCCAGTAAATTGCTTAAAATTACATGCTCAATCTGAATCATGAAAGAAAAAAATTGGATTGAGTATCCCTTTAAGCTCAAGTCAATAATGCAAAAATTGCATGCTCTAAAAAATTAGAGGACATCATTTTGCATTAGACTGTCCCTTTTATAAATAATCTTGTGTTACTGTCAATGTCACCAATTTAGCACCTTTGTTGTTAACATGTTGGATGCCAGATAGGACAGTAATCCTAGCTCTAACCTTTCCAAAGAATCACAATGTCATCAGTTTTGTCCTTTTTATTTTTTTAAAACAGCGAGATCAATACATTATTATTAGCTCTACAGGAAGATGCAGAAAGTTTTCATCCCAATTCTCACTTACGAGAAGTTGAAATCTCAATGGATGGATCATTGTAGAGATACCAATGTCTAAAAATAGAACAGAAAACCAAAACAAATATGTATCAGTGCAAATGGATCAGACACTTTTCTACCAAAGCTTCATCTGCAAGGGATGGAAATCTCCAGGGATGATATGGCTTCAATATCTAAAACTCCTATATTATTAAAGGGACAGTCTACACCAGAATTTGTATTGTTTAAAAAGATAGATAATCCCTGTATTACCCATTCCCCAGTTCCCCAATTTTAAGCAACTTTCTAATTTACTCCTATTATCAATTTTTCTTTGTTCTCTTGCTATCTTTATTTAAAAAAATAAGGCATCTAAGCTAAGGAGCCAGCCAATTTTTGGTTCAGACTCTGGACAGCACTAGTTTATTGGTGGATGAATTTATCCACCAATCAGCAAAAACAACCCAGGTTGTTCACCAAAAATGGGCCAGGCATCTAAACTTACATTCTTGCTTTTCAAATAAAGATACCAAGAGAACGAAGAAAATGTGATAATAGGAGTAAATTAGAAAGTTGCTTAAAATTGCATGCTCTATCTGAATCACAAAACAACATTTTTGGGTTCAGTGTCCCTTTAATATGTTTTACCTCTGTGATTACCTTGTATCTAAGCATCTGCAGACTGCCCCCTTATCTCAGTGCTTTTGACAGCAATGCAGTTTAGCCAATCAGTGCAGACTCCTAAATAACTCCACGGGAGTGAGCACAATGGTATCTATATGACACACATGAACTAGTACTGTCTAACTGTGAAAAACTTTCAAAATGCTCTGAGCTAAGAAGCGGTTTTCAACAGTTTAAAAATCAGTTTGCGCCTACCTAGGTTTAGCTTTTCAAATATACCACCAAGGGAACAAGGCAAATTTAATGATAAGGTCAAATTAAAAGTTGTTTAAAATTGCATGCCCTATCTGAATCATGAAAGTTTAATTTTGACTAGATTGTCCCTTTAAAGGCCAGGTATGTTTGTCTGATGCAGTCATGCGCAGTAGAGACTGCAGTGAGAGACAAACATACCTGGCCATAAGGAAGGATCAGTCAGTGAGGATCAGACAGCAGAGAGGGGGGTTGCGAGCGGGGGGGTCACAAATGGGAGGGGCGGGAGCAGATGGGACCACTGCACTACAGAAAAAAAGTTGAGAGCAGCAGGGAAGAGAGGGGAGGGAGAGGGGATCCAAGTGGATGGGGATTTAGGCCTGTGTACACAGGCTTTAGGACTAGTGTAAAATAAAAGAAAAACTCTGCAAACTAACAATAAAATGGTATCAGTGTAATTATCTAACTATGCAACACTATAATATCTGTAGAAATACCAAGATGAGAACAATGACATTTTAGTCACTACTTGCATTTTTTATTAGTTTATTTCACTCTCTCTATTCTTGTTTTTTACTGGTTTCTTTCCAATGTATTCAAGACCACATTGTCCATAATCTTCTGTCTACAGTTTCAGTGGTCTAAAACCAAGGAGGTCTTAGGATCTTTATGGGTGGTCAATTGTACAACACAAAGCTCCTTAGTATTTCAGATTCACAAGAGGAGAATGCACATAGGCACAGAGATGCATGTTAAAAGAACAAACTGAAAGGCTAAGAAACATAGATGTTGATGGCCGATAAGAACCAGAGGCACATCCAGTCTGCCCATATAATTTATAATGTATAAACTTAATTAGAGGATAGCCTTATGCTTGGTCCAGGCATTTTTTAAGTCAACCAGCACTATTTATGATATGGTTAAAATGAAATGAAAAAGAGTGCACGGATAAGGTAACATCACTACTCCCAAATCTTCAAATTATTAATAATCCAATCACAAAATAGCAGACCAAATATATCATATACTATGTTTATTAATGTATATGACAATTTTTTATAAATCAGGAAGCCTGATCATGAAAAGCCCCAAACCATCACACATACTCAGACACACCAAAAAAAAAAAAGGAAAACAACAAAAATAAATACAGAGATAAACACACCCGCAGTGTGCATCTATCTAAAATACTATGGTGCCTTAAAGGGACACTAAACCCAAAATGTTTTCTTTCGTGATTCAGATAGAGCATGCAATTTTAAGCAACTTTCTAATTTACTCCTATTATCAATTTTTATTTGTTCTCTTGCTATCTTTATTTTAAAAGCAGGAATGTGATACATAGGAGCTGGCCCATTTTTGTTTGAGAACCTGGGTTATGCTTGCTTATTGGTGGGTAAATGTAAGCCTACCATAAGCAAGCGCTATCCATGGTGCTAAACCTAAAATGGGCTAGCTGCTAAGATTTACATTCCTGCTTTTGAAATAAAGATAGCAAGAGTACAAAAAAATTGATAATAGGAGTAAATTAGAAAGTTGATTAAAATGTCATGCTCTATCTGAATCATGAAAGAAAAAATGTGGGTTCAGTGTCCCTTTAAAGGGACATTAAAAACTAAATAAATGCTAGATAGAATGATGCATTCAAAGAAAAGATTAGTCTGAGAATAACATGTAGATGGATTTTTAAATGTTACTTTACTTGTTTAAATAATGACAAAATAAGTGTAAAGTTTTAGTGTCTATAAAACAATGGGAGCTGCCATGTTGTAACTTAGATTACTTTCTCTGCTGTGGCCAATTAGGGACAATTATAAATAGGTCACTGGAGTGTGCAGCCAATAGTTGTGTGGATTATAACAGTGCTCTGCATTTCTATTTCTAACAGGAACTGAAATGCTCATAATTTCAGAATTGAATTACAGGAAAAGGGGACATAATAAATAATGAAAGTATATTGTAGAGTTTTTTTATATATACAATTTATCGTTTTATATTACCATGTCAAAGTGTTTAATGTCCCTTTAATATATTATTTTAGATAGATGCACGCTGCAGATGTATGCGCGTGTAATATATAAATTCAATAGGCACCTTAAGATTTTATAAAGTATGCTCACAGTATATATTGATACAGATAGGTATAAAAAGGAATTTTGTTATTGCTCCACACACTTCTATAATATGTAACAGTGCACTCTGCGACCTAGCATTATTACAGCCACTCAGGTGTTTATTGTGTCACAGTAAGGAGATAATAATATTATAAAATAATAAGGGGAATTACAATATTTAGGGTAAACCCAACATATGTTATCGCAGCAGCATATGTTACACTGATATTATTCAGGTAATCATTTGATTACATTGTTGCAAGCCCTAATTATTCCCAGGATATTCCGTTCGATGTGCACAGAATTCCTGCTCATTTGTACCCTTCTGTTAATTTAGGGAACCTCTTAGCCTGTGGGCTTAAATTACACCCGTAATGACTACACTTTAGACCATGGATAAATACCTACATCCTAGGCCTATGTGAGTAGCCTTACAGCAAGATACCGCTATTGAGCGTTTGTTCTTCCCCTCCAGCAAGTTACGATTTGTGTTTTTAATATTTATGTCTTATTTGATTTTATATGATGAAATAAAATTTATATTTTAATCTACTAACTTTCTCAGCCAGAGTAACACTGCTTTTCCGTTAAGCCACTAAGGAACGTGAGTGCTTTAAAAGTGTACACACCCTTCAGTCCTGTCATGAGAACTATTGTTTGCTATTATATATATATATATATATATATATATATATATATATATATATATATATATATATATATATATATAAGATATTTCATACAGCTAACGAGATCTTCAGGTAATGCAAGAAAAAAAAAGCACAAGCAAAATATCTATAAATGGTGTTTAACCATCTATTCTTAAATCTTTCCTTTTATTTTATACTCTAATTTCCGTTATTTTAAGTTATTTCTATTAGCAACCGCGTCTTATTGATCTAAATTTTACTATTCCCTGCTCTGTCTTGTTTTTGGCAACTCAGTAAATAAAAGTTTAAAAAATCTTGTTTCTAATAATTGCAATTTACAATATCTAGAACCTTGTGTCACCATATTATTACAGTAGTAGATATTTGACAAAGACAAACCTTGTTCTGTACAGTGAGGTTTGGAAATGTTGCCTATATTTTAAACGTTGTCACTTAGCAGTCTCACAATTTACAGTAAGAGAACTGGTAAAATCCTGATATAGATCACATACGTTGCGGCCACTTACTTCTAATGGAAATTAATTTCGTACAAATAAACACTTCTAATAAAGGCAAAAGGAGACAGCGACCAAGGGATGCAAGTTTCATCTGATGCTACTGAAATGGCAATATTTGCTAATTAACCTGATTATAGTTTTCGTCAAGCTGATTTTATTTACACTGAAGAGACTACAAGAGTCTTTATACCTAAAAAGTACAATTTTAGCATGGAAATGTATAGCTAATGCAGTAAATAACATTATTATGATTTTGTTTTGTTTTTTTCATCAGAATAAAGATGTTCTCATGCAATTTTTAAGTCTTCTTATACTGAATTTAAGTATAACATGAAATTACAGGCTGCTAGAAGAGATATACATTCCTAAATCGCACAAAGAGGTCTTTAAAGGGTCAGTAAACTCAGAGGATGTAAAAGCAAATGCTAACGTCCTCTATATCCTTATACTCTAACCGCATTGTTAATTTTGACAAAAAATAAAATTGACATGTTTTATTAAATCATAAGTTTTGCAGCCTAACCGTTACTCTATGTCTGTTCTCCAACCCCTCCACGGCATCTCCAATGTGGGAGGTATAGACCAACTCTGTACTTCCCACATGCAAATGATGTGACTCACATTTAACCTCCCACTATTGCTCGCTCACGCTCCTGTATCTAGTATATGGAAGCATCGAGCGCTTGACGTGAACTTATGATTTTGGGCATGCGCAGAACTAGGAATAGCGGAACCCAGAAGCAGATTATGTCATCATGCGCTCGTTCGCATAGCAGGTACATAGCGCGACCGATATCAACATTATTGGATGAATGGGGATTCTTCCAGTATATTAAAAAAAAGCGGCGGTCATGGAGGCGGACAGTGAATACACAAGTGGTACAAGTTTGAGTTGAAAATAGATAAGATAAAAACTGTTATTTAACATTTGATGAATTAAACATTGGTTAAATACATGTTGCACATGTAATTTTGACTGTGGAAATTTGGAGTATACTGTCCCTTTAAAGTGAAGCTCAATTTAGATTAATCGGTGTCCGTTTTTTAATAATCCTATTAAAAACAAGGGCACTTTAATTCATCAAAATTGACATTTCACTCGTTTTCATCAAATCCTGACAGCCGCTGCAGCGCTTCCTCCGGCCGTCGCAAGCCCTCTTTGCGGGTTCAAAATGATGAATCCGGCTTCCTCCAATCACGGTGTTGCCTCAGGCCATGATTCCCCCGGGGGGAAGCCGTGATTGGAGGTAGCCGGATTTGTCATTTCTGACTTATGAAGACGTTTCCGACGGCCGGGGGAATCGTTGGAGCGGCTGTGAAGATTAAAAGATAAGTATTTGAAGAAAACTAGTGAAATGTCAATTTTGATGAATTAAAGTGCCCTTGTTTTTAATAGGATTATTAAAAAACAGGCACCAATTCATCTAAATTGACCTTCACTTTAATTATGTTTGGAACGGATTACTTCAGGTAGTACATGATTTTCAAAGTATTACTATTTGAAACATACTGAGATTTTTCTATAATATAGTTGGGTGAGACCTAGAGGGGGAAGTAGTATTTATTTTCTATATTCCTTGTCTAATAGCCCAGCATAGGCCTCTTATTAATCATACCCCTTCTGGGGAAAAAATGGATTTTAATAAAACAGTGACATGAAACAGCAACACTACAATATTTTTTTTATTGTTCAAACTGTTTGATTGGTCATACATTGTTATGTAACTGTAAAGGGGATACGTATGGCAATTGGCAAAGTGGGCGCTGTACAACAAAGGGTCCAGGAATTACAGTACACAAGTCCCGAAAATTGTAGCAGTGGCGTGAGCGGCGGTATTGACGGATTTCAAAATCCTACACATGCGCTCTTGAAAGGGTCGAGGAATTTCACAGCACTCAAAATTGTAGCAGTGACGTATGCGGTCAGGTATGTAATGACGCTAGCACGCATGAGCATTACGGGCAAAATTTGTGAAACAGCTGATGCCACGTCACAGGAAGTGACGTGGTTCGCTGTTTCACAAGTTCGACATTTTCCCAGAACACATGCTCCAATACAGCATGTAATTTTAAGACTAGAATCTACCTCTACCTCTATGTGTTTAACCCCCCACAAAGGTGTTAAACACACAGTAGAAGTACTGCTCAGGTGTATTGCCTATGAGCCTGATACCAGGATGCATTGCAGCATGCTGGTATGCAGGCTGTTTTTAAAGTATACAATCACCGTGGCTGTCTCTCACAGTGATTTTATGCACAGTATCAGTCAAACTTGACTGTTACTACACTGTTGCCAGATGGCTTACTTTTTTTTTTCATGTCTTTATTTATGTTCCCTTAGTATAAATACACAACCTCTTTTTTAGGATTTCATTGCACCTCGCAGGGTGTTTTGTCAATTCTGTATATAAATCAAAAAGAACAAGGCATGTTCATAATCAAAACATGATAAATACATTTAAGCCTTTTTTGGTCATTGCCTAATTACACAATAAACATCACATAATTCATTATTTATACTTTGGGTATATTTAACATAAAAAATAAAAATAGAACAAAAAAAAGGGGGCACTAGTCCCTAGGGAATTCATTTCCCTCTATTGCCGTTTCTAGGAATAACGAACCCTTAAAGGGGGAGATCACCTGTATTTGCGTTCCTCTTGGATACGAAAGGATCAAACTTTACCATTTATTAAAAAAGCGTTTAATTTTACTTTCGTTATCAACATCTGTATTGAATTGCTCCAAAATTAATTGATTGTTTATTTTCTGTATAAGCTCAGCTAACATAGGTACTTTTTTAGATTTTCAATATTTTAGTATTAAAGTCCGTCCGTTGAGTATAACCAAGTTTACAAAACTTCTATTTGTTGTTTTTTTAGACTCCTCCATCAGAAAAAAGACATGGTTATCCTGGATTTTTAAAGGACTTTGCAGTATTTTACTCACCCAGAATTCAAATTTGTTCCAAAATATCTTCATTTTGGGGCAATTCCACAGGCAGTGATAAAGATCAGCTGCCACATAACTGCATTTATCACATACACTGCCATTGTTCGCCAACTTTGATTTCAGATATGGTGTAATATATGCTTTATTTATTATTTTAAAATGTGATTCTCTTAACGAAGTTGCTATCGTGGCTTCCTCTACCAGCTTGAAACTCTTATGAATTGTGTTGGTGGAATTTTTCCAATTCACTGCTATTTTATCAATATTATCTTGGCCCTGGTATGCCTTCACAGTTTTTTATAGCAAAGAGATAGAACAATGACCTGCTTTATATATATATATATATATATATATATATATATATATACAATACAAGCCGCACTTAGTTTACCAGAGTTTTATTACTATGTAGTTCAGAACAACCGTAAATCAGAACGTCTACCCTCCACCCTATTCCTTTAAAGTGGAATACACACCAACTAAAATATACAGGTATTAAGAACAGGCTGGCCAGCTATTCATTGAAATATATCTCACAGACTTGCATGCACCATATACACAGTATCCATACACATCTGATGAGGCCCCGACACTCAGCCCTATGTGGGAGGGGAGAAACGCGTCATGATTGAGCAAAGCACAACAGGTGAACAGCTGTGAGCAGCAGAGAACAGAGCCAGCAGCATTTGAATCGCACTGAGGAACGCTGAAACGCTGAAGGGTACACGGCGGTAAGCAAGTGAAGCAGCCCTATTGCAGCAACAAAGACTCTTGCACTGTCTAACCGCTATAACAGGTACTGAAATAATAGTCCTTTATATTGGCTTTAAAGTCTTGCAGCTGACAGCCGGGTCTGTCCCGCCAAGGTACAGTGAGCGTAAAACCTTCAGAAAGACACTGCATGTATATCTCTCACAAGTTTAACCATAAAAGGAATCACAAGCATAAATCTTGCAATCAAGTTGTTACATTGTACAAAAGGAAAATTAAGAAACTGTGTCCAGATCCAGAGCGTGTGTAAACACTGAGAGCTTGGAAACTGAACAGTTACTTGTTAATAACAGCTGCAACATTGGGGCCCCGTATAAATTGATGGACTAGTTCTGTTTACTAAGTTCTTTATATACCTGTCTCCCAGTTACATTTGCAATATTGATATTATGTGTATATGGATACTGTGTATATGGTGCATGCAAGTCTGTGAGATATATTTCAATGAATAGCTGGCCAGCCTGTTCTTAATACCTGTATATTTTAGTTGGTGTGTATTCCACTTTAAAGGAATAGGGTGGAGGGTAGACGTTCTGATTTACGGTTGTTCTGAACTACATAGTAATAAAACTCTGGTAAACTAAGTGCGGCCTGTGTCCCTCTTTGATTGACTGATAATTTTTCGCTCAATCCTTCTTTCATATTGTATTGTATACTATTTTGGGACTGCCAGCACAGTTTGTGAGTATTGGAATTTGAGAGTTAAATTGTGCACCACCACACATCTTTATATTTTTTATATATATATATATATATATATATATATATATATATATATACTAACCACTGATTCTATTCCTATCCTAGCCTGTCTCAATTGGGCTTTCTTTCATAATTTCATCAAATAGGTGATGTATCTGCAGATATGCGAAAAAGTCTTTACACCAGATGCGTTACTTGCAGGCATCTGGCAACAGCATGGGAGATACGCTGATTGCAGTGTGTCTCTCATGATATAGAGCACAAACAAGCATACATTCACAGACAGGGGCACCATGTACCTGCAATCACTAGCCAGTGGCGGCCTCCATACTGCTATTTCTGCACTGCCTCATTAGTAGGGCATGCAAAAAAAAGTGTGGTCTTGCCACTGGTCATTTTGCATTAGACTGTTCCTTTAATAAATAATCTTGTGTTATTGTCAATGTCACCAATCTAGCACCTACAATGCTGCCTATGCATCATTTTGTTGTTAACATATTGGGTGCTAGATATGACAGTAATCCTAGCTCTAACCTTAGCCCTGATCCAAAGAATTACAATGTCATCAGTTTCGTCTTTTTTAAAAAAAACAAAACAAAACAATTGTGAACAGTGACATCCTCACACCTGTGTTTTGGGGTCAGTGAGATCAATACATTATTGTTAGCTCTATAACATTCAAGCTTTGAGATTATAGCCTGTGATTTTCAATATGTGAAAGTGTTCCCATGCCATACCCAAGCGGTACAAGTCTAGAGGGTTTGCTAATTCGTATGTTTCTTGTCTACCAATCATCACTTCCTGATAAATTTACTAAAGAAAAACGCTAGAATTTACCATCACTAAAAATAAACAGAACTTTCAGTCATCAGTTTGTAAAAAAGGGTGCTAAACTTACCTTTTCTGTGCTGCTGCCTCCTCGCTAAACTCAGCTGCTCAGGGCGCCCATGGCACATCGCTCTTTTTTCAATGAAGTGACGTTTCCACCTCTAAACCAATAGCCGTGCTAGTCATATGACAATGTTCTGTATGCTAGTACAGCTATTGATTTAGAGGCAGAACGTCACCTTATTGAGAAAAGAGCACTGTGCTGTGAGAGGCTAGAGCCTCTGAATTTAGCAAGGAGGCCGTGGAACAGAAAGGGTAAGTTTAGCAAACTTTTTTGCAAACTGATAACTGAATGTCCTTTATGTTTTTAGTGATGGTAAATCCTAGCATTTTTTATTTTTTTTTAAACGCTCAGATTTACCATAACTTTAAAGTGACATTTAACACTAAATTAATTTCATGCATCTCCCTTTAATTATGGGTACTGCTATTTTGGAACCTAGATCACACTGCAGTTATATGAAGGAGAGTTGCTGAACTTATGCAAACAGGTCAGAACTGGAATGCAGTGAAAGCTAGATTTTAACATGTCGGCATCCATTACTAAAAGGAGGCCGGGAATAACCTCAATACTAAAAGGAGGCCGGGAATAACCTCAATACTATGTTTCAGGGGCGTATTTATGCATAGGCCAACAAGGCAGTGCCTAGAGCGGTAGATCTGGGGGGGCGGCAGTGGCACTGATATGTTGGTAACTTCAACTTGGCAATTTTTTTTTTTTTTGCGGCGGTCACTTGACCCGGGTTTTGCTGAGGTCACGTGAAGTTTTCCTTCCGCCCGCCTTCCTGTTCTGCTCACAGTACTTGCTGGCCACACATGGATGGAGGGAGCCACGCACGTGTGCAAGTGATCTCCCTCCCAGCACTGGGTCTGCAAGCAATGGAATTTGGAGGTAAGCGGCTTCGGTACTGTGAGTCTTAGAAAAAGACAGAAGTTAGCGGACGGACTCGTCAGAGCAGAGCAGACAGTACATGCGGACAGGACGGACTAGACTGTCTTCAGTCAGTGACACGGAGCGTCAGAGGAGCCAAGCCTGAGTGAGACACTGGACTGGATAGGAGGTTGGTTACCCGGCCGGGTTAGCAGTACTAGCAAGCTGCAAGGTATCTTTTATGATCAGTCTGCCCATAGTTTGTTATTTGATTTTGAAATGATTTTAAAATTGATCTGATCATCATTGGCTGCTATATTACCTAATCATGCTAAAACTTAGCAAAGCAAAGAGCTTAGTAGTTTCAAATTCAATATAATTTAGGAGTCAGTACTGGACTGGTTAACATTTTAATAGTAGAGCATTTTTTTTGGTAAGCAAGGTTACGTACAGTCCGGTACTATAAATCTGTCCTTTTTTTATTTATTAAATTATTTTCCAACTGTTTAAAGAAGGAGGCAGAGGAGCTGATTTACATAAATCTGACTGACTAGAATGCTTGCTAGCAATGATCTTGGGCCCCATCCGATATGCAGCGTCGCCCGCAAAAGCCGGCAACGCCGGTTTTTGTGCGGGTTTGGTATCCTATATACAGCGCTGTATATAAATGCGGCACGTATATTTCACCCGTCGGACGTAGTTTTTTTCCCCATAGACTAACATATAAAACCCGCGCAATTTGATATCCAATATCCAGCGCAAAGCCTTACGTGGCGAAAATGGAGAAAACTTACTCCATTTTCACCTCGCCATAAAAAGCAGCCGTAGCAGGCCTTGCGCTCAGTATGGGAGCACCGTAACTCCCTAAAATGCCTACAAAAAAAAAAACCGAACACCTAACGCATGTGCAATGTCTATCTACCTGTCAACCGCAATCCCCCACCACAATACCTAATAAAGTGTTTAACCTCTAAACCGCCCCTCCCGGACCCCGCCGCCACTAAAGTGTTTAACCCCTAAACCGCTGCTCCCGGACCCCGCCACCACCTATATTAAATGTATTACCACCTAATCTGACCCCTCTACACCGCCGCCACCTACATTAAATATATTAACCTCTAATCTGACCCCCCTACACCGCCGCCACCTACATCAAATGTATTACCCCCTAAACCTAAGTCTAACCCTAACACCCCCCTAACTTAATTATTATTTAAATAAATATAAATAATATTAATATTATTAACTAAATTATTCCTATTTAAAACTAATTACTTACCTATAAAATAAACCCTAAGATAGCTACAATATAATTAATAATTATATTGTAGCTATTTTAGGATTTATATTTATTTTACAGGTAACTTTGTATTTATTTTAACTAGGTACAATAGCTATTAAATAGTTAATAACTATTTAATAACTACCTAGTTAAAATAATTACAAAATTACCTGTAAAATAAATCCTAACCTAAGTTACAAATAGACCTAACACTACACTATCAATAAATTAATTAAATAAAATTAACTACAATTATCTAAAATAAAATAATAATAATTAAATAAACTAAACTATATTACAAAAACAAACACTAAATTACAAAAAATAAAAAAATATTACAAGAAGTTTAATCTAATTACACCTAATCTAATAAAATTAAAAAGCCCCCCAAAATAATAAAATTCCCTATCCTAAACTAAATTACAAATAGCCCTTAAAAGGGCCTTTTGCGGGGCATTGCCCCAAAGTAATCAGCTCTTTTACCAGCCCTTAAAAGGGCCTTTTGCGGGGCATTGCCCCAAAGTAATCAGCTTTTACCTGTAAAAAAAAGAAATACAACACCCCCTCCAACATTACAACCCACCACCCACACATCCCTACTCTAAAACCCACCCGATCCCCCCTTAAAAAAACCTAACACTACCCCATTGAAGATCACCCTACCTTGAGCCGTCTTCACTCAGCCGGGCACCAGTGGTCATCCGATGGGGCAGAAGAGGACATCCGGACCGGCAGAAGTCTTCATCCTATCCGGGCAGAAGAGTACATCTGGACCAGCAGAAGTCTTCATCCTATCCGGGCAGAAGAGGACATCCGGACCCGCAGACATCTTCATCCAAGCGGCATCTTCTATCTTCATCCATCCGATGAGGAACGGCTCCATCTTGAAAACCTCCCGCGCGGAACATCCTTCTAGGCCGATGAATGGCTGGTCCTTTAAATGACGTCATCCAAGATGGCGTCCCTCGAATTCCGATTGGCTGATAGGATTCTATCAGCCAATCGGAATTAAGGTAGGAAAAATCCGATTGGTTGATTTAATCAGCCAATCGGATTGAAGTTCAATCCGATTGGCTGATTGGATCAGTCAATAGAATGCGAGGTCAATTCTATTTTATACTTCTTTTAAGGGCTGGTAAAAGAGCCGATTACTTTGGGGCAATGCCCCGCAAAAGGCCCTTTTAAGGGCTATTTGTAATTTAGTTTAGGATAGGGAATTTTATTATTTTGGGGGGCTTTTTTATTTTAGTAGGGGGCTTAGATTAGGTGTAATTAGATTAAACTTCTTGTAATATTGTGTTTGTTTTTGTAATATAGTTAATTTATTTAATTGTATTTTATTTTAGATAATTGTAGTTCATTTATTTAATTAATTTATTGATAGTGTAGTGTTAGGTGTATTTGTAACTTAGGTTAGGATTTATTTTACAGGTAATTTTGTAATTATTTTAACTAGGTAGCTATTAAATATTTATTAACTATTTAATAGCTATTGTACCTAGTTAAAATAAATACAAAGTTACCTGTAAAATAAATATAAATCCTAATATAGCTACAATGTAATTATTAATTATATTGTAGCTATCATAGGGTTTATTTTATAGGTAAGTATTTAGTTTTAAATAGGAATAATTTAGTTAATATTATTTATATAAATAATAATTAAGTTAGGGGGGTGTTAGGGTTAGACTTAGGTTTAGGGGGTAATACATTTAATGTAGGTGGCGGCGGTGTAGGGGGGTCAGATTAGAGGTTAATATATTTAATGTAGGTGGCGGCGGTGTAGGGGGGTCAGATTAGAGGTTAATATATTTAATGTAGGTGGCGGAGGTGTAGGGGGGTCAGATTAGGGGTTAATATATTTAATGTAGGTAGCGGCGGTGTAGGGGGGTCAGATTAGGGGGTAATACATTTAATGTAGGTGGCGGCGGGGTCCGGGAGAGGCGGTTTAGGGGTTAAACACTTTATTTAGGTGCGGCAGGGTCCGGGAGCGGCGGTTTAGGGGTTAATACATATAATGTAGGTGGCGGTGGGCTCCGGGAGCGGCGGTTTAGGGGTTAATACTAGGATAGGTTTATTGCGGTGTGGGCTATGGCGGTTTAGGGGTTAATAATTAGGCTTATTGCGTTGTGGGGGGTTGTCGGTCTAGGGGTTCATACATTTACTATTAGGAGTGATAGGGGGGATTGCGGATATTGGGTTATACGTGTCGGGCTGATTTTTGGGAGGCAGGTTAGACAGTTACGGGAGATTTCATATTTTAGTTACTTTTTTTAGGCGCAGGCAGTTTCTAAAGTGCCGTAAGTCACTGGCGACTCCAGAAATTTGTAGTTACGCTCATTTCTGGACATCGCTAGTTTGTCCGACTTACGGCACTTTAGCAACTGCCGGCGGGGTATATGCAATACCCCAATATGCGAGGTGAAACTACGGGCGGCGCGGGTTCCCTCGCTTGCGCCAAAAACAACGCAGAATATCGGATCGCGCCCCATGTATACAGTATTAATTTTGTGTGCAGTGCACAAATGGCTAAATCACCATTCACCAGAAATTACACAAATATTAGCCTCTTGCTCTGTATTGGTATAGGTAATATTTTACAAAGCTTAGCTAGTTGTTTATTAATTTCCGTTTTTCAACAACAATGGCATAATATAATATGAAGAAAAAAAAAGTAACATTACTCCCTAACCAAAAAATGATACGGCCAAAAAACGACCTAAATCCGGGGGGGGGGGGGGGGGGGGGGGGGTGCAGCACGATTCTGAGTACCTAGGGCAGCACAAAACCTAAATACGGCACTGCTATGTTTATAAAATATATTTAATGTTTAATGTACCTTTAAATAATCCTGTTTTTCAAATGTGACTACAATATATGGTTATAGACCGCAAGCACGGGAAATACATTTCAGTATTATATTAACATAAAATAAAAAAAAAATACAACAGTCACAAAGAAACCATAGATTACTTATATTTCAACATATAAATATAAACTATAATGTAATTTTGTTTATAATATTAAACTTGCCTTTCAAAATCCCTATAAGAGAGTGTGAAAAAAGACGAGTACATTTGACAGGTGTAAAAATGTCCCTCCTCCTTCTCTGTAGTTGTAACCCAGTACCCCGGAAGAAGTGTTAAAGCATCTTGTGATTTGTAGTTCTTCTCTCGATCTGCAGACTCTTAGCGATAGATGGAGAACCACAATTCCCATGAAGCTATGCTCCACCCAAGCCAAACTGCTCTGGAAAGATGGCTGCTCCTCTGGTGCTGGTTGTGTTGGTAGCAGTAACACTCAGGGCGATTTTATTCCGCTCAAGCATAGCTGAATTTATTTCGGAGCGGGTAGAAGTGGTGTCGCCTCTGAGCTCATGGAAAAGAGGTAAGAAGTAAAAAGACGTGTGTGTGGTGGCTCTTTATGGGGAATGATTGGCATTTCACCTAATTTGCAGCATTGGAATGGGGCAGTGCAGCTCTCTAGTGTTCGTTATTTAAGAGGTGTGGCTTTGCGAAATATAATTTGGGTTGATGGACCTTCTTATTTGATCATTATTGTTTGTTGCAGCTTGACCTCTGAGGCTTACGATAGGGCATTATTGTTAAGAGCAGGACCATAAGGATTGGGTGTGTTATTTTCCCCTGGAGTGGAGTGTTAGATGGCTATATTTTTATGTAATGGTAACATTTATGCACTAAAATAATACATTATCAGTTTAAATAGGTTTAGATAATTATTTTAAAGCCATTTTCATTTAAAGAAAAATTAAATTGCTTTAATATAAAGAGATAATGTAGCATTTTTTTGCACTTGTGCTTGTCTGTTCCTATGTGTTTAACAACCACAATGGTAGATGCATAGAGTCAGCTCTTTACCAACAATCGTCCAGAGCTGAAATGGCTACTCAGCCTATTAGGGGCAGCATATGTGTGTAGATGCATATAGGGCTAGATTTATTAAGCTGCATCCTCAGCTTTTTGGACTATGTGGAGCGTCACATATTTAATAAGCTGAAACTGCTTCCTTTTCCTCTTCCTGTAACACTGTTATATTAATATACGTTTTACCTCTGTGGTTACCTTGTATCTAAGCCTCTGCAGATATTTATAAACTTGTATTTTAGCCAATTAGTGCTGCTTCATAAATAGCACGCGATTGAGCACAGTTATCTATATGGCACACATGAACTAGCACTATCTGGTTGTGAAAGAAATAAAATGCACTGAGATAAGAGGCGGCCTGCAGAGGCTTAAAAACAGTCAGATATTTCAGAGATTTAAAGGTTATAAAGAACATTAATATAACAATGTTTAGGAATGGGTAGTAAAGGCATTACCTATCTTTTTAAATAATGGAAGTACCTTCTAAATTTAAAGATAAATCTATAGCAAGTTCATCTGTTAAAATGGATTTGTTGTGGAATAATATATAAAACCACTGATTCACAGGTTTTACCTTAATAAATTAACTTTGTTTTATTCAGAAACCTGTTAGTGCATAATTGTTGTTATGCCTATATGAATCTATGTTCTTGCACCAGGTAGCGGACTAATGGGTTAGATTACGAGTGGAGTGGTTGGGAGTTAAAATTTTTAGCACGCACTAACCTGCTGTTAAAACTTTGAATATCGCAAACGCATTAATGTATTCCCTAATAGACTTCAATGGAGTGCGAAAAGTGAAACAAAAAACGAATACCCAAAAAGTCGCACAAACTTGATCGCATTTTTTCAAGTGCACTAACCCGACATGAAAACCCAAATTTTTCTTTCATGATTTAGGTAGAACATACAATTTTATACAACGTTCCAGTTTACTTCTATTATCAAATTTGCTTAATTTATTGGTATCATTTGTTGAAGGAGCAGCAATGCTCTACTGGTTTCTAACTGAATACACGGGTGAGCCAATGACAATCAGTATATATACAGCCACCAATCAGCAGCTAGAACATATGTCCTTTTACTTCTGAGCTTACCTAGATAAATCTTTCAGCAAAGGGATAACAGAAGAAGAAAGCAAATTAAATAGTAGAAGTAAATAGAAAAGTTGTTTATAATTGTATGCTCTGTCTTAATGTCTAATTATGACTTTACTGTCCCTTTTAATATTTTACACTCCAATCTTCTTCACATAGCGGAACACTTAATTAAAAATAAATATTGCATAAATATGATTTTTCATAATTTCAGCTACTTGACTGCAAAATGCTTTAACGCACTTATATGTATGTCTATATGTATACATATGTATTTGTGCATATATGTCTGTAAATGCATCTGTAAACACATATGTATTTAGATATGTATGTATCTCTGTTAAAGCCCTTTTCATGCCTTTTTTTTTTCTAACACCTCAGACCTCATATCTTTGAGCCCTTAACTTTTTATTGCATTTAAAAAAAAATTATTATATAGTGTTATGACCTGTAACTGTACTTTTAAATGTAATTTTGATGTGTTTTGTGCAACTTTTTAGTCCCGCTATCCCAATGTTCGTTAAATTAAATTGTGGTTGAGCGACCGTGTTTACTTTCAACTTGTAATTAGCGCGTTACTTCCGATGTGCGCAAACAGCCGCAATAAACCCCTTATCGTTAGCATGCAATAGTTAAAGTGAATGTAAATTTTCATGAATGAAAGGCCTGTTTTTAAAAATACTATTAAAAACAGGGGCACTTTCATTCATGAAAGTTTACATAGCAGCCATTTAAAAAAAAAATACCTTTTATTCCTAGCAAGCTTGGAACACCAGAGCAGCAATTCCCCCGCCCCCAGGTCGTCTCTTCTTACGTCAGAAATGACGAATCCGGCTTCCTCCAATAACAGCTTCCCCTAGAGCAAACATTGCCTGAGACCACGCCGTGATTGGAGGAAGCTGGATTAGTCATTTCTGACAAAAGAAGAGACAACCTGGGGGCGGGGGAATTGCTGCTCCGGTGTTCCAAGCTTGCAAGGAATAAAAGGTAAGTATTTAAAAAAAAAACGGCTGCAATGTAAACTTACATGATAGTATTTTTAAAAACAGGACTTTCATTCATGAAAATTTACATTCACTTTAACATGACACTCGTAATCTAGCCCTAATATCGGTGGACTAATACAGGTTGAATGCAGTTTTATATAATTTTATCTGAATAAAATAAATATTATAAGCCTGAATTTGATTACTGGTACTAAATTGATGGTTGTGTGTATATAAAGATTTTTTTTATTTATTTATTTTCAGTGGTGGAAGGAATGTCCCTTTTGGACCTTGGAGTATCGCCTTACTCAGGGGATGTGTTTCACGAAGTAAGTAATATCTACTGCTAAATTTGAATCGTGCCTAGAATAAAATGTGTTTATAGACCATGTTGCATTTGTTAGTTTATATAAGGAAAAGGCAGCGCCTGAGAGAGTGATAATTAAAGCGTAATATATGTATTATAAAAACATACTGAAAATATTATTAAAAATTACCCGCAGTATATTGAAACATAAACAATAGATATATGTGCGTATTATACGTATATAGCTAAAACAGGAAGCAAAATATGTAGGAATACATCATAATCACGTGTAGCATTACTTCAAGGTCCCCTAGTGTAGAGAAATTGTATAATGGTACAAAAAGTGTCCAAGTAGAAACTGTGTTCATAATTTTTATTTGCACCATTAATGTGATGACAAATCAATCTTATATGGATTCTAATATTATGATACCTTATACTGAGGTATTACAGCACAAACAGATCCCCATTAAATATTTATTTGAATTGTTTAGAATATACTCTCACGTTCAGGAGGATTTCCTCCTTCAGACTTGTGTAACATTTCCACATGGGAAGTTAGATCGAAGGCTGGACAATTACTCAAACCCCTTTCTGCTCACTTTATACTTTTGCTTAACTGTCCGAAATTTTTCAAATGCATTTTCTTTTTTTTTTTTTTCAAGTAGCCAATATTTTCAATTTATATTGTTGGGCTAAAAGTAGTACCTCTCTCCTTTGCGTGGTGTGCAGTTTTTGCACATTATTTCATCACTTCCTTACCCATCCTCCCATTGTCACCTTCCCTTTGCTGATTGAATATTTTTACCACTACCACATAAGTTTTCTGAGATTGTTTGTGAATGCATTTTCCAGCAACTCAAAACATCTGCCCTCTTTCATTCTGTGCACAAATTCACAGACTTCACCCTTGTTACTCCCTCATTTAGTAGTGGCACAATATGGCATGGGGACTTTAATTGGGTAAGTAAATAGAAGAAAAACACTGGATCTTCTCAGCAGGGAAGATGGTGAACATGTTGGCAAGTGGAGAAGAGAACAAATCTTTTAAAGGGATACTGAACCCAATTTTTTATCTTTCATAATTTAGATAGAGCATGCAATTTTAAGCAACTTTCTAAATTACTTCTATTATCAATTTTTCTTTGTTCTCTTGCTATCTGAAGAAGGCATCTAAGCTAAGGGGCCAGCATTTTTTTGGTTTAGGACCATGGACAGCACTTGTTTATTGGTGCTGTCCAATCAGCAAGGACAACCCAGGTTGTTCACCAAAAATGGTCCGGAATCTAAACTTGCATTCTTGCTTTTAAAATAAACATACCAAGAGAATGAAGAAAATTTGATAATAGGAGTAAATTAGAAAGTTGCTTAAAATTGCATGCTCTATCTGAATCACGGAAGAAAAAATTTGGGTTCAGTGTCCCTTTAAGTGCCTGAGTTGGTGAACCCACTGACAACCAGCTTTTCTAAGAGGTGGTGTCAGCCCTGCAGGTAGCGTGTATTTATTTGCTATTGGATCAGAACTTGTGTTCTGTGTGTTAACTGTGGATAGTGATTCAGTGTTCTCTGGGCTAATGGCAAAACAGTGTAATATATTCACACATTCTACAAATCCTTTTTATTTTTTTTTACCATGCATTTTTTTTATTATTATTTTTTTTTTATTTGTGATTTAATAAAATGTTTAAAACCAGGACTTGGCAAATTTACTAACTTGTTTAATTTTTAGGAGGCAGATCAACAGAAATAAAACATTTTTCAAATGCATGTTGTTGGTTTCCAGATATTCATAGTTGTTGAATTTGTGCCAAAAGGTCACCTGAAAAGCTTTTTTTTTCTGATGTAATTGGAATACTGTTGGTGAGGGGTCTTGGTGCAGAGTATTTGAAAAATTAAAAATCGAAAGCCCTGTGAAAATGGGACTCACTGATGGATTGGAATACTCCTTGAATGTGAAAACACAGGTCTCCTGATTGGTCGATTAGAATAGAGCACAATGTTGCATCAAGTCTTAATTGTAACCTTAAAGGGACAGTTTACACTAGAAATTTTATTGTTTCAAAAGATAGATAATCCCTTTATTACCCATTCCCCAGTTTTGCATAACCAAGTTATATTAATATACGTTTTACCTCTGTGATTACCTTGTATCCAAGCATCTTCTGACAGCCCCCTGAACACTTTGCTTTTTATTTATTATCTATTGACTTGCATTTTAGCCAATTAGTGCTGTGTTGTGCTGACTCTTAAAGTGAATGTCAATTTTGATGCTAAAGTGCCTGTTGAGAAAAAAACTTACCCTTTAATCTTCACAGCAGCTCCAGCTTCCTCCGCCTGTTGCAAAGCCTCTTCCTGGGTCTAAAATGAGGAATCCGGCTTCCTCCAATCACGGCGTTGAATCAGACACTAATTCCCCCGAAGGGGAAGCCGTGATTGGAGGATGACCTATCCATCATTTCTGACGTCAGAAATGGCTTGCAACGACCCGAGGAAGCTGGAGCTGCTGTGAAGATTAAAAGGTGGTTTTTTTTTTGTTTTCTCAACAGGAGTGAAATGTAAATTTTGATGAATTAAAGTGTCCCTGTTTTTAATCGAATTTTTAAAAACCGGCCACTTTAGCATCAAAATTGACATTTACTTTAAATAACTTAACCGGCGTGAGCACAATGTTATCTATATGGCCCACATGAACAAGCAGTCTCCTGTTGTGAAAAGCAAATAAAAAAGCATGTGGTAAGAGGCTGTCTGTAGTGGCTTAGAAACATGCAGACATTAAGAAGTTTAAATGTTATAAAGTATATTTAATATAATAATGTTGGTTGTGCAAAGCTGAGGAATGCGTAGTAAAGGCGTTGTCCAACGTTTTAAACAATAACAATTTCAGTGTTGATTGTCCCTTTAAACAGTTCCTCCGACTGGCTACAGAAAAGTAGAATGTCATCATGCTTAGAATATACTTACAAAAAAAAAGCACCAGCACCACACATAGAAGTTACATGGATGACAGCAGCAGTTAATTTTATGAATATCAGCGCAATAACTCTGCCCTTGTGTTGCCCCCTGGACCGTGTCAACCGGGTGCAGTCTGTACCCCGCCACCACCACTGATGCCACTGAGTTAACACATTTGAAAACCCTTCATATTACAGGTTTTCCTTCTCGGGTTTACTGTCCCTTTTTAATTTTGGTCACAGCAAAGGAGACAAAGGACATGGATCTTATCAGCTTTTTAAGTAATGTTTCCTCTGCAGCATCACAGCTCAGAAAATCTTGCCAACTTTAAATGCTTTTAAACATTTTGTATATGTAGTTTTCTTCTTAATTCAGTGCTAAATTGCTTATAAATATGCAAATATACACAGCCTGCTTTATTTTATTTTTATTATTATTTTTTTGTAATTATTTGAACAGAATACAAAAAAGAATAAAAATCAATAAATGTCTGTTGGTGCACAACCAGAATACAGCAGTACTTAAAAGTATTTGTTTATAAAGAATTACATCTTTTTTTTGATCAATTGGTCTTGTAAAATAATTTAATAACGGTAAGAAGTGGCTGTAAGTCATATACAACCCAAACAGTAGCGATTGCAGTCCATGTAAGCTGTTGGTGTGAACCAAACACCAATTGCTTAGTCAAAGTGATACTCTAGCCTTATAATATGTGTCCATTCAGGTATATGACGAAAGCTAACAATTAACCTTTACACTTTATTAAACCATCTAACAAAAAGGAAGAACAAGAGAGGCTTCAGAAAAGGGTTAAAGGGACAGTAAACTCAAAAATTTTCTTTCATTATTTAGATAGAGAATACAATTTTTAAAAAGTTTCCAATTTACTTCTATTATCAAATTTGTTTTGTTCTTATGTTATTCTTAGTTGAAAGGATACCTAGGTAGGTAGCGTGCACATGCCTGAAGCACTACATGACAGGAAATAGTGCTGCCATCTAGTGCTCCTGCTAATGTATAACATTGTTGCAAAACTGCTGCCATATAGTGTTGTTTACACGTGCACAGTTATGAGCTTACATTTCAGCTTTTCAACAAAGGATAACAAGAAAACGAAGAAAATTTGATAACAGTAATTTAGAAAGTTTTTTTAAAATTGGATGCTCTATTTGAAACATGAAAGGAAAAAATTTAAAGGGACATAAAACCCACATTTTTCTTTCATGATATAGATAGATCATAACATTTTAAACAACTTTATAATTTACTTCTATTCTCAAATCTTCATTTTCTTGTTATCCTTTGTTGAAAACCAGAAATGTAAGCTCAAGAGTGTGCACATGTTTGCAGCACTATATAGCAGCAGTTTTGCAACAATGTTATACATTAGCAGGAGCACTATTTCCTGTCATGTAGTACTTCCGGCATGTGCACGCTACCTACCTAGGTATCTCTTCAACAAAGAATAACATGAGAATGAAATACATTTTGATAATAGAAGTGAATTGGAAACTTTTTAAAAATTGTATTCTCTGTCTAAATAATGAAAGAAATTTTTTGAGTTTAATGTCCCTTTAAGAAGGAATGTGGGAACTGATCCCAATAGAGAATTGGCAAAAGAGGGGAGGGAGACACAAAAAGGGTTTGTGATAGAAGTATATCTGGATATACTGGGAGTCTGTGCTCCTAATCCCCTATGTGCGTTTGTAAGGTTTCCCAATAGAATATAATATTCTGAAACATAGCTAATTAGCTATCTTCTTTTGTTTACGTATGAATACTCAGTCAAATCAGACTGCTTTTTAGGTGCATTTAAATGATCTGAAAATGAATTGGCTGCATGCATTCTCATGACCTTTACATTGTTCCTTGTTTTACAGACTCCACTTACTGTCTACTTATTCCATTTTCTAGTAGACTATGTTGAGTTTGTGTTCATGGTGAGTATGCAGGACCTTTTAAATCCCTGTTTGGCTGTTTTTCTATGCATGGGCTAATAAAAAAAAAAAAATAACAACATTGAAAAGTTCATTATTTTGCTTACCTTGTTTGTAATTTACCTCTACATTTTGTGCTTTTTCCACTGCAAACGTGCTATAAAGTGGTTCCAAAGATTAGTGCATGAGCTCATTTTTATCTGGCCCTAATTTGCCACACTAGTTTAAACATTCGTAATAAGATTTTCATGAGGTATATCGCTGAAATAGCAAACCTGCAAATGTTTCTAACAGAGCTTTTGATTTGTAACAATGATATTGAAAGTTGTCTACCGTAACTATGAATTTATGTTGTGTAACCTGTGAGGTTTTTATTTATTTTTTGCTCTCTAGATAACCGATGCACTCACAGCAGTTGCACTTTATCTAGCAGTTCAGGAGTATAACAAGGGGATGGTAAGATATACATTCATGTAATTCATTTATTGTGCACTTGTGTGTTGGTTAATGTACATAATGTTTTTTATAATATTGTTAAATAACAAACTGTTCTAATTTGTTAGATTATTTTGTTATATTACACTACAACTGGGTTAAATAAATGGCTCTTACAGCAGGAGTGCTGGTGAGCTGGTCCTGTGCAAGACCAGGCCAGTGATAGGTGACAAAATGTTTATGCTGCTTCTGATTGGCTCAGTCCCACTGTTGTCCCCAGAAATAGTAATGTATGGACTCCCCTGAAACAGTGTTTTATCTTTTTTGCAGCAGCTGGAAATAATTACGGGCTCAATTTATCAAAGGCTGGGAGGACACGGTTCACTCCTCTGGCGTATCTGCCCGGCAATGCGGCAAGCATTTGCCGCTGTTATCATTGCACACAGAGCTGCTTGGGCAATGCTGCCCCCTGTTCTCACGCAACCAGTTGTGCGTGAACAAGGGCTGTCAATCACCCTGTCAGACTAGTCTGGGGTGCTTGTAAACCGCCTGCTCAGAGCTTGCGTATAGTTTAGGAAAATGGAGCCAAAAATATGAGCACTTGTCCAATAATATAACTCTCTAATGACTTAGAGCAGTATAGGATTGCACTAAAACTTAATCCGCTTCAGTAACTATAGGGAAAAAAACTCCAAGCATTTAAGGTGATAAATGAAAACATTCTATTTCCCATTTAATTTATACTATGACAAACAAATGTAAATTGTTTCTTCATTATTATTTTAGCACATTTCTAACCTAAATGAAGAAAAATTAGCACCATCTCACAAACTTCACCAGGCTCCAATACACATTTTGGTTGTTTTTCCTCTTGCCTGGTGCAGGAAAGGCTGTAAATAGCTAATTTTATTTGGTTTTCTGTCTCAGTTCAAGAAGCAGAAGCTGTATCTGGAGCTGAAGAAGTATGTGCCAGAGAGCCTCGAACTACTAAGAGTTCCCACTGAAATGTATTATGTCCCTCTGAAGGTGGCTATATTGTAAGTATCCGTCATCATTTGATGTAAAATAGGAACAGCCTTATCTTCTGTAGGCAATGGTTAAATAAAAACTATGGGGAGGTCGGGGGACTACTACTATATAAAATATATATATATATATATATATGTATGTATGTGTGTATAATACAGAATATTAACAGACTGTCTGCAAGTACCTAAGATAGTGGGAAGGTAATCTCTTCACTACGGCTGAAATTAAAGGGACACTGTACCCAATTTTTTTCTTTTGTGATTCCGATAGATCATGCAATTTTAAGCAACTTTCTAATTTACTTCTATTATCAATTTTTCTTTGTTCTCTTGATATCTTTATTTGAAAAAGAAGGCATATAAACTGAGGAGCCAGCAAATTTGTGGTTCAGAACCATGGACAGCAATTGTTTATTGGTGCTGCCCAATCAGCAAGGACAAGCCAGTTCACCAAAAATGGGCCGGCATCTAAACTTAAATTCTTGCTTTTCAAATAAACATACCAAGAGAATGAAGAAAATTTGATAATAGGAGTACATTAGAAAGTTGCTTCAAATTGCATGCTCTATCTGAATCACAAAAGAAAAAAATTGGGTACAGTGTCCCTTTTAAAGGATTACTTTCTGTTATAATTTTTAAGCTAAACAACTAACATATTAAAGTTAATAAACATTAATTAAAACCTACTGACCTATATTTTCTCCAAAACGAAGTTTCATAACGTTCTAAAAGTTATATCTTTTATTCGCCGATGATGTCACGTTATCCTGCCAACTATTTTCAGCACTGCATGTTCAAAATACTTAAACCAATAACTTTGTGTTTAAAGCGCCATTTTGAAACCTAGGTATTGTAAACGGATTGGTACAGAGCAAAGGATACCCACTGAGTGGGTTTTTAAATTTGCAGACAAGATTTCTGATATACGGTAGAGATATGTTAATGAAATGCTATTGATAAAAAGCGTATTTGGGGTAGTTAGTTAGTAACAGGCATAGAAAATATTTACTTACAGTGGCCCTTTAAGTTTACAAGTTACCTGATTAACCCTTTCACTGCCAGGAATAATAGTTGTATACAGCTGCAATTAACGGCATTCTAATTATCAAAAACAAATGCCAAAGCCATGTATATCTTTTATTTCTGAAGAAAGGGGATCAGATATAAGCTTTTACAATCATGTTTGCCATGATTGTAAATAATTTCAGTGAGAAACCCAAAGTTTGTTAAAAAGTTAATGATTTTTAAAAAAATGTTTTTTTATATGATCGTATTTATCGGTGAAATGGTGGCATAAAATATACCAAGATGGGCCTAGATCAATACCTTGGGTTGTCTACTTAAAAAATAAAATATGTTTAGTTTTGACAGGTTTAAAAAAAAAAAAAAAAAGCTATATTTAGATGGAGTGATAGTAAAAATGCTAAAAAATTTGCCATTATTTTGGGCAAATTCTTCTCTGAAATTCTCGCTAGCGAAGCAGTTAAACTTTGTAATCTGATAAATAGTACTAATTTTGGTAGTAAGAAATAATTCTTAGTTTTTTTTTACAGGGAAAAAAAAATCCTATCATTAAGTGTTAAATCAGCTCTGCTGGATTGTACCCCCTTTAGGGTTTGATACTGTGTTTTGTTTTTCAGCTACCTGTTAAATCCTTATACAGTTCTGTCCTGCATAGCCAAGTCCACGTGTGCCATCAATAACACAATCATTGCTTTTTTCATTTTGGCTACTGTCAAAGGTAAATCAACTTTGAGGGTCCTTACTGCAAAGTTTCAGGGCCCCTTGTTCTGTATGGATACAGCTGTTATATGTAGGCATCTTTACACATTTCAGGCACATGCGGTCACTGAATACATTGCTTTAGCTGCTGCTAATGAATATTGCTGATGGTGTGAACATTTTACATTTATTACGTGTTTTCCTTGTTTAATTGCGCTTGTCCCCTTACTGCCTAGAATGGTCAAAAAGCTTAATCTGACTAGGTTTTTAAAATTTAGCAAATTGCTTAAGCCAGCTATTTGATTTTCTGATTACAGACTTTACTTTTTTGGCTTCCCATGGGGGCAGGGTTACCCTTTTTCATTTGCAGGGCCCTGGTCAAGACAAATTTGGTGGGTCCTTTAGCACTCTTATCCCCCTGTATGCCATGCCCCTTGTATGACCAACCTTTGTCCCAATATTCAGTGTTACCTATATAAAGAATAACACTATATATTACACCTTGTGATGCCATAAACACTTCTTCATAAACTAAATACAGGATGTGCATTGCACCTTCTCATACCCTCACCCGTGGCATTGTGCCCCCCCCACAGTGCAGGGCCCTGGGCAGATGCCCCTCTCGCCCTTGTCCAAAGTGCAGGCTTGCCAGGGGGAGTTGCACAAACTAAATTTTTATACAAAATCAATAAGCATTTAAAGTTCTTTTAATGCTTTTTTTAATTTAGGTCCTGATTTAGAAACACACGCAAAGTATATTTTCCAAAGTATAAAATCCAGATTAATATTGAAAGAAAATAAAATAATCCTTAAAATAATAATGCTTTATAATGAAACACTGATTTGTACATTGAAATAAAAAATCTCAATGTTTATTCCATTTATCCTAACCCTGTATCACCTGACAGCCATCATCCAGTCACAATATGCATATACGTGCATAATGTGTTTCCTTGCACACGCTCAGAAGGAGCTGGTGCCTCAGAGTATATAAAATTTTTGAAAGTAAATTGGAATTTTTTCTAAAGGGATATTACAGACTGAGATTGTTACTTCTAGAAACTCTAATGTAAGTGTCCTCAACAGAAGACATAACAGGCTAAGAAAACCTAACGGCTGTCATTTTAAAATAATATATCTGCATGTTATTCACAGAGTAATCTTTGCTTTGAATACATTATGTATAGCATTTAATTGTTTAATGACCCTTTTAAGATTTGACATGTTAAAAGGGCAATAAACTCAAATGCAATTTGGCCATAATTTAATTATTTAAAATGGAACATTATTGCAGAATTAATTAACTCTGCTATAAAAGTTTGTGCTTGTTCCACGCTCACTAGTGTCAAATCGTGTAACTTCTATATGCTGCTAATTTCCTGAACCGTCTACATATACAGTGATTGCTTAGATCAGTGAACCACCTTAAAGGGATAGGAAAGTCAAAAATAAACTTGCTTGATTAAGATAGAGCATGTAATTTTAAGACACCTTTTTAAATTCCCTTCTATTTTCAAATGTGCTTCGTTCTCTGTATCTGTTGTTGAAAAGAAATATTCACATATCCTTCACTAGTAGGAGTTGGTTGCTGATTGGTGCCTGCACACAAAGGATAACAAGATAATGAAGCAAATTTGATAATAGAAGTAAATTGAAAAGTTGTTTTAAAATTGTATGTTCTTTCCAAATCATGAGACAAAATGTTGGTTTCCTGTCCCTTTAATGGGACACCTTGAAATTGATTAGATATTTCTGTTATTTTGCTGTAGAATAACATATCAGCCAAGTCTTAGTTTGTTTTACAAATTTTAACATCCTTATTACTGCAATTTTATTTCAATAGCCAAACTCCGACTTACTTGAAGGAGCCAATCTGGGCTTTAGTCCACAGGCAACAAGGCTACTAGTTGCTGTCCTTTAAAGTTAGTATAAAGTGTATAGTTTTATAGTTATCAGTTAAAGCCAATTAGGGACATACAGTATATGTAGCAGAGGTAACCTTGAGAAGTCAGCAAGGTGCATTTTAAAGTGATGGTAAAGTTTCCAATTCTTATAATAAGATCCGGAAGAGAAGCAATATTTTTAAAGGGCAGTCTACTTCAGAATTGTTATTAATAATCCCATTTTTTTTTATTTTTTGTTGTTGTTGTTGTTGTAATTACCTTGTATCTAAGCCTCTGCAGACTGCCCCTTATTTCAGTTCTTTTGACAGACTTGCAATGTAGCCAATTGGTGCTTACTCATAAATAACTCCACAAGAGTTGGCACAATGTTATCTATATGGCATACATTTCAATTTGAGAAAAATATAGATTTCACCTTGATGCAGTTATTGTAGTCAAAATATACATATTATTTTCAAATCTATATCATGCCAGCAATGGATGATGTGACGCGTTTCCTGTGTCACCAGGCACACTTCCTCCGAGATCAGTTCTTTTATCAGACTTGCATTTTATCCATCCAGTGTTGATTCCTAGAAAAAGTTATGTATATGGCACACATAAAAGTTATGTATATGGCACACATGAACTAGCACTCTCTAGCTGTGAAAAAACTGTCAAAATGCACTGAGATAAGTGGCAGTCTTCAAGATCTTAGATATTAGCATGTTAGCTTTCAATAAAGAATACCAAGAGAACAAAGTAAATTTGATGATAAAGGCAAATTGGAAAGTTGTTTATAATTGCATGCCCTTATCTGAATCATGAAAATTTAATTTTTCACTAGACTGTCCCTTTAATTCATCCATTCTAATGAAGATACACTATAGCTTAACTTTTATCATAGCAATGAAATTCTAATATCCTGCGCTCTGGCCACCCACATCCAAAGTATTTTTTTCGTTCTGCAGGCTAACAATTTTGACTGTTTTCCAGTTGTCGCTCTAGCTACAAAAAGTGTGTGAGCGCCGTCTGGAGAACAGTTCAAACCGTAAGCTCACAAAAAAAATTACTTTTGAAGTGAGAGGCCGGAGCGCGGGATATTAGAGTTTCATCACTATATTAAAGAGACATGAAACCCAAATGTTTTCTTTCATGATTTAGAATGAGCATGCAATTTTAAACAACTTTCTAACTTCTATTATCTAATTTGCTTTAGTCTCTTGATATAATTTGCTGAATAGCCTATCTAGATAGGCTCACTAGCTGCTGATTGATGGCTGCACATAGATGTCTCGTGTGATTGGTTCTCCCATGTGCATCACTATTTCTTCAACAAAGGATATCTAAAGAAGCAAGTTATTTAACAAAAGTAAATTGGAATGTTGTTTAAAATTGTATTCTCTATCTGAGTCAGGAAAGTAAAAAAAAGTTTAATGTCCCTTTTAAATAGAAAGTTATAGCATATCTTCATTAGAATGGATGAATTAAAGTCCGTCTAAAATATATCACTTCCATTCTGGAATTGTAATCTTTACCATCACTTTAAGTTCGGAAAATTAGAAATGGCTCAATTTGTAGAGCTAAATTACGTGAAAAGGAGACAAAATAAACAAAACATTTTTTTATAAATATCTCAATGCGTTACTGCCCCTTTAATTGGCCGCAATAAATGTTATAAATAGTTTTAAAACTTGAATTTTTTTGTAGGTCGTGCCGTTTAGTACTTGTTGATACATCCTATATATAAAAGTAACTTAAATTTACCTTTAAGACATGCTGCCTCAGTACAATAACCTCACATGAATTCCAATAGCTGATCAGATATATAGATTGTTGTGTATAGTGCACTTTGTGCATGTATCTGTGCGTTTGCTGGTCTCTCACCCATTCCTCCCCTCTTACATTTCTCAGGTAGCCCGCTGCTGAGTGCTGTGTTCCTGGCTTTAGCCACTTACCAGTCACTTTATCCACTCACCTTGTTCTTTCCAGCTCTCCTTTATTTGCTGCAGGTAAGTGACTGACATAATTAAAGGGACATTAAGCAGAGGTTAAAAGTGGTAATTTGATCAGAGTTGTTTGCCACTCAGTGTTATGCTTCTCATTTTTTTATAATTGCCTTATTAATATATTTCCTTAAAGGGACAGTAAACGCCTTGTAATTGCAAGACTGTTCTTTTCTGTTGCTATAGAATAACATATCAGCCAAGCCTTAAAGTTTTTACAGATTTAACATCCTTTTTACTGCAATTATTTTTCAATAGCAAAGTTCAACTCACCATTTAGCCTTATTTGGAGGAGCCAATCTGTGCTTTAATCCACAGATAACGAGGTTAGCCACTGTCATAAAGTTGGTGTAAAGTAATCGTTTTGCAGTTGTTATCTGATAAAGACAAATAGGAACATATATAGGTTAGCCTTGAGAAGTCAGCAGGGTGCGGCTCTGAAAATTAGAAATTGCTCAATTTCAGAGCTAAATTACGTGAAATGGGACAAAAGTACAACATATTGCTGAGTTGTTTCATTGTGCATAACTAAAGATTTAATATATACATCTCATGGCATTCATTGTCCTTTTCTAAAGGGATAGGAAACCCCAAAATGTTCTTCCATGATTTGGATAGAACATTCAATTTTAAACAACTTTGCAATTTACTTCTATTATCAAATTTGCTTCATTCTCTTGTTATCCTTTGCTGAAGGAACAGCATTGCACTACTGGCAGCGAGCAAAACATCTAGTCAGCCAATCACAAGAGACAAATGTGTGCAGGCACCAATCAGCTAGCTCCCACTAGTGTAGAATACAGTATCTGTGTATTCCTTTTCAGCAAGGGATAACAAGAGAACAAACAATTTTTGAAAATAAAAGGGAATTTAAAAGTTTCTTTAAATTAACATCTGAATAATGTAAGTTTTTAAATTGGACTTTCCTATCTTTTCAATGATTCAATCTTACTCGGTGATGTGTGTGTACGGGGACTGCATCCACTGTCCAATAGTATTTTGCAGTATAACTTAAAGAAAGTGCAGACACGTACTTATTTTTGTAGCACGCACTAAATGTGAGCATGCACATATACTTTGTTGCTTCATTTTTTTTATTCTGAGGACAATGAATGTATTGGCAAATGCATGTGGGAGTGATGTTACACTCGATCCTGGCAGCTCATAATGTGCATGTTCGTCTTTCCATCTTGTACACTTGTACTTTAAAGTGCCATAAAATATTTTTAGTTATGTGCATATCGTAGATGGGTCAATTAAGGTAAAACAGTGTGTTAAAAAAAAATTAAAAAAAAGCTTTAGAAGAATTTTAGTAAAATTTCCAAAAATCTGAAAAATTACTTACACTTTAGTGTTGTCAATTGTAACTTGCTCCACCCCACCCCCCCTGTATCAGTGTCCTATTCCATATCTTATGGTCCCATATAGCAAAAGTGTGCATGTGAGGATAATTACTTATTGCCTTATGTATGCTCGGCTCAATAGTATTATATTGCAGATTAATATGATTAAAATATTTTCCATGTTTAAAATCCTATACCTTTCACAGGGTAGGTACTGCTTTTGTTTGCTGCCAAGTGGCTTGTTTGTTTCCATGGGGTTGATCTCACATGCTTTGTGAAAAGCTTCCGTTGTCCTTATTGAAGTAGTGCACAAGTGCATTCTGCTGAAGCTATGGCCTGGAGAGCACCTTCCATATATGAAAATGCCCAGGGGAGTTTGCTGCAAATGACACTCAAGTAAAAATAAGTTTATGATTCAGAAAAGCATGCAGTTTAAAAACACTTAACAATTTACTTTAATTAAGATTAATACAAGAGAAAGAACAGAGGCATAGTGGGGCACACTTAGGAGGATTATTACTCAAACAGTGTGAGGTGGGGTTAATTCCATATGTAATATGAAGTTCCTTAAAACATAACGTTTATTATAGTCAGTTTAAAATGTGTTTAGTGTTGTGGACCATGCCACCATTTACGCTAAAATTTATCACAAAGAAGAAAAGAATAATAAAAAGTAAAAAATAATAACACACTATGTGCTCTCAAAAACGGAGTAAAAAACTCCTTATGCCATATTTAAATGTTTCATATCAGAGACTGAGTATTGTGCTGGCAATTATAACCATTCATTAAGATTATATTATAGTTCACAGGGAGAGGTGCGGATAAAGAGGACATTCACTAGTCTTATAGTGGCTCAGTATCCAATCAGAGCTATATATCTGTTGCCTGTATAACAATTATATCTTTAGTGTGAGTCACTGCACCGTAATCGGATACCGTCCCATCTCCCATAAGAGTAAAGTATTTACCACTCCAAAATTGAGCTAACACGTTTATCAACGATTAATATCTTAAAGTTTTAAAGTTAATGGTTAACCAGCTATGTCTAAATTTTCTATTATTTAAACCACAAATGAGAGCACCAGTGCGAACGCCTAACGCGCGTTTCGCATAAGCTTTATCAAAGGCTAACCTGATCCATTGTGACGGCTTCCTTAAAAAGGCACATTAGCCAATCCCATATGGTTACCGTGATTGACAATTATTTCACCCAATTGCATACAGCATTCAGCGATTGGGTAGAGCAGAGGGTGTGTGCCGTTCGTCCAATGGAGAGCCAAAGAAAAATGACAAGGATGTAACACGCCCCCCTGTCATTAAGCTTTACGCTTCTTTGATCAGTACCACTGGAAAACGGCAGAGCAGGAGGGAGAGCATATAGAAATACATACCGATCCTACAATATGTTATGTAACATGATACATTTAGTAATCACCTATCCTTTATTTATCAACATATACATTTTGTAACAATGTGAAAGTTGATATTTATTTAGACAGGCACATATCCTGTTGTATAACGGTAAATTTCGTAGACGTGTTAGGGGCATATAAGTTGTAATAGTCCCTTTAAATATATATCCACATTTGTGGTTATGTAGCTACCATTTCTGCATTAAAGGATTTGTCTCTCATGTTTAAATCAATATGTCATCTTAAGTGTATGCAGAAATATAATGTACATAGAGTGTTTATCTCACAGACTTCATAAGCATATATGTGTAATCTGGATGATGTTATTTGCATGTTTTAGTCCCGTTCTGGATATAGTCAAGTAGCTAATCCTATTTGGAGGAACCATTAACGATATCCATTCACAATCATTTAGGTTTTCATAATGCATAATCTTTAGATCATACTACTTTCATTTTCAAGGATATACGTCTGTTTTACAGCAGGCTTTATTTTAACTATTCAGTGAGAAGGGTTAATTCCATAATTCCTATTATAGTTGTATATTATGCCCACATCTTTATTTGGTTTTAGTGACTACTCTTGAGTCTATAAGTAATCATTCCCTTTGCCTGACGCCTGAACCACCTACACATGTGCAGGATCTAAAGGATCTATTTTGGAGTTCGGTCAGATATTGGATACTTAGGTTTAAACAAACCCATTTGAAAATGTTTTATATAGCACAAGTCCCAGTCCATTAAAATCTGGCCCCATACTCATAACATATCTTTATCATTCAGGGGAAGTTCTTATCCATTACATCATAGACAACAGATCATCCGACAGATTGCATTGGGAAGTTTTTATTATCAACAAAAGAATAATCTCCTTATAATTGTCCGTCATTCTCAATGGATTTTATTATTGATTCTATTATTCCTCATATTCGATATCCAAACAGTTGCGGTGTTATGTTTAAATTTTCAGTGATTAAGGATCCAAGTCTTATTCCAAAAATGCACTATATGTTAGTGTTTCATTTAGGCCCATTGGACTCATAGTTTGAAGTCTAAAAATCCATTTTGTCTCGGCTTTTAGGAGGGCATTCTCAATATTTCCTCCTCTTATTCCCAAAGAGACTTTCTGTAAGATCCAGCTCCTTGGTTCCGGTTTACAGTCATGCTTTTCCAGAAAATGTCTTGCGACCGTCGTTAACTTCTTTTCATGTTCAAGATCACTTTTTGCATTTTTAAAATTGCAAATGTGCTCACCCAGACGTCTCCTAAATTCACGTGTCGACATTCCTGCGTATTTTTTGTGACAGTTGCACTCAATGCAGTAGATGATGTTTTTACTTTTACAGTTATAAAACTCATTCATGAATATTGTTCCGGATGGGAAAATACTCATCTGCTTCACATTTAGCATTTAAGGACAGAACTTACATGTACCACATGCATATGTTCCCTTAAAATCTTTTCTCTTCTTACTGGTTTGTTTTACAAGTGGCTTCTCGTTATTTTATCCCTGATAGTGGGAGCTCGTCTCCAACTTATCGCAATTCTAACTCCAATACACTTGGATAAGTCATCATCTGTTGTTAGTATGTGTGTGTGATTATTAAGGATGTCCCTTAGCTCATTATGTGCTACGTTGAAGGTCCCTACAAACCGGACTTTGTTATCCAAATTTGATTTCATTTTTGGTTTGAGCAGATTTGATCTGTCTGTGTGGAGGGCTCTGTGATATGCCTTTTTCAAGATGCTGTTAGGGTATCCTCTGGCTTTTAATCTCTTCTTCATATCACTTGCTTGATTTTTAAAATCGTTAACATACCTCCCCCTATACATAGGTCTATTTGGAGAGAGGTTACTGGATTATTACCTCTATTTTTCCCACCTCCCCTTTAGGTTAAAAGGGAATCCTAGCAAATTTACTTTAATTATCACATTTTGCAGTCTTTTTTTTATATTCAAACTTTCTAGGGATCAAGATTCTACCCAGCATGTGCATAAGCGCACAGGGTATACGTATACTTGTCTGTGATTGGCTTATGTCTGCCATATGATACAAGGGGACAGAAAATGGGAGAAAAAATAATTTTGTCACAAATAAATCTACTGCTTAATTGAAATTCAGAGTAGGTGTTAAATCATTGTCTTTATTATGCACTTTTTAATTCAGTAATTCTGCTGCATTGAGTGTTCCTTTAAAGGAGGTTTATGGGGTTAAAACAGAAACCGTTTTGCAAGTAAGGTTTGGCTGCATTAAATATTGAGAAACTTATGTTATTTCAAACTGTTTTATGTTTCTTTTAAATGCATAGTAGCCACCTTATGGGGTGCGATCCGATATACGGCGTAGGTTTCGGCGCAAGCGTGGAAACCTGCGCCGCCCGTAGTTTCAGCTCGCACAGCGAGCTATCTCGTATACGGCGCCGGCAGTTGCTAAAGTGCCGTAAGTCTGACAAACTAGCGATGTCCAGAAATCTGCGTAAGTACAAATTTCTGGAGTCGCCAGTGACTTACGGCACTTTAGAATCTGCCGACGCCATAAAAAAACTGACTAAAATACTAAATCTCCCGTTACTGTCTAACACGCCTCCCAAACATAGCTCGAAACGTATACCCCTCTATCTGCAATCCCCCCTCTCACTCCTAACAATAAATGTATTAACCCCTAAACCGCCACTCCCGGACCCCGCCGCCACCTATATTAACTGTATTACCCCCTAATCTGAGCCCCCTACACCGCCGCCACCTATATTATATATATATATATATATATATATATATATATATATATATATATATATATATATTAACCCATAATCTGAGCCCCCTACCCCGCCGCCACCTATATTAACTGTATTAACCCCTAATCTAATCCCCGTACACCGCCACCAGCTACATTAAATGTCTAACCCCCTAATGTGATCCCCCTACACTGCCGCAACCTATATTAAATTTATTAACCCCTAATCTAATCCCCCTACACCACCGCCATCTTTATTAAATTTATTAACCCCTAATCTAATCTCCCTACACCGCCGCCACCTATATTAAATTTATTAACCCCTAATCTAATCCCCCTACACCGCCGCAACCTATATTAAATTTATTAACCCCTAATCTAATCCCCCTACACCGCCGCCACCTATATTAAATTTATTAACCCCTAAACTAATCCCCCTACACCGCCGCCACCTATATTAAATATATTAACCACTAAACCTAAGTCTAACCCTAACACCCCCTAACTTAATTATTATTAAAATAAATCTAAATAATATTAACTAAATTATTCCTATTTAAATCTAAATACTTACCTATAAAATAAACCCTAAAATAGCTACAATATAATTAATAATTACATTGTAGCTATTTTAGGGTTTATATTTATTTTACAGGTAACTTGGTATTTATTTTAACTAGGTACAATAGCTATTAAATAGTTAATAACTATTTAATAGCTACCTTGTTAAAATAATTACCAATTTACCTGTAAAATAAATCCTAACCTAAGTTACCATTACACCTACCCTATCAATAAATTAACTAAATAAACTACAATTATCTAAACTAAAATATAATTAAATACACTAAACTATATTACAAAAAAGATTACAAGAATTTTAAGCTAATTGCACCTAATCTAAGCCCCCTAATATAATATAACAAAGCCCCCAAAATAAAAAATGTCCCTACCCTAAACTAAATTACAAAAGTAATCAGCTTTATTACCAGCCCTTAAAAGGGCCTTTTGTGGGGCATTGCTCCAAAGTAATCAGCTCTTTTACCTGTAAAAAAAAAAACAACCCACCCTATCCCCCCCTTAAAAAAACCTAAGTCTAACCCCCAAGTGGTCCTTACCTGTCCTGAAGACTGGCGGAGAAGTCTTCTTCCAGGCGGCGACCTCTTCTTCTTCCAGGAACCAGCCGGCGCGGAGCGGAGGAGTTGATGACCGCGGAGCTGAAGACCGGCGATGCAGGAACTGAAGATCGACGACGCTGGAACTGAAGACCGGAGCCATGGAGCGTGGAGGATCCTCTTCATACGATCGCCGCCGTACACTGAATAGGAATTCAAAGTATGCGATTAAAAATGACGTCCCTTGAATTCCTATTGGCTGATTTGAGCCTTCAAATTCAAATCAGCCAATCGGATGATCAGCCAATAGAATTACAGTAGCTCTTATTCTATTGGCTATTCAAATCAGCCAATAGAATTAAAGTAGCTCTCATCTGATTTGCTGATTTGAATTTGAAGGCTCAAATCAGCCAATAGGAATTCAAGGGACCCCATTTTTAATCGCGTACCTTGAATTCCTATTCAGTGTACGGCGGCGATCATATGAAAAGGATCCTCCACGCTCCATGGCTCCGGTCTTCAGTTCCAGCGTCGCCGATCTTCAGTTCCAGAGAGGACGTTCTTCAGCTCCGCGGTCATCGGTCTTCAACTCCTCCGCTTCGCGCCGGCTGGTTCCTGGAAGAAGAAGAGGTCACCGCCTGGAACAGGACCTTCTCTGCCGGTCTTCAGGACAGGTAAGGACCACTTGGGGGTTAGACTTAGGTTTTTTTTTAAGGGGGGATTGGGTGGGTTTTAGAGTAGGGGTGTGTGAGTGGTGGGTTGTAATGGGGGAGGGGGTTCTTTTTATCTTCAGGTAAAAGAGCTGATTACTTTGGGGCAATGCCCCACAAAAGACCCTTTTAAGGGCTGGTAATAGAGCTGATTACTTTTGTAATTGTTTAGGGTAGGGACATTTTTTTATTTTGGGGGGCTTTGTTATTTTATTAGGGGGCTTAGATTAGGTGTAATTAGCTTAAAATTCTTGTAATCTTTTTTTTATTTTTTGTAATTTAGTGTTTTTTGGGGGTTTTTTTGTAATATAGTTTAGTGTATTTAATTATATTTTAGTTTAGATAATTGTAGTTTATTGATAGGGTAGGTGTAATGGTAACTTAGGTTAGGATTTATTTTACAGGTAATTTGGTAATTATTTTAACAAGGTAGCTATTAAATAGTTATTAACTATTTAATAGCTATTGTACCTAGTTAAAATAAATACCAAGTTACCTGTAAAATAAATATAAACCCTAAAATAGCTACAATGTAATTATTAATTATATTGTAGCTATCTTAGGGTTTATTTTATAGGTAAGTATTTAGATTTAAATAGGAATAATTTAGTTAATATTATTAATATTATTTAGATTTATTTTAATAATAATTAAGTTAGGGGTGTTAGGGTTAGACTTAGGTTTAGTGGTTAATATATTTAATATAGGTGGCGGCGGTGTAGGGGGATTAGATTGGGGTTAATAATTTTAATATAGGTGGCGGTGGTGTAGGGGGATTAGATTGGGTGTTAATAAATTTAATATAGGTGGCGGCGGTGTAGGGGGATTAGATTAGGGATTAATAAATTTAATATAGGTGGCGGCGGTGTAGGGGGATCACATTGGGGGTTAGACATTTAATGTAGCTGGCGGCGGTGTAGGGGGATCATATTAGGGGTTCATAGAGTTAATGTAGGTGGCGGCGGGGTAGGGGGCTCACATTAGGGGGTTATTATTTTAATGTAGCTGGCGGCGGTGTAGGGGGCTCATATTAGGTGGTTATCATTTTAATGTAGCTGGCGGCGGGGTAGGGGCTCACATTAGGGGGTTATCATTTTAATGTAGCTGGCGGCGGTGTAGGGGGGTCAGATTAGAGGGTTAGACATTTAATATAGCTGGCGGCAGGGTCCGGGAGCGATGGTTTAGGGGATAAGCACTTTATTAAAGATTGCGGTGGGGGATTGCGGTTGACAGGTAGATAGACATTGCGCATGCGTTAGGTGTTAGGTTTTATTTTGCAGGTAGTTTAGGGAGTTACGGGGGTTATCATTTTAATGTAGCTGGCGGCGGTGTAGGGGGGTCAGATTAGAGGGTTAGACATTTAATATAGCTGGCGGCAGGGTCCGGGAGCGACGGTTTAGGGGATAAGCACTTTATTAAAGATTGCGGTGGGGGATTGCGGTTGACAGGTAGATAGACATTGCGCATGCGTTAGGTGTTAGGTTTTATTTTGCAGGTAGTTTAGGGAGTTACGGGGCTCCAATACTCAGCGTAAGGCTCACTACGCCTGCATTTTGTGGCGAGGTGAAAATGGAGTAAGATTTCTCCATTTTCGCCACGTAAGTCCTTACGCTGTATATTGCATACCAAACTGCTCGGGTTTGGTATATCACTCTATGGGCCAAAAAACTACGGCCGAAGGGTCAAAGATACGAGCGAACTTCTAGGTTATGCCGTATATGTGATACCAAACCCGCTCAAAATTTGGTGTCGCCTGTTTTTGCGGGCGATGCTGCATATCGGATCGGGCCCATGATTTGTATATACATGTTTAGTTATACTCAAAGAAACAACATTGCAATATATTTTCATTACTTAATTTGCCTACTTTTCATGTAATTTAGCTTTGAAAATTTAGCAATTTCTATATTCTCAGACCTTGAAATGCAACTGCTGACTTCTCAAGGCTAAACCTGCTATTTGTCTGTCCCTAACTGAATTTAACTGATAACCACTGCAAAACAATTCACTTTATACTAATTTTACGACAGTGGCTAGCCTTGTCTGAAGACTAAAACCCTGATTGGCTCCTCCAAATAAGGTAGTGGGTGGAGCTTGGTTATTAAAAAGTAATTGCAGTAAAAAGGATATTTTGTTTTAAAAACATGAAGACTTGGCTGATATGTTATTCAACAGAATATTCTAACACAACAGAAATGTCTTGTAATTAAACTATTTACTGTCCCTTTTAAAGGGACACAAGTCAGAATTAAACTTTCAGAGATTTGATAGAGCATGCTGAGGATTTTCACTTTACTTTTTTTTAAGTTGACTTTGTTCTGTTGAAAATCATACCTACTGGGAGCTAGCTGATGATTGGTGGCTACACTTATATGCCCATTCTCACCAGATGTATTCAGCTAGCACCCAGTGCTGTATTGCTGCTCTGGTACAAGTTTAATAATCTTTTCGCACATAGTTATATACAAGCAATAGTGTCATAATAATAAGATTCCATAAAACTAGAGTCTTATTTTTGTACTTGTATGTTCCTTTTAAGTAGAATAATTACAGTGTATAGTGTTAAGAGTAATCTGTTGATAGGAACAAAATCCTTCAAAATACTATTTTCCTTTAGATTTATAAGATTAGCACACAAACTATAGCATGCCTATGTAAGTATGGATTTCAGTTACTTTGTGCTTTATGCTACTTTTAGGAATTAGGCCCTTCTGAGGCAAGGACAGTAGTAACTTGTTTAATATGGGATGTCTCAAGGAGTAAAGTGTACTAATATCTGTGTTTGTCCAAAGAGGGAGTTTATCCCAGTGAAACTGCAGAGTTCTGGATTCTGGCTGTTCTCTTGTCAATATGCCTTTATGTACCTGGGCTGTCTGGGTGTTCTCATATGTCACTCCTTTTTCCTGCTGAACTCTTGGGACTTCATCCACTCAATATATGGCTTTATGTGAGTCATCGTTTATTTTTATTTATTAGTGTTATCACAGTACTGTCTGAACAAACTTGTATCCATATATTTCACAGCAATGTCATTATTCTTTCTAAATGCAACTTCTTATAATGTGAATTTTCTTTTTATAAATAGATTGGTATACTTATGTAGTTAGATTCCTTAATGGGACATTGTACACTAGATTTTTAATTGTATGAATGTTTTGTAGATAATTCATGTATCTAGCCAACCTGGGTGTGTGTTTGTAAAAATGGATAGGTTTGCTTATTTTTAAATAACATTGTGCTGATTTTTGAACTTCTAACCAAGCCCCAACGTTTTAGATGTATACTGATGTCTACAGACTTCAGATTGTTTCTGTTTGTATAAAGGATCTTTTCATATGAAGGGGAGGGTCTGCTCTCAGCTTCTTTTAGTGGGTGTCCCAGTCTAACCTTATTAACAGTGCTAAATTGAGAGCGTTTAAGTTTTTTTTATTTTTTAAAAAAAGGTCTTATACTGGATTTTTATATCGGTATCTGTGCATATTATTCTTTATAGTAGTGTCTATTGCATGCAGTTAAATGAAAATTGGTGTTTACTGTCCCTTTAATAACAAAGAACTGAATTTGCCTAAAATGTTTAAAGGGACGGTGAACAAAAATGTATAATTGTATGTTGTAAAACGGCTTTGCAATATGCTTTATTTTCCCCCCTTTTACTGTAATTTAACTCTAAAAATTAAGAGTTTTCCTTGCAGTCACTTACTTAAGAATTGGTTGGAATTATGTTGCTTATTTTCTAATTGTTACCCTCCACTTTTCTGTTTTCAGACTCTCTGTTCCGGACCTGACACCAAATATTGGTCTGTTCTGGTATTTCTTTGCTGAGATGTTTGAACACTTTAGCTTGTTCTTTGTCTGCGTGTTCCAGATCAATGCGTTCTTCTACACGGTGCCATTGACAATCAAACTAAAGTAATTATTTAATGACTGAAAATACATGTGTTGTCTAGAAACGTTATATATCGTGCACACACACGCTACCAATTTTATTTTGGAACATTGCAGATACTTAGTGTTTTCACTTTCCCCATAATAGACCACACATTTTAGCTTGAGATATATAAAGGCACAGTAGCGGTCTTCATTATTCATATAGTCCTGTTTCTCATAACATAGCTTCACCTAGATATTATTTCATGTTCTGCCTGAGCCAGGAGAACAAAGGTTAATGAGCTCTGACTATAAATTTGCTGGGTATAATTCCACTATCTTAAAGGGACAGTCCACCATAGAATTGTTATTGTTTTAAAAGATAGTTAATCCCTTTATTACCCATTCCCCAATTTTGCATAACCAACAGTTATATTAATATACTTTTTACCTCTGTGATTACCTTGTATCTAGGAACCTTCTTCCAGCCCCCTGATCACATGACTGTGACTGTTTATTATCTATTGTCTTAAATTTAGTAATTGTAATTGGCTGATTGCTATCACATGGTACAAGGGGAGAGGAAATATACAGAACTTTCAAATTTGTTATAAAAAAGTCTACTACTCATTTGAAGTTCAGACTAAGTGCTATTGCATTGTCTTGTTATCTTGCATTTGTTGATTATGCAAATCTTATGTGTTGACTGGACCTTTAAATAACTCCCTGTGCCTGAACACAGTGTTATCTATATGGCCCACGTGTACTTTCTGTCTTTGTGTTGAAAAGAGATTTAAAAAGCCTGTGATAAGAGGCAGCCCTCAAAGGCTTAGAAATTAGCATATGAGTCTACCTATGTTTAGTTTAAACTAAGAATACCAAGAGAAAAAAGCAAATTTGATGATAAAAGTAAATTGGAAAGTTGATTAAAATTAAAAGTCCTATCTGAATAATGAAAGTTTAATTTATACTAGACTGTCCCTTTAATCAGGCTTGACACTCAATAAGACAATTATCTTGGGTAGATTTACATGCTCTTTTTAAAACCAGTAATTCAGTCTGGTTGTTTGATAATAGACTCTTTCAATTTGTTCTTAAAGGGACATTATACACATTTTTTCTTTGCATAAATGTTTTCTAGATGATCTATTTATATAGCCCATAAAGTTGTTTTTTAAAAAAATAAATGTATAGTTTTGCTTATTTTTAAATAACATTGCTCTGATTTTCAGACTCCTAACCAAGCCCCAAAGTTTTATGTGAATACTGTCAGCTACCTTCTCCAGCTTGCTGCTGTTTGTGTAAAGGGTCTTTTCATATGCAAAGGAAGGGGGGGGGTCTTATTTCCCACTTGCAGTGGGCTTTCCAGCTACCTTTTCAACAGAGCTAAACTGAAAGCTTCTAAGTACGTTTTTAAACAGTTTTATACTGGATTTTTATATCAGTATCTGTGCATCTTATTCTTTATAGTAGTGTCTATTACATGCAGTTATATGAAAATGAGTGTATACTGTCCCTTTAACAATGTCACTTATAAAATCCAAATTTTTTTCTTTGGCATAATGATCCCTTATTTTTTGGAAAATAGTATGTATATAGACCATAAAGGAGGTTGTGTATATTAAAGTGGCTACAAAGTTAAGACATTCATTTAAACAACTGAAGTGAAGCAACACTATTTGATTCTATCTCAAAATTGATACCTGAGATTGTGACTTCATGGGAAACATCATAATGGATACAGCATTATGAGACAAACGGATGGACATGCCAAATAATGAGAGCAGAACATTGAGTGTTTGGAACTTTTTGGACTATTCTATTCTTTATTGACAAAATTACAAAAGTCAGTTTTCTTACTTCATGAGACCAGCAACCTAAATTTCCTTTATAACTGTTAAGTATATTGCCTCATATTTGAGGAAGAGAAAAACACTCTTGAAAGCTTGTTTTTAATGTGTACTTTTATTCTATTTGAAAAAGTATACTTTTACAATACTCGGATATTTTCCTATCCATTCCAGAAAACCTATAAGAGTGTACTTAAAGGGACAGTCTACTTCAGAATTTGTATTGTTTAAAAAGATTAAAAAAAATCTCTTTATTACCCATTCCCCAGTTTTGCATAACCAACACGTTTATATCAATATACTTTTTAACCTCTGTGATTACCTTGTATCTAAGCATCTGCAGACTGCCCCCATATTTCAGTTTTTTTGATAGACTTGGATTGTATCTAGTCAGTGTTGACTCACAAATAACTCCATGAAAGTGAGCACAGTGTTATCTATATGGCACACATGAATAAGCACCGTCTAGCTGTAAAAAAATGAAAATGCATTGAGATTAGAGGCAGCCTTCAAAGGCTTAGAAATTAGCACATGAGCCTGCCAAGGTTTAGCTTTCAACAAAGAATACCAAGAGAACAAAGTAAATTTGATGATAAAAGTAAATTGGAAAGTTGTTTAAAATTGAATATTCTATCTGAATCGTGAAAGTTTAATTTTGAGTAGACTGACCCTTTAACAAACACTAGAAGTTAATTAGAGTAAAGAAAGAAAAAGTATCCAACTTGGGTCACTAGTCGTCTGCAAATGTACAATAAACATGTAACTTTTAAAAAGAGGGCCATAGAAAAGTATCGGCACTCAAAGAACATTAGTATAGTAGGACAGTAGCCCCAAGCTGTTGAATTCTTGGCTAACTAATAAGGGTAGGGGTTTGAGCAGGGACAGATAGAGGGGTTTGTAGCACTCTTATTCCTTATAAAATAATGCCATGTATCGAAACCATGGATAAAGTAATATTATAGGGTAATAAAAACAAAAGTTTAATTGGTTAATTTAAAAAACAAATACAGACCACACAGCCCACTACACACGAGAATGTGTAAAGATAGATAATGATATAAAAACAACTTATATGAGCTAAGCCTAAAGCACGCACCAAAGCCCTGTGGTATATGCTCCCCTGTATTCCTGGCCAATAACTGGATACGTTGGCTTCAGGTGACAGGAGCACAACCCCAAGGCAGAGAATTGGTGCGCAAGGCTGAATACTAAAAACAGATAGTATCCCTGAGTTACAAGGGATCTCGTGGGTTCAAAGACCCCAAACAAACGCGTTTCGGCCGTGGAGCCGGCCTTTCTCAATGTTTACTGCAAAAGTTTTCAAGCCGAGTGACCGAGAGCGGCTTCTTTTTAAGTCCTACCCATGTTCCCATTAGCCAATCCAGGCCCGGTACAGAACACACCTCTGTTGTTCGCCAATAGTATCATCTATAAGGGGCGTTATGTTGCATATACGGTTGACGTGTAACTCCAATACACGGTTCATGATTGGTTAAACATGTGAACCGGTCGTTGCTTCATTGGTGTACGAGTTAAACACCTTCTTGCATACACACCCCTTGTTTTTGAGTGCACCGTTATGCCAGTGAGAGTGCGCATAGGACCCCATCGTAAATAGTAAGCTGTCAAAATTAATGATACGGGTCTCAGATCAACATTATCAGATTTGATCCTTAAAGGTATAATTTCTTGGGCTTGTATCAATCTTCCTAAGTATAAAAAGCAAGATCCCGCTTATATAGTGATAAGGTTCGGCAAGTTCAAGAAAACTTTTTCTGATGCATATCAAAAGCATCAAGTCACAGTTTCCAACTATATACCGAAATATCTAAGTGCTATGTCCTCAAAACAGATAATAATGTGCGACTAGGTGAAACATGAAAAATGTCCTTAACTCCCATTGCTTGGTGCCAACAGGAGGATTAAGAATTCTTAGGATAGTATCGCAGTGACACGTTTGTCTTGTCTGTAAACAAGTTATGACGTTTTTTAAAATGTTGTCCACTACCCCAGGTTACAGATGAATTCTTCTAAGATGATGATGATGTTTTATGTGACTCTTATAACACATTTAGAAAGGAAATGAATGAGTGAGGTGTGGTGTGTGTTAGAATTGCATTAATTCTCTATTCTGATTGTGTGGAATACCCAGGTATGCATAAATAAATTCCAAACATCATTGGACATATATAGTAGCTTTATAATGACATGTGTTATGCCCCACCAGATAGAGAATAGACACATCCCCTTCACTCATAAAGGCTAACCTAAATTGTATATAAAGTCAACTGACCATGACATAGACATTACTATTCTTACAGGAGGCCGAATATTTATAGAGGGAGAGCATGCTCTACAAAGGTAGACAATCGGGATATGCTAAAAGTAAATAAAACATGGGTGGACATACAAAAGGAAATAACGATACATTCACGAATGTGCACCTATTGAATTATTTTTTAGTGTGTATATTAATACTATAGTGGAATACAGTATAGCACCTGATCACATTGTGCCTACTAATTCACTATAAAGAGCATCCATGTAACTTGGGTGTTCAGAAAATAATAACACTAATAAAAAGAGGGACTAATCAACTGTATTTTAGATCACACAGGTATAGTTGTATCAACATTTCGTAAGCCTGTGTCTTGAGATACTGAGAGATTATCCCTATTCTGGGTGCACATATTTCTAGGGTGTACTTATTAATCGTCATTAATATGTTAAATAATAGGAGTGGTATTGTCAATTTTCTAGATATTTCACAGATTCCAGAAAAATTGGTACCTTATCTTCAAATATATATTAACATATTACAAGTACACCCAGAAATTATTGTATTCGTTCATACCAAATGGCATTACAGTATTAAGTCTGAAAACCTATGACTAAAACCTATAGAAAACCTACATCAACTAATAATATTCTAAGGGCTGACAGTTTCCACCATCCCAATACGATCCGGAGCTTACCATATGGAGAGTATCTGAGGATGCGACGTAATTGCTCAGATATAGACTCCTTTAAGGTAGTGGCTAAGGAATTAAAAACGAGATTATTACAGAGGGGGTATTCTAAGAAAGCACTGGCAAAGGCCTATAATAGAGCACTTAGTAAAGACCGAAGTGAACTTCTTCAACCAAATGAGACTAAACCATCTAACCCACTCAGGTTTATATCTACCTACACGAGCCAAAGCCAAACAGTGTCTAGTATAATCAGTAAACATTGGCACATCCTTAAAAGCGATGAGGTACTACACACTATAATTCCTGATAAACCTCTCTTCACGTACAGAAGGGCTAACAATCTTAGGGACTGCCTTACCACTAGCCATTTTAATCGTAACGCTAAAAAGGCACCATTATATAAAGGATCAATAGCATGTGGACATTGTAGCATATGTATACACATGCAAAAGAAGAAATATGTATTGGATAGATTTGGTAAAAGGTGGTATATTAACAGTCATATTAATTGTAAAACCATGAATGTGGTTTATTGCCTATCTTGTGAATGTGATAAATTATACGTGGGGATGACCAATAGAAGCATAGGCACTAGGATGACTGAGCACCTCAGTAATATCAGGTTGGCAGCTCGAGATGTTGAAAATGGTAAGAAGATTACCAGTGTAGCTAAACACTTTTTAGAACATCATAATGGTAAAACCCAAAGATTTAAATGTTGGGCACTCGAAACCATTAAAGTAGGAATTAGAGGTGGGAACACCGAGGACACACTTCTTAAAAAGGAAGCCAAATGGATTTTCAGACTTAATACTGTAATGCCATTTGGTATGAACGAATACAATAATTTCTGGGTGTACTTGTAATATGTTAATATATATTTGAAGATAAGGTACCAATTTTTCTGGAATCTGTGAAATATCTAGAAAATTGACAATACCACTCTTATTATTTAACATATTAATGACGATTAATAAGTACACCCTAGAAATATGTGCACCCAGAATAGGGATAATCTCTCAGTATCTCAAAACACAGGCTTACGAAATGTTGATACAACTATACCTGTGTGATCTAAAATACAGTTGATTAGTCCCTCTTTTTATTAGTGTTATTATTTTCTGAACACCCAAGTTACATGGATGCTCTTTATAGTGAATTAGTAGGCACAATGTGATCAGGTGCTATACTGTATTCCACTATAGTATTAATATACACACTAAAAAATAATTCAATAGGTGCACATTCGTGAATGTATCGTTATTTCCTTTTGTATGTCCACCCATGTTTTATTTACTTTTAGCATATCCTGATTGTCTACCTTTGTAGAGCATGCTCTCCCTCTATAAGTATTCGGCCTCCTGTAAGAATAGTAATGTCTATGTCATGGTCAGTTGACTTTATATACAATTTAGGTTAGCCTTTATGAGTGAAGGGGATGTGTCTATTCTCTATCTGGTGGGGCATAACACATGTCATTATAAAGCTACTATATATGTCCAATGATGTTTGGAATTTATTTATGCATACCTGGGTATTCCACACAATCAGAATAGAGAATTAATGCAATTCTAACACACACCACACCTCACTCATTCATTTCCTTTCTAAATGTGTTATAAGAGTCACATAAAAGATCATCATCTTAGCGTGAAAACATGTAAATAATATGATCGAAGAATTCATCTGTAACCTGGGGTAGTGGACAACATTTTAAAAAATGTCATAACTTGTTTACAGACAAGACAAACGTGTCACTGCGATACTATCCTAAGAATTCTTAATCCTCCTGTTGGCACCAAGCAATGGGAGTTAAGGACATTTTTCATGTTTCACCTAGTCGCACATTATTATCTGTTTTGAGGACATAGCACTTAGATATTTCGGTATATAGTTGGAAACTGTGACTTGATGCTTTTGATATGCATCAGAAAAAGTTTTCTTGAACTTGCCGAACCTTATCACTATATAAGCGGGATCTTGCTTTTTATACTTAGGAAGATTGATACAAGCCCAAGAAATTATACCTTTAAGGATCAAATCTGATAATGTTGATCTGAGACCCGTATCATTAATTTTGACAGCTTACTATTTACGATGGGGTCCTATGCGCACTCTCACTGGCATAACGGTGCACTCAAAAACAAGGGGTGTGTATGCAAGAAGGTGTTTAACTCGTACACCAATGAAGCAACGACTGGTTCACATGTTTAACCAATCATGAACCGTGTATTGGAGTGACACGTCAACCGCATATGCAACATAACGCCCCTTATAGATGATACTATTGGCGAACAACAGAGGTGTGTTCTGTACCGGGCCTGGTTTGGCTAATGGGAACATGGGTAGGACTTAAAAAGAAGCCGCTCTCGGTCACTCGGCTTGAAAACTTTTGCAGTAAACATTGAGAAAGGCCGGCTCCACGGCCGAAAACGCGTTTGTTTGGGGTCTTTGAACCCACGAGATCCCTTGTAACTCAGGGATACTATCTGTTTTTAGTATTCAGCCTTGCGCACCAATTCTCTGCCTTGGGGTTGTGCTCCTGTCACCTGAAGCCAACGTATCCAGTTATTGGCCAGGAATACAGGGGAGCATATACCACAGGGCTTTGGTGCGTGCTTTAGGCTTAGCTCATATAAGTTGTTTTTATATCATTATCTATCTTTACACAGTCTCGTGTGTAGTGGGCTGTGTGGTCTGTATTTGTTTTTTAAATTAACCAATTAAACTTTTGTTTTTATTACCCTATAATATTACTTTATCCATGGTTTCGATACATGGCATTACTTTATAAGGAATAAGAGTGCTACAAACCCCTCTATCTGTCCCTGCTCAATCCCCTACCCTTATTAGAAGTCTAATTAACTAGGGGTAGCACCAAGGTCACCTATACCTTTTTATATTCCTTTATTAACAAAACACAGTGCTGGTTTTGTGCTTTCTTTTTTGAATTCTTGGCTAAGGCAGGATCACAAATGTGCAAATAAAAATGGATTCAACCACAGATTCTTCTTGAAATGCACATAGATCAGTTACATTGTATAGAAACATATTTCCTATATACATATATTGCCCAAAATGCTTTTAATAACAGTTATCACTGCTTTAGTGTTTGCTGCACATGCAGAGAAGAATGCTTAGTAAATTATTCTCGGTACATCAGCATTGTACATACTGCAGCTTCTCAGAGTGAGTGAGGTTTATATCATGCAGCAATGATGAGTCATTACCAGATGATACAAGATCTTTACACTCTGAGCAAGCGCTGTGTTTACAATGCTGTTACACTGAGCATACTTAAGTACTCTCTTGAAACAGCTATAACTTTTACTAGAAGCATTTTTGCTAATAAATTTTTTGTCTGCTCCTTACTTACATGGGTCAACGTATTAACAAAAATTTTTCAAGCCAATCCATGTCCCTTAATCATGTCTCATGCATGATCATAAAAATTACGGAGCGCCTTTGTACCCGATATTCCATTATATTGAGACCTCTGGGAGAATAATTCTAAGCTAGCAAAATACTAACCAATGTGAGTTTGTTACAGCAGCTTTTCCTTGACTATCAGTTTAACATAACCAAATCGTGAATAAAATTCAGGTAATTAAAAGTCCATTATAGTAGAAAAATGACTTGCTTTAATTTTTAAGAGCAATGCTATGGGTTTAAACCCCCCCCCCCCCACAAAGGGATTAAACGCATAGGTAAAGTGCCACTGGTCCAGCAGTGCTCTATCGCTGCTGATTAGGTCAGCAGCAGTTTCTACTCAGGACCAGAAGTGATCTTTGTTACTATAATACTGGGTTTAGGAATCGTGCAAATGGCATTAAAGTCCCAGAAACAGACATGAATGGCAATCAATGCTTTAAAGAGTTCTACTGTATAATCACCCAACTGACCCATAAATACAATAGCTATTGAAGTGTCAGAGCCACTCTTGATAAACCATCATGTTCACAAAAGCAAAGCCCTTTAACAGTAGCACAGAAAATGACAGCTCTCATGCAGCTCTTAAAGGACCAGTCAACACTGTAGATTTGCATAATCAACAAATGCAAGATAACAGGACAATGCAATAGCACTTAGTTTGAACTTCAAATGAGTAGTAGATTTTTTTCTGACAATTTTAAGTTATGTCTTTTTCCACTCCCCCTGTACCATGTGACAGCCATCAGCCAATCACAAATGCATACACGTACCATGTGATAGCAATCAGCCATTCACAAATGCATACACACTTAGTCTTGCACATGCTCAGTAGGAGCTGGTGACTCAAAAAGTTTAAATATAAAAAGACTGTGCACATTTACTTAATGGAAGTAAATTGTAAAGTTGTTTAAAATGGCATGCTCTATCTGAATAATGAAAGTTTAATTTTGATTGAGTGTCCCTTTAATATCACTGCATATGTGCTTACCAGTTACATATTTTCCCCAGCATCCTGTAGTGCCAGCACAGTACAATGCAGTCAAGGAAGTTGGACCATTGCATAACAAATATCTGCACATGGTTTCTTATTTTACTTGGCTTTCCAGCTCCTCTTCCCAGATAGTTATTTGTGAAAGTAATTTGCAGAAGTGAAGTTTTGAGAAGTGTCAATGTTGAGCCATGGCTACATAGGAATAGTACCCTCTTGCTATCTGTGCATTGTCTTGTCATTAGAGAGATAACAATGCAGTAAAATGTATAAAAACTTCTATTAATAACCACCTTTTGTGTCTCTTTGCAGGGAACATCCTATGTTTCTGATTTTCATACAGCTCGCTCTCATCTCCATCTTTAAATCTTACCCGACTGTGGGAGATGTGGCTCTCTATATGGCCCTGCTGCCCATGTGGGCTCACTTGTCTAGATGTATGTATGTCCTGTCCTGCAAGGACATATAGCTTGATTAAAGGGACAGTTGACACCAAAAATGTTTTTGTTTAAAAAGATACATAATCACTTTATTTACCATTCCCCAGGTTTGCATAACCAATACTGTTATAGAAACATCCTTTTTACCTCTGTAATTACTTTGTATCTAAGCTTCTGCTGGCTGCCTCTTTATCTCTCAGATCTTTTGACAGACTTGCATTTCAGGCAATTAGTGCTGACTCTTAAATAACTGCACATGCGTGAGAACAATGTTATCTATATGAAACACACAAACTAACGCCCTCTAGCTGTGAAGAACTGTCAAATGCATTCAGATAAGAGGTGGCCTTCAGGAGCTTTAAAATTAGCATATTAACCTACCTAGGTTTAGCATTCAACTTAGAATAACAAGAGAACAAAGCAAATTTGAAGATAAAAGTAAATTTAAAAAGTTACACTATCTGAATCATGGAAGTTTAATTTGGACTTTACTATCCCTTTAAGCTTGGTGTTCTAATATTTGTGTCTAGTGAAAAGCATTTTTCCCAAACATGAGTTAAAGGGACATTATACACTCGTGTTTTTTCTTTGCATAAATGTTTTGTAGATTAACTATTTATATAGCCCATAAAGTTTTTTTTTTTTGTTTTTTTACATGGATAGTTTTGCTTATTTTTAAATAACATTGCTCTGATTTTCACACTCCTAACGAAGCCCCAAAGTTTTAGAATACCGACGTATACCTACTCTAGCTTGCTTCTGTTTGTGTAAAGGGTCTTTTCATATGAAAAGGAAGGGGGAGGGGGGAGTGTCTGATATTTCCCACTTGCAGTGGATTTTCCAGTAACCGTTTAAACAGAGCTAAACTGAAAGCTTCTAAGTAAGTTTTTAAACAGTTTTATACTGGATTTTTATATCAGTATCTGTGCATCTTATTCTTTATAGTAGTGTCTATTACATGCAGTTATATGAAAATTGGTGTATACTGTCCCTTTAAGGACAAACTATAGAAGCCTAGGGAATCCTATTTTTATAGGAAATAAGTCCATATAATGTAAAAGATTACCGTTCGCTTGTAGACTAGTTATTGTAATTTGTTTTTTTGATTACAGGCAGTCCTCGGGTTACAGACATCCGACTTAAGTACAACTCGTACTTACATACAGAGAAAATAGAGCTTTATCGACAATCCTTCTTTCCAGGATAAACCAAAATACTGAAAATCCAATAGTCACAAGGACAGAAAGTGATGTGAAATTTTCTGAACAGGGGCACAGATAGCAAAATAAACTTTATCCTATGCTATCCAAAACAAAAAAAAAATGTTTGACTAGAGTTTCACCTAAAAAAAAGTGCCTGTTCCAACTTACATACAAATTCAACTTAAGAACAAACCTAAAGTCCCTATCTTGTACGTAACCCGGGGACTGCCTGTATTACCAAAACTTAAATGAAAATGTTTACCGTTTTATGCTTTATTTGTTTTCTTTTTTGGACATAAGCAACAGTTTTGCATCCCCCACTAGTTAAATGGCATATCATTTTATGTATGCATAGCATATATCTACAAATTAACACTGTGTTGCAAAACGGTCCAAATACAAAAGATGTAAATTTAAAAATATTTAATTTTTGACATCTTGTTGCAGGATTTCCCTACTTCAGAGCAGTTAATGATGCATCCCTTGATAATCCTGGTGGGATTCACGTTCCCGGTCTCTCTTGTTATAGCCAATCGGTTGCTATTCTAGAATTATTGTAGCATTGCACTCTTAAAAAAAATAGAAAAATAGTGAAAACCTTGCAGTATATATATTTTGATTTATGCTACTAGATATAATTAACAGATGGCTTTTCATCTTTGACTTTTTTTAATTTTAATTTGCATTATTTTCTCTCAATAGTTCTGCGTAACATCTTCATCGTGTCTTGTATGCTGATCGTGTGCTCCCTGCTCTTCCCAGTTCTCTGGCATTTGTGGATTTATGCAGGAAGTGCCAACTCCAATTTCTATTATGCCATTACACTCTCTTTTAACGTAGGACAGGTGAGTCTTAACCTCTTAGCTCTAATATAATGGCCTTCCACCTTGAATATTATATTACTTTAATTATGAATGTACTCACAATTATAAACCAATACTAAAAATGTGTTTTAAACCGGGATTTGTGTTTCTAAAGGGTACACTTTTTTTACATTATTTTTGTTTTATCATTTGGACCTTAATAGGTAGTTTTCTTCTTAAATGGGAAGAGTCCACAGCTGCATTTATTACTTTTGGAAAATACAGAACCTGGCCACCAGGAGGAGGCAAAGACACCCCAGCCAAAGTCTTCAAATACCTCCCCCACTTCCCTCATCCCCCAGTTATTCTTTGCCTTTCGTCACAAGAGGATGGCAGAGAAGTGTCAGAAGTTCGAGGTAGTACTCTTCGCAATGGGACTGGAATTTTAAGTAATCCTGTCAGCCTCTCAGTGAGAGCATGGATAAATGTTAGAGTCCGGAGATGCAGGGAGAGTTTTCCTGCGAACCCATCCCCACTAATATTAACAGCTCCTTGGTAAACAGCATTGACGAGTTTCGCTGCCTACCTTTATTCACTCAAGTCCATGTCAGAAGCGAGGCTACTATCTGTCACACTTGAAGAGCCGTGTTCTTGTTCCACGGCATAGATTCCGGTAAGATCGTTTCATTTTATTTTGATATGTGAATGTGATGTTAACGAAACAAGGTAGGGTCTTAATAAGGAATCATGGGTTAATATCTCCTGAGGGGGGTTATTGAACATGGGGGGACTTTTAATCATTTTTGTTATATGGTTCTATCTGCAAATATGTAGCTATACTTAGGCTCACTGCCTTTTCGGAACATAACAGCCTTCTTCTTAATGACGCAATCTTCAAGATTGCGTGCCCTCAGCCATTGAGGATGTTAAAGGGTGCCAGTTTTTTTTTTTTTTTTTGGTAATCCCAAGATTATGGAGGATTCTGCTATGCGCGACACAGATGCCTCTTATACGGAGGATGTGTCTTGTGATGAATATGAAATGGCCCAGGTAATCAATGCCCATCAATTATGTTCCGATTGCCATTCTAGAGTACTTTCTTCTCCTGAAGCAAGGAGCTTAGAGTGCGTTGAGCCATCCGGCTCCGAGGTTTCCATGACCCATGAAGCGAGTGCCCCAGTCCATTTCCCGGCTACTCAAGCAGGTGTCCCTATGGCCTTTACTCCTCCGGAGGGTGGCTTGTTTCCTGCAGAGGTTCCGCACGGTTCTGCATGGCCATTTCTATGGCGCTGAATCATTTATATCTCCCAAGTGAAGTATTTCTAAGATACTGTCCGCATTCCGTTAACCAGGGCCGTCGAGCGTGGGATCACCCGATTTCAGTTCGGCCTTCTGGGGAAGCGTTGGCCCCTGAGGTCTCAGGGGCCCCTATCTCGGGGCCAGGGTCTTCATTTGATCCGGCGAGAGAGGATTTTGCCTTCCGTTATAGGCTGGCTCGCCCTCGTGTTCTTTTAAGACATGTTTCTTTCATGTAATTAGCAAGAGTCCATGAGCTAGTGACGTATGGGATATACATTCCTACCAGGCGGGGCAAAGTTTCCCAAACCTCAAAATGCCTATAAATACCCCCCTCACCACACCCACAATTCAGTTTTACAAACTTTGCCTCCCATGGAGGTGGTGAAGTAAGTTTGTGCTAGATTCTCCGTTGATATGCGCTTCGCAGCAGGCTGGAGCCCGGTTTTCCTCTGAGTGCAGTGAATGTCAGAAGGATGTGAAGAGAGTATTGCCTATTTGAATACAATGGTCTTCCTCTAGGGGATCTATTTCATAGGTTCTCAGTTATCGGTCGTAGATTTCTTCTCCTACCTCCCTTTTCAGATCGACGATATACTCTTATATACCATTACCTCTGCTGATTCTCGTTTCAGTACTGGTTTGGCTATCTACTATATGTAGATGAGTGTCTTAGGGTAAGTAAGTCTTATTTTATTTATGACACTCTAAGCTATGGTTGGGCACTTTATATGTAAAGTTCTAAATATATGTGTTTAAACATATATTTGCCATGATTCAGGATAATCAGTATTCCTTCATTCAGACTGTCAGTTTCATTATTTGGGATAATGCATATGAATAAATAATTTTTTCTTACCTTAAGAATTTTCAATTGACTTTTTTCCCTGCGGGCTGTTAGGCTCGCGGGGGCAGAAAATGCTTCAATTTATTGCGTCATTCTTGGCGCAAACTTTTTTGGCGCAAAATGTTGTCATTTCTGGCGCCATAGTTGACGCCGGAAGTTTGTTCGTGGTTGCGTCATTTGACGTATGTGTGTTAGACGTTTTTTTTGCGCCAAAAAATGTGGGCGTCGTTTTTGACGTCAGAGGATGTTGCGTCATACTTGGCGCCAAAAATATGGGCGTTGTACTTGGCGCCAATAATTTGGGCGTCTTACTTGGCACCAAAAAATGTGGGCGTCATACTTGTCTCCACCTTTTTTCACATTATTTAAGTCTCACTTTTTTATTGCTTCTGGTTGCTAGAGGCTTGTTTATTTTGCATCTTTTCCCATTCCTGAAACTGTCATTTAAGGAATTTGATAATTTTGCTTTATATGTTGTTTTTTCTATTACATATTGCAAGATGTCACAGCCTGACCCTGGATCAGAATCTACTTCTGGAAAGACGCTGCCTGATGCTGGTTCTACCAAAGTTAAGTGCATCTGTTGTAAACTTTTGTTAACTGTTCCTCCGGCTGTAGTTTGTGTTAGTTGTCATGATAAGCTTTCTAACGCAGATAGTGTCTCCATTAGTAATAATCCTTTACCTGTTGTTTTTCCTTCAACATCTAATGTTCAGGATGTCCCTGTTAATGTAAAAGAATTTGTTTCTAATTCTATTAGGAAGGCTCTGTCTGTTATTCCCCCTTCCAGTAAACGTAAAAGGTCTTTTAAAACTTCTCATATTTCAGATGAGTTTTTAAGTGACCGCCATCATTCTGACTTATCTGTTTCTGATGAGGATCTATCTGGTTCAGAAGATTCTGCTTCAGATATTGACACTGATAAATCTTCATATTTATTTAAGATGGAGTTTATTCGTTCTTTACTTAAAGAAGTGTTGATTGCATTAGATATGGAGGAGTCTAGTCCTCTTGATACTAAATCTACTAAGCGTTTAAATTCGTTTTTTAAACCTCATGTAGTTATTCCAGAAGTTTTTCCAGTTCCTGATGCTATTTCAGAAGTAATTTCTAGGGAATGGAATAGTCTGGGTACTTCATTTACTCCTTCTCCAAGGTTTAAGAAATTGTACCCTGTGCCATCTGATAGATTAGAATTTTGGGATAAAATCCCTAAAGTTGATGGGGCTATCTCTACTCTTGCTAACCGTACTACTATTCCTACAGTGGATAGTACTTCCTTTAAGGATCCTTTAGATAGGAAGCTTGAATCCTTTCTAAGGAGAGCTTATTTATGTTCAGGTAGTCTTCTTAGACCTGCTATTTCTTTGGCTGATGTTGCTGCAGCTTCCACTTTCTGGTTGGAGGCTTTAGCGCAACAAGTTTCAGACCATAATGCTTATAGCATTGTTAAACTTCTTCAACATGCTACTAACTTTATTTGTGATGCCATTTTTGATATCATTAGAATTGATGTCAGGTATATGTCTTTAGCTATTTTAGATAGAAGAGCTTTATGGCTTAAATCTTGGAATGCAGATATGACTTCTAAGTCAACTTTGCTTTCTCTTTCTTTCCAAGGTAATAAATTATTTGGTTCACAGTTGGATTCTATAATTTCAACTGTTACTGGGGGGAAAGGAACCTTTTTGCCTCAGGACAAAAAATCTAAAGGTAAATATAGGGCTGCTAATCGTTTTCGTTCCTTTCGTCAGAATAAGGAACAAAAGCCTGACCCTTCCCCTAAAGGAACGGTTTCTGTTTGGAAACCTCCAGTCTGGAATAAATCCAAGCCTTTTAGAAAGTCAAAACCAGCTCCCAAATCCGCATGAAGGTGCGGCCCTCATTCCAGCACAGCTGGTAGGGGGCAGGTTACGATTTTTCAAAGATATTTGGATCAATTCGATTCACAGTCTTTGGATTCAGAACATTGTTTCTCACGCATTCCAGTAAACCCAGTGAAGGCTCAGGCGTTTCTGAAATGTGTTTCAGACCTAGAGTTGGCTGGGGTAATTGTGCCAGTTCCAGTTTTGGAACGGGGTCTGGGGTTTTACTCAAATCTATTCATTGTACCAAAGAAGGAGAATTCCTTCAGACCAGTTCTGGATCTAAAAATATTGAATCGTTATGTAAGGATACCAACATTCAAAATGGTGACTATAAGGACTATTCTGCCTTTTGTTCAGCAAGGGCATTACATGTCTGTCTAAAATAGATTTACAGGATGCGTATCTTCATATTCCAATTCATCCAGATCACTATCAGTTCCTGAGATTCTCTTTTCTAGACAAGCATTACCAGTTTGTTGCCCTTCCGTTTGGCCTAGCAACAGCTCCAAGGATCTTTTCAAAGGTTCATACGGTGCCCTTCTCTCTGTAATCAGAGAACAGGGTATTGCGGTATTTCCTTATTTGGATGATATCTTGGTACTTGCTCAGTCTTTACATTCTGCAGAATCTCATACAAATCAACTTGTGTTGTTTCTTGAAAGACATGGTTGGAGAATCAATTTACCAAAGAGTTCACTGATTCCTCAGACAAAGGTAACCTTTTTGGGCTTTCAAATAGATTCAGTGTCCATGACTTTGTCTTTAACAGAAAAGAGACGTCTGAAGTTGGTTTCAACTTGTCGAAACCTTCAGTCTCAATCATTCCCTTCGGTAGCTTTGTGCATGGAAATTCTAGGTCTCATGACTGCTGCATCGGACGCGATCCCCTTTGCTCGCTTTCACATGAGACCTCTTCAGCTTTGTATGCTGAACCAGTGGTGCAGGGATTATACAAAGATATCACAATTAATATCTTAAATCCCAATGTTCGATCTTCTCTGACTTGGTGGTTGAATCACCATCGTCTAATTCAAGGGGCCTCTTTTGTTCGTCCAACCTGGACTGTTATCTCAACAGATGCGAGTCTTTCAGGTTGGGGAGCTGTATGGGGATCTCTGACAGCGCAGGGGGTTTGGGAATTTCGGGAGGCGAAATAACCAATCAACATTTTGGAACTCTGTGCGATTTTCAGAGCTCTTCAGTTCTGGCCTCTTCTGAAGAGAGAATCGTTATTTGTTTTCAGACAGACAATGTCACAACCGTGGCATATGTCAATCATCAAGGTGGGACTCACAGTCCTCAGGCTATGAGAGAAGTATCTCGGATACTTGTATGGGCGGAATCCAGCTCCTGTCTAATCTCTGCGGTTCATATCCCAGGTGTAGACAATTGTGAAGCGGATTATCTCAGTCGCCAGACGTTACATCCGGGCGAATGGTCTCTTCACCCAGAGGTATTTCTTCAGATTGTTCAAATCTGGGGACTTCCAGAAATAGATCTGATGGCCTCTCATCTAAACAAGAAACTTCCCAGGTATCTGTCCAGATCCAGGGATCCTCAGGCGGAAGCAGTGGACGCGCTGTCGCTTCCTTGGAATTATCAACCTGCTTATCTCTTTCTGCCTCTAGTTCTTCTTCCAAAAGTGATTTCCAAAATTCTAATGGAACGTTCGTTTGTATTGCTGGTGGCTCCAGCATGGCCTCACAGGTTTTTGTATGCGGATCTCGTTCAGATGGCAAGTTGCCAACCTTGGACACTTCCGTTAAGGCCAGACCTTCTGTCTCGAGGCCCTTTTTTCCATCAGGATCTCAAATCATTAAATTTGAAGGTATGGAGATTGAACGCTTGATTCTTAGTCATAGAGGTTTCTCTGACTCAGTGATTAATACTATGATACAGGCTCGTAAATCTGTGTCTAGAAAGATTTAATATCGAGTCTGGAAGACTTACATTTCTTGGTGTTCTTCTCATAAATTCTCTTGGCATTCTTTTAGAATTCCTAGAATTTTACAGTTTCTTCAGGATGGTTTGGATAAGGGTTTGTCTGCAAGCTCTTTGAAAGGTCAAATCTCTGCTCTTTCTGTTCTTTTTTTTTTTTTCTGTTCTTTTTCAATATTCAATGTTTTGTACAGGCTTTGGTTCGTATCAAGCCTGTCATTAAGTCAATCTCTCCTCCTTGGAGTCTTAATTTGGTTCTGAGGGCTTTACAGGCTCCTCCGTTTGAACCTATGCATTCTCTGGATATTAAATTACTTTCTTGGAAAGTGTTCCTTTTAGCCATCTCTTCTGCTAGAAGAGTTTCTGAGTTATCTGCTCTTTCTTGTGAATCTCCTTTTCTGATATTTCATCAGGATAAGGCAGTGTTGCGGACTTCATTTAAATTTTTACCTAAGGTTGTGAATTCTAACAACATTAGTAGAGAGATTGTTGTCCCTTCATTGTGTCCTAATCCTAAAAATTCTCTGGAGAAATCTTTACATTCTTTGGATGTAGTAAGAGCTTTGAAATATTATGTTGAAGCTACTAAAGGTTTTAGAAAGACTTCTAGTCTATTTGTTATCTTTTCTGGTTCCAGGAAAGGTCAGAAGGCTTCTGCCATTTCTTTGGCATCTTGGTTAAAATCTTTGATTCATCATGCTTATGTAGAGTCGGGTAAGTCCCCGCCTCAAAGGATTACAGCTCATTCTACTAGGTCAGTTTCTACTTCCTGGGCTTTTAGGAATGAAGCTTCTGTTGATCAAATTTGCAAAGCAGCAACTTGATCTTCTTTGCATACTTTTATTAAATTCTACCATTTTGATGTTTTCTCTTCTTCAGAAGCAGTTTTTGGTAGAAAAGTACTTCAGGCAGCTGTTTCAGTTTGATTTTCTGCTTATTATTTCATTTTTTTTTTTTTCTTCAAAAAAGCTTTATTGAAAGGTATTCAAAAGATTACAAGTTTTTCAATTTTTCCAAGGTGCATATGAGAACAAAGTTATGTGATCATTACATTGCAAATTGTGATGTTTAATACTAACATGTAAGAGTCATTCTTCCTCTGGCTCCCCTAGGCATGATAAATTACTGACCGTTCATAGAACATGTGGAGTTTAGCTCCAGAGAGATCAGGACACAGTTCAATATGCACTTGTATGTTAAAAAGTCCAAGAGTCCAGTAGTGCACTTTTCCTGGTGTTCTACGGCCATTCCCACCAAGCTATATATGCATAAGCTAGGATCACCAGAGAGTGAAAAGCAGAGAGAAAAGGGGAAAGAGGGGGGGAGGGGGGAGGATTGTTTGGGGCTCGTTTGTGCAAGTCTCGTGAAGATTAGGCGGAGGTGGTAGGTAAAGGTGAGGAAGGAGGAGGGGGGAGAGGGGGGGGTAAGTGTCAATGGAGAAGTCAGAGGTCCGTGCTGTAGTCCGTTATCCTACACAGTCCGTTGTCTTTGTGTCGCCCAGTGCTCCAGCGTCATCTCGTGTGTGTTCACAGTCCCTTGCTGAATGTGGTGATATCTTTCTAGGTGTAGCAGCGTATCTACTTGTTCTTGCCATTCCTTAAGGGTCGGTGTGGTGCTAGATTTCCAATGCCTTGGGATCAGCAATTTAGCTCCATTCAGCATAATTAATAGTAGTGCTCTGCTAGCTTTACAGGGCAGTTTGGGCAATGATAGGAACAGTAGTGTTTTTGGGCTGTTCTGCAGGGGTTTCCCTAAGACTAGTTCCATGTGATTAAGGACGCCAACCCAATATTCGTCTAGCCTGGGGCAATCCCACCATATGTGTGTTGGTGTGCCAGCTGCGCCACAATCCCTCCAGCATTTGCCTGAGGCCTGCTTGTAAATCTTCTGCAGTCTGCTGGGCGTGAGGTACCACCTTGCTAGGCATTTGAAACTGGATTCCTGCACTCTCATAAAGATTGAGGCTGACTTGGTCACTAAAAAAGCGTTCTGCCAGTCCTTATGACCAATCTCAGTCTGCCATTCCTTTTCCCACATCTTCGTGTAGGAAGGGAGTGTCTGGGCATCATCTGTCAGTAGCAATTTATAGAGTAATGAGATTGCATGAGCAGTTGGTGAGTCCTTCAGGCACAAGGTCTCGAAAGTGGTAGGCGCTCTGGTTAAACAAGATCTATGTTTATGTGTCACAATGTAGTGGTTTAACCGCATGTGTGAGTACCAGTTCATCATCAGATGAGGGTGTTCCTCTAGGATGTCCGTGAGTGTCTTGAGCTTGTGTCCGTCTATCAAAGACTTGATGACGTAGTCATTTAAGGGTGTGTCAGTAGTGGCTCTAATTTCAGGGTAATTCCATGGTAGTGGGGCATTATGATAAATAGGGGTTATGTTTGGTTGTTATATGTGTTGTAGTGTTTATTATCTTGTCCCAAGTGGAATAGAAATCTATCAGAAGGGGATATGTTGTTGTGGCTGTGTGCCTATACTTTTCTAGTATCCAGGCACCTAGGCCTGCGTTGTTTGTGTCTAAGATATCGCAGTCCAGTCGTACCCATTCTTTGTTTGGATCATTAGAGCACCAGTCCAGCAATCTACCCAGCGTGATTGCTTGTTTGTACGTTAGTATGTTTGGGACCCCCAGGCCCCCCCTGTCCCTAGGCAAATATAGAGTTCTCCTGGCTACCCTTGGTCTGATCCCTCCCCAGATGTATTGTTCGATTAAATTTTGTATTTTTTGTAGAAAGTTCCTTGGGAGGGGGATTGGTGTTGTTTGGAGAATGTAAAGCAGTCTGGGTAGCACGTTCATCTTGACGACATTTATTCGTCCTAGCCAGGAGATGGATTTGTTCTTCCATCTAGACAGGTCCGCTATCACTGTGGTTTCTAAACTCTTGTAATTTTCTCGGAATACAGTCTGAGTGTCCGGGGAGATATTATTTCATTTTTTTGATTTGGGTTGTGGATTATTTTTTCAGCGGAATTGGCTGTCTTTATTTTATCCCTCCCTCTCTAGTGACTCTTGCGTGGAAGTTTCACATCTTGGGTATCTTTTATCCCATACGTCACTAGCTCATGGACTCTTGCCAATTACATGAAAGAAAACCTAATTTATGTAAGAACTTACCTGATAAATTCATTTCTTTCATATTAGCAAGAGTCCATGAGGCCCACCCTTTTTTGTGGTGGTTATGATTTTTTGTATTATGCACAATTATTCCAATTCCTTATTTTTTATGCTTTCGCTCCTTTCTTATCACCCCACTTCTTGGCTATTCGTTAAACTGAATTGTGGGTGTGGTGAGGGGGGGTATTTATAGGCATTTTGAGGTTTGGGAAACTTTGCCCCTCCTGGTAGGAATGTATATCCCATACGTCACTAGCTCATGGACTCTTGCTAATATGAAAGAAATGAATTTATCAGGTAAGTTCTTACATAAATTATGTTTTTGGTAATGTTGGAGGATCCCAGTCCTAGCGGGCCGAGGGATCAGAGGCCTTAGATGCTGGATGGCAAAAATGGATCTGACATTTGGGGATGAAGCCAATCTCCTTACCGTCGCCATGTTTTTTTTTCTTTGTTTTTTGGTTCTATTTCTGAGCTTGGGTAAATGGGGCTTTTAATTGGCTGGTCCCGTTGCGTCCTCATTCACCTTAGGCGTTTGCCCCGATGGGTGCTGCCTTCATTTTATTTTTTTGATCCAGATGGATGTGTATAATTTTGTTTTTTCTTAAGCTGATGTCTGTTAGATTTTCGTTTTTATGAACGTTCTTCTCTGGAACCGATACTTGCGATTTTCGTTGTTTGGGCACTTCCGCGGGAAGTTGCGCACTTGTTGAATAATAGAATTATGTTTTCTAGTTTATTGATCCTTAGGGACGAATTTTCTTGGACCTTGGGCAGTTCTAGAGTGTCCTTATATCAGGCAGGTACTGGTCAGATGCTTTTTCGACTGTTACCAGGGTTCATGTCACCCTCGTGGTGCTGATTATTCCTATTGGATTTTGAATGTCACTTGGCCTATTCTATGGACTCCGGGCTCGGATCCTACTGAAGTATGAGGCCTGTTGTTTCACTTCAACCCCTCCGAAAGGAGGGTTAGGAGTACCAATCTAGGTTGGTTGTTCGGGCTTCTCGTCTAGGATGGGTTTTGTTTTTGCAGACGTCATGGTTCTCAGATCCCCGGGGACTCAGAGCCATTATTCCATTCTTTGGAGTTGGGAGATGTGTGTGACCTATGTGGTCTGGGGTGCCGCGTGATTAATGGTTTGCATTTTCACTCAAGGTTCTTGTGGGTGCTGACTCTTTAGTATATCAAGCATTTTATTGCGGTGGAGGAGTTTCCTTCCTTCCCGTCTTGGGTGGATCATATGGTCTGGATGCGTGTGCATGTTCTTTCTCTGCTCAGAGTTGTTACTCTAAGAGTTGGTGTGCAGGGGTTCCCTGCCTTCTGTGGGCAGCTGTGAAGCTCCAGCTTTTGCCTGCTTAAAGAAGATTTTTAAAAGATAGATTCTTCAAGGATCTCTGGCTGTTGTCTCTTCCATTACCCTTGGTCTGACCATGGTCTCGACCCTTGGGAGTATTTCCGTCCTAGTTGCAACTCTAGCCTTGGGGCTTGTCAGTGAAGAGGCGAGGTCGGTTATGGAGGACCGGTAGTTGACCATTTATCCTTTATGCTCTGTTAGGGGCTTTGTGGGCGGTGTCTTAAGAATGATTCTCTGGGATGGCGAGCAGTGGTACAGGTTTCTCATTCACCTTTGGGTGTTGGTTGCTACCTGGCCTGTGTGCGTAGTACGTATTAACGCTTGCCTACGAGATTTCTTTGCGATCCAAGTGCCCTAGGTGCTGAATCTTAGACCTTTAAGGAAGTCCTTGTGACTCTTGGCTTTGAGGCTATTGCTAGATCGCTAAGTCTACGGACTTTAGAGGTTCGTTTCTCCTTGTAGGAGGCAACTTAGGGTTCCACTGGAAGTTGGATCTTTGTTTGATTCCATTTTCGAGGACCCTGGCATGGGTCCATGTCTCTCCTTGTGTGGATGGTTCGTTCTCACTCTAGATGTCTGTGGGCCTCTCTCTGTAGAGGCTGGGGCTCTGTGAGAGATGCCTATCTGTTTGTGGCGTAAGCTTTAGGTCCCTCCAACGGTCCCCTATTGGTCTTCTGGCGCATTTTACGCTGTTCCTGTAGACTCAAGGTATCTTCACCTGGGTTGGCGATATGGCCGAGGGGTTTCGCCTCTATGGTAGGGTGGTTTTACGTTGTTTCATCCTTTCTCTTCTAGAGCGGGGGTAGGATTCTCCGGGTTCGGAGTTACCTTAGTATTTTGAGCGACCTGTGGGTCCTTGATGTCTTGCCTTGTAAGGGTTTTTCCCTTCTTGCGTTTCAGAATCCTGGAAGGGGTGTTGTGATGTAGTGACTGGTTTCTCCATTTCCTGCAGCGGGAGGCTGAGGGTTTGATCCTTATGGGGCGCCTGCTATATGTTGGATTCTGATATATGGATGCTGAGGGTCTGAGGACCTTCTTCCCTTGGAAAATGTTCCTTGTTTTTTGAGAAGACAGCCGTGTAGGGGGTTTCGCACCCGAGCACAATGTCTATCCTGACTCATGGTATCATACCGTTTGTAGTAAAGGTCAGCGGTCTTAACCCTACATTGACCCTTCTTTTCTCTTCCAGAAGTCTGGGACTCTTGTCTTTGGTCTTGACTAGCCTTTGAGCTAGGACCATTATCCTAGAGGGAAGATTGGGAGTTGGTTACTCTATGCAGGGTTCACCGTTTTTCTTTAGAGTCGGTTCTCTCCTTTTGTGGGAGGTCTTAGATGTCATCCTCTTTTCCACTGGCGTTCGGTGCTGGGAGGGGGCGTTCCCTGGAGCCGATATTCGGATCTTTGCAGGTTTGCAGTTGAATCCAGCTACAGCTATTGCACTTTGAGGGTGTAACCAGCTACAGCTAATTGCACTTTGATGTTAGCAAGCTTTGAAACACTTTTGGTGTTTGGGTTTAGCAATGGTGAGTCAGCTTTCTACCTAGAAGCTGGTCATTGGGAGTTCCTGTTCAGCGGTTGGTGTTCCTTTGGGGGAACTCTTTACTAGCTGCTGGGATAGTTATCCTATTTCTGCTGTCTAGCTTGCAGATCTAGATTTAATATGAGGCAACGGGTAACTCATGATTTTCCTGGAGTACCTTTGGGTATGGTACAGGGTCAGGGATATGAGGGTGTTCCTTGAGTCCTTTTTGGGACATGTTTCTCTGTGTATGGATCTCTCTTTCTTCGGTCCTTGTGTTCTCGGGAGTTCATCTCCCTGGGCGTTGCTATTGTACGACAACCATGGGTTGTTCTATGTTCTGCAAAGTGGAATGATCCTTTGGATTTTCATGAGATTCTGTTCTCCTTTTTGGGGGCAGATAGCGGTCCTGGTCCGGGTACCTTCATGGGCATCGTGATCCGCGGGCTTGATTCCTCGGAGGTTGTTTGGGCTTGACGGGCTCTGGGACTGAGCGGTTTAGTTTGGCTTTGCCGGTGGTGTAACTTATGTGCAGTTAACTGGGCTTCGGGTTTTCACCTGTATGTTTTTTATACTTTTTCGGATTGTTGCATAATCAGGCTGTGGTGCCTTTCGAAGGGGCTGCCTTTTGTACCCACCCGTTGTTTGCATTCAGTGTCCTCTTGCTTGGGTATTTTCCCAAAAGTAATGAATGCAGCTGTGGACTCTTCCCTTTTTAAGAAGAAAAACCTAAATTATGCTTACCTGATAATTTCATTTTCTTCTGAAGGGAAGAGTCCACAGCTCCCGCCCGTGTTTTTATCTATGAGGCGGCTGTAATTTTTTGTTCTTCTGGCACCTTTTTTTTTCTTTTCACCCTGATATTTCTTCTACTGTTCATTGTTCCCTCGGCAGAATGACTGGGAGATGAGGGAAGTGGGGGAGGTATTTACGTCTTTGCCTCCTCCTGGTGGCCAGGTTCTGTATTTCCCAAAAGTAATGAATGCAGCTGTGGACTCTTCCCTTCAGAAGAAAATGAAATTATTAGGTAAGCATAATTTAAGTTTTTCCATTAACAAAAAATATCATGCAAGCTTCTGCATTCTGTAGCTGCTACTAATAATTTACATTTATGGACAGAGACTATGAATTGGTAGCTAAATCTCTGGCCTAAATAATTTTCACCATTACCTATTAGAGTTTTCTCAAAATGTATTGAAGGTACATTGACTTTCATTAGCTGTTAATTTTAACAGAATTTATTGAAACAGAAGGCTGAAAAAATACCAGAATATGTTGATAACGCAAAGTTAAAGGGACACTGAACCTAAATTTTTTCTTTCACGATTCCGATAGAGCATGCAATTTTAAGCAACTTTCTAATTTACTCCTATTATCAAATTTTCTTCATTCTCTTGGTATCTTTATTTGAAATGCAAGAATGTAAGTTTAGATGCCGGCACATTTTTGGTGAACACACTGTGTTGTTCTTGCTGATTGGTGGATGAATTCACCCACCAATAAAAAAGTGCTTTCCATGGTCCTGAACCAAAAAAATAGCTTAGATGCCTTCTTTTTCAAATAAAGAAAGCAAGTCAACAATGAAAAATTGATAATAGGAGTAAATTAGAAAGTTGCTTAAATTTGCATGCTCTATCTGAATCATGAAAGAAAATAATTTGGGTTCAGTGTCCCTTTAAGATATCATTACCATTTCAGGAGAATGAGTAACAGCTTTTCATGATTTATCCATTTTAAAAGAGCAACATTGTGCAATATTACTAGGAAGGTTTTGTCTTCCTGTTTAATAAAGGCTTTGCTTTGTAACTAAAATGACTCGCAAAGGCAATCCTTATGATTCAATTTTATCATTATTAAAACTCTTCTTTTAAGTCCCCCTCCACCCTGTTCATATACTACATTGAAAAATAATTATTTTGGGGGAAATAAGTAATTATGGAAACCTGAAATCAAGAGATATGAAACCCAAATATTTTATTTTGCAATTTAGATACAGCATACCATTTTATACAACTTTTCCATTTATTTCTATTATCAAATTTAATTTGTTCTCTTAGGGCCCCAGATCAGAAGTGGTTTTTCATGCTGACCCTCGCAGGGGCTGCTTTGGTGGAATTACTGTAAAAAAAGGGGGCAGTCCCTGCAAGTGGCGAGATGGCTTCTATATAAAGTAATGGAGCTTTCTGTAAAGGGACGCTCCGTAGAGTGAAGTGAGCAGGGGGCACACTTTTTAAAAATTAAATCCTGCAGCCAATATAAATCACATTACGCTGCTTTCTGCATATAGCATCTTACAATTGCCTATATTCTCATATGCATGTGTTTTTTCTTTTAGGGTTATAAGTATTTATTTTTAAATGTTTTGAGAAAAGCTTGCCACCTTTTAGTTTGCGAGAAAAAAAATGAGATCTGTAGTGCGAAAATCTTTACAGAATTACTCTGGGACTAGAGAGGCTATTTCATATAAATCCCATGTTTAGCCCACTTTACATACAAATTTTAAATTTTTTGATAAAATGCGATTTTTGGTGAAGAATTTTGTTAGGATTTTTTATCCACTTTAACAATAAAAAAAAACATGCCTGCATATTTTTGTGTGAATGGTTCAATTATTTGTGTTTTTTTTTCTTCTGGCAATTTGATTAAATATGTGAAGCTTTTTAAAAAAAAAAAAAAAATCACCACTGACTTGTGATATTGCTGTACCTTTTTTGTTCCTGTAGATTCTACTAGTATCAGATTATTTCTATGCCTTTCTTCGGAGAGAGTACCACTTACATCATGGTCTATACCTTACCAAGAAAGATGGAACAGAAGCAACCCTCATTTTAAAATAATACTGTGATGGTTACCAAAATGTGAGTGAAAGTTAAGGGATTTGGTATATTGAGGGAGAAGAGAGAAATGATTCCACCTCCAGCCAGTCCCTCTAAGGACTCTCTATAGTGATGCAACTGAACTATGTAATACCACTTGGTATGGGAGATTTGGGGACTCATTACAAGAGCACGAAGCAACGTGACAGATGTTCACTTTTTCCCTAAGTGAACTTGCTGCAATATTATCCTCCTCTGAGAGTGAGGTGTCAATTAGATTTCATAATCTCGGAAGGACAAAAGATGAGCCTTGATGGCTTTTCTAGTTCTGTTTTCTCAGGCAGTTGGAAGTCGTATTGCGGAGAATACCTCTAGAGGCACAGTGTCCCTACAATGACGCATGTTGAAGGGAGGGGGGTAAAAGAATCCAGTGTTCAAGCATATAAAAACTTTCTTGTCCCTATCATACGTATTGTACTAAAGAAGCAGCTTATCAAAATTTGACCTTTTCCAACTCCACAGAACTTTAAGTTCTTCCATAAATCAGTAGTGGTGTGTTGTCCATAAGATCAACTCCTAAAATGAGATTTTTTTTTTTTTATTTTTTTTTTGCAGGGGAGGGTTTGTTTACTTTTATAGCCAAGTCATTTTGAAATGCGTCAGTTTTATTTTGCTTTCATGGGGAAAGCAAAAAACTAACAAAACCAAAACAGTGTCCTGTCTTGAATAAAACAACTTTTTTTTTTTTTCTTCTCTCCCTAGCGGAGGCATGTCTCTCTTCACCAATATAGTTGTGGGAGTTGTTTTATCATCCAATTAACAATTCATCTCTAGGCTCGTACACACACATGCCGTACACTCAATGTCAACTTTACATTTTCATGGAAAAAATAAACCATTTTATGCATGAAAACAAATATTTTAATGGCCCTTTAAAATGACTAATTTATACACTGTAATTAACCTGCTACTGCACAGATCCCTGTCACAATACACTACATGCACATGTGGTTTCTTCATAGTGTTATTACACTGCTGAGATACAAAAGACGGATGAATACGTATGGAAAGTCTAGGAATGTTTGTTGGATAGAATGTGTGTGTGTGTGTGTGTGTGTGTATATATATATATATATATATATATATATATATATATATATATATATATATATAATCATTGTTGGTGTATGGAAGGCTCAGTGTTTTGAGTTTTAAAGCATGTCTCCATTTATAGCTGCAAATGAATATATATCATGTAACAGGGATCGGGTGCAGAATCTGAAACGCACTCCATTTATAAATGAAAATGTGATCTATAAAATACTGTGCAAACTACCCATAATGCACCATAGGCTGTAGTTGGGTATTAAGTGCTACTCCATAGGTTCACAACTCATGGCTGATAACTTGAAGGATGTGCTGTGTAGCTTAAAGGGACACTGAACCCAAATTATTTATTTTGTGATTCAGATAGAGCATGACATTTTATGCAACTTTCTAATTTACTCCTATTATCAAATTTTCTTCATTCTCTTGGTATCTTTATTTGAAATGTAAGTTTAGATGCCGGCCCATTTTTGGTAAACAACTTGGGTTCTTGCTGATTGGTGGATAAATTCATCCACCAATAAAAAAGTGCTGCCCAGAGTTCTGAAACGAAAAAAAAGCTTAGATGCATTATTTTTCAAATAAAGATAGCAAGAGAATGAAGAAAAATTGATAATAGGAGTAAATTAGAAAGTTGCTTAAAATTGCATGCTCTATCTGAATCACAAAAGACAAAATTTGGGTTCAGTTTTCCTTTGACTGATTAAAGATAAATTGGCACCAGCACTGGAAGAAAATACCTGCAATTAAATACATAAAATGTATATATTATATATGGAGCTTACCCAATCTCTTTATTTGTACTTAAAATATTTATTTGTGGGGAATGGGTTCTAAATAAATTTGTTCTGAAAATAAATGAGTTGGAATATTGAGTGTGACTTTTTTCAATACTATTGCATACGAATATGTAGAAATGTTCCACTAAAAAGGGATATGCAACTAAAATATAAAACTTTTATGATTCAGGTAGATAACATAATTTATGTAAGAACTTACCTGATAAATTCATTTCTTTCATATTAGCAAGAGTCCATGAGCTAGTGACGTATGGGATATACATTCCTACCAGGAGGGGCAAAGTTTCCCAAACCTTAAAGTGAATGTAAACTCAGCCTTCGTTCTTAACAGCAGTGTGACAATTATCAATAAAAAACTTGAGTTTCATTCATCAAATTTAAAGTTTTTAAATGGATACCTTTATTTTCATTAATTTATATCAGTTTGCGGCTAAATCGTCCTCCGCCCGGCATTCGCGCTCTGTTGCTGACCTTTTTGATTGACGTCCTAATAGCCAATAACGGCTCTAACCACGGGGGGACCCACCCTCTTCTCATTACGTAATAAGTCCTTATTGCGCATGCGTTAGTCTTCGGTGCAGAGCTAATCTATTGTAAGCTCGTGCACATTACATTTCGCGCATGCGCAATAGTAACAAACATGGGGTAGCAATACATTCTTATACGGAGTCCTTTCATTTCCTCTGTATTGTCAAGCTTGGATTAGTGGATGTGAAAGGGCTCCGTATATAGGTTAGATATATCTTACATTGTACATTAGCAATAATGGAGGCTGATAATTATATGCCGGTTGCAAAGTAATAGACATTAGAACTTCAAAAAAGACTTACACTCGATATTTTTTTATTTGAAATTGGCTTGATTGAATTTTTTTTTCTTTTTGGAGATCCTGTCCTACGCCACTCACAACGATAGTTTTCATTGAATGAATACTCATTCAATGAATACTATATTGTTATACAGCGTAAACAGAAGTAATGCATGCGCAATGGAAAATAGACACGGGAGCGCGCAGTGCCTATACGTAAACAGCGGGTGGGACCGCTGTTTACGTAATATGGATGAAAATTAGGAATCAGTGAGTGGGAGGAGCGGGTAAGCGAATGAGCGGTATGCTATATATAAAATAAAAAATAAAATACACATTTTATTAAAAATTTATTGTGGCGGTATGCTTAATTTGAGGAATCTCTATAAAACTTGATTACACAAACCGAAAAAATTGACATTCACTTTAAAAATGCCTATAAATACACCCCTCACCACACCCACAATTCAGTTTAACGAATAGCCAAGAAGTGGGGTGATAAGAAAAAAGTGCGAAAGCAAATAAAATAAGGAATTGGAATAATTGTGCTTTATACAAAAAAATCATAACCACCACAAAAAAGGGCGGGCCTCATGGACTCTTGCTAATATGAAAGAAATGAATTTATCAGGTAAGTTCTTACATAAATTATGTTTTCTTTCATGTAATTAGCAAGAGTCCATGAGCTAGTGACGTATGGGATAATGACTACCCAAGATGTGGATCTTTCCACGCGAGAGTCACTAGAGAGGGAGGGATAAAATAAAGACAGCCAATTCCTGCTGAAAATAATCCACACCCAAAATAAAGTTTAATGAAAAACATAAACAGAAGATTCAAACTGAAACCGCTGCCTGAAGTACTTTTCTACCAAAAACTGCTTCAGAAGAAGAAAATACATCAAAATGGTAGAATTTAGTAAAAGTATGCAAAGAGGACCAAGTTGCTGCTTTGCAAATCTGATCAACCGAAGCTTCATTCTTAAACGCCCAGGAAGTAGAAACTGACCTAGTAGAATGAGCTGTAATCCTTTGAGGCGGAGTTTTACCCGACTCGACATAGGCATGATGAATTAAAGATTTCAACCAAGATGCCAAAGAAACAGCAGAAGCTTTCTGGCCTTTTCTAGAACCGGAAAAGATAACAAATAGACTAGAAGTCTTTCGGAAAGACTTAGTAGCTTCAACATAATATTTCAAAGCTCTAACAACATCCAAAGAATGCAACGATTTCTCCTTAGAATTCTTAGGATTAGGACATAATGAGGGAACCACAATTTCTCTACTAATGTTGTTGGAATTCACAATCTTAGGTAAAAATTCAAAAGAAGTTCGCAACACCGCCTTATCCTGATGAAAAATCAGAAAAGGAGACTCACAAGAAAGAGCAGATAATTCAGAGACTCTTCTGGCAGAAGAGATCGCCAAAAGGAACAAAACTTTCCAAGAAAGTAATTTAATGTCCAATGAATACATGGGTTCAAAAGGAGGAGCTTGAAGAGCCCCCAGAACCAAATTCAAACTCCAAGGAGGAGAAATTGACTTAATGACAGGTTTTATACGATCCAAAGTTTGTACAAAACAATGAATATCAGGAAGATTAGCAATCTTTCTGTGAAAAAGAACAGAAAGAGCAGAGATTTGTCCTTTCAAAGAACTTGCGGATAAACCTTTATCCAAACCATCCTGAAGAAACTGTAAAATTCTCGGAATTCTAAAAGAATGCCAAGAAAAATGATGAGAAAGACACCAAGAAATATAAGTCTTCCAGACTCTATAATATATCTCTCTAGATACAGATTTACGAGCCTGTAACATAGTATTAATCACAGAGTCAGAGAAACCTCTTTGACCAAGAATCAAGCGTTCAATCTCCATACCTTTAAATTTAAGGATTTGAGATCCTGATGGAAAAAAGGACCTTGCGACAGAAGGTCTGGTCTTAGCGGAAGAGTCCACGGATGGCAAGAGGCCATCCGGACAAGATCCGCATACCAAAACCTTTGAGGCCATGCCGGAGCTACCAGCAGAACAAACGAGCTTTCCTTCAGAATCTTGGAGATTACTCTTGGAAGAAGAACTAGAGGCGGAAAGATATAGGCAGGATGATACTTCCAAGGAAGTGATAATGCATCCACTGCTTCCGCCTGAGGATCCCGGGATCTGGACAGATACCTGGGAAGTTTCTTGTTTAGATGAGACGCCATCAGATCTATTTCTGGAAGCCCCCACATTTGAACAATCTGAAGAAATACCTCTGGGTGAAGAGACCATTCGCCCGGATGCAACGTTTGGCGACTGATATAATCCGCTTCCCAATTGTCTATACCTGGGATATGAACCGCAGAGAGTAGACAGGAGCTGGATTCCGCCCAAACCAGAATTCGAGATACTTCTTTCATAGCCAGAGGACTGTGAGTCCCTCCTTGATGATTGATGTATGCCACAGTTGTGACATTGTCTGTCTGAAAACAAATGAACGATTCTCTCTTCAGAAGAGGCCAAGACTGAAGAGCTCTGAAAATTGCACGGAGTTCCAAAATATTGATCGGTAATCTCACCTCCTGAGATTCCCAAACTCCTTGTGCCGTCACAGCTCCCCAACCTGTAAGACTTGCATCTGTTGAAATTACAGTCCAGGTCGGAAGAACAAAAGAAGCCCCCTGAATTAAACGATGGTGATCTGTCCACCACGTTAGAGAGTGTCGTACAATCGGTTTTAAAGATATTAAATGAGATATCTTTGTGTAATCCCTGCACCATTGATTCAGCATACAGAGCTGAAGAGGTCGCATGTGAAAACGAGCAAAGGGGATCGCGTCCGATGCAGCAGTCATAAGACCTAGAATTTCCATGCATAAGGCTACCGAAGGGAATGATTGTGACTGAAGGTTTCGACAAGCTGAAATCAATTTTAGACGTCTCTTGTCTGTCAAAGACAGAGTCATGGACACTGAATCTATCTGGAAACCCAGAAAGGTTACCCTTGTCTGAGGAGTCAATGAACTTTTTAGTGAATTGATCCTCCAACCATGATCTTGAAGAAACAACACAAGTCGATTCGTATGAGATTCTTCTAAATGTAAAGACTGAGCAAGTACCAAGATATCGTCCAAATAAGGAAATACCACAATACCCTGTTCTCTGATTACAGACAGAAGGGCACCGAGAACCTTTGTAAAAATTCTTGGAGCTGTAGCTAGGCCAAACGGCAGAGCCACAAAACTGGTAATGCTTGTCTAAAAAGAGAATCTCAGGAACTGATAATGATCTGGATGAATCGGAATATGCAGATATGCATCCTGTAAATCTATTGTGGACATATAATGCCCTTGTTGAACAAAAGGCAAGATAGTCCTTACAGTTACCATCTTGAACGTTGGTATCCTTACATAACGATTCAATATTTTTAGATCCAGAACTGGTCTGAAGGAATTCTCCTTCTTTGGTACAATGAAGAGATTCGAATAAAACCCCAGTCCCTGTTCCAGAACTGGAACTGGCATAATTACTCCAGCCAACTCTAGATCTGAAACACATTTCAGAAATGCTTGAGCTTTCACTGGATTTACTGGGACACGGGAAAGAAAAAATCTCTTTACAGGAGGTCTTATCTTGAAACCAATTCTGTACCCTTCTGAAACAATGTTCTGAATCCAAAGATTGTGAACAGATTTGATCCAAATGTTTTTGAAAAAACGTAACCTGCCCCCTACCAGCTGAGCTGGAATGAGGGCCGCACCTTCATGTGGACTTAGAAGCTGGCTTTGCTTTTCTAGAAGGCTTGGATTTATTCCAGACTGGAGATGGTTTCCAAACTGAAACTGCTCCTGAGGATGAAGGATCAGGCTTTTGTTCTTTGTTGAAACGAAAGGAACGAAAACTATTATTAGCCCTGTTTTTACCCTTAGATTTTTTATCCTGTGGTAAAAAAGTTCCTTTCCCACCAGTAACAGTTGAGATAATAGAATCCAACTGAGAACCAAATAATTTGTTACCCTGGAAAGAAATGGAAAGTAGAGTCGATTTAGAAGACATATCAGCATTCCAAGTTTTAAGCCATAAAGCTCTTCTAGCTAAAATAGCTAGAGACATAAACCTGACATCAACTCTGATAATATCAAAAATGGCATCACAGATAAAATTATTAGCATGTTAAAGAAGAATAATAATATTATGAGAATCATGATCTGTTACTTGTTGCGCTAAAGTTTCCAACCAAAAAGTTGAAGCTGCAGCAACATCAGCCAATGATATAGCAGGTCTAAGAAGATTACCTGAACACAGATAAGCTTTTCTTAGAAAGGATTCAATTTTCCTATTTAAAGGATCCTTAAAGGAAGTACCATCTGACGTAGGAATAGTAGTACGTTTAGCAAGGGTAGAAATAGCCCCATCAACCTTAGGGATTTTGTCCCAAAATTCTAATCTGTCAGACGGCACAGGATATAATTGCTTAAAACGTTTAGAAGGAGTAAATGAATTACCCAATTTATCCCATTCTCTGGAAATTACTTCAGAAATAGCACCAGGAACAGGAAAAACTTCTGGAATAACCACAGGAGATTTAAAGACCTTATCTAAACGTTTAGAATTAGTATCAAGAGGACCAGAATCCTCAATTTCTAAAGCAATTAGTACTTCTTTAAGTAAAGAACGAATAAATTCCATTTTAAATAAATATGAAAATTTATCAGCATCAATCTCTGAGACAGAATCCTCTGAACCAGAAGAGTCATTAGAATCAGAATGATGATGTTCATTTAAAAATTCATCTGTATAAAGAGAAGTTTTAAAAGATTTTTTATGTTTACTAGAAGGAGGAATAACATACATAGCCTTCTTGATGGATTCAGAAACAAAATCTCTTATATTATCAGGAACATTCTGAACATTAGATGTTGATGGAACTGCAACAGGTAATGGTACATTACTAAAGGAAATATTATCTGCATTAACAAGTTTGTCATGACAATTAATACAAACAACAGCTGGAGGAATAGCTAACAAAAGTTTACAGCAGATACACTTAGCTTTGGTAGTTCCAGTACCAGACAGAGATTTTCCTGAAGTATCTTCTGACTCAGATGCAACGTGAGACATCTTGCAATATGTAAGAGAAAAAACAACATATAAAGCAAAATTGATCAAATTCCTTAAATGACAGTTTCAGGAATGGGAAAAAATGCCAATGGACAAGCTTCTAGCAACCAGAAGCAAAGAAAAATGAGACTTAAATAATGTGGATACAAAAGCGACGCCCATATTTTTTTAGCGCCTAAATGCTTTTTGGCGCCAAAAATGACGCCACGTCCGGAACGCCGACATTTTTGGCGCAAAAGAACGTCAAAAATGACGCAACTTCCGGCGACACGTATGACGCCGGAAACAGAAAATATTTTTTGTGCCAAAAAAGTCTGCGCCAAGAATGACGCAATAAAATGAAGCATTTTCAGCCCCCGCGAGCCTAACAGCCCACAGGGAAAAAAGTCACATTTTTAAGGAAAGAAAAATAATTGATTCAAGTGCATTATCCCAAATATGAAACTGACTGTCTGAAAATAAGGAATGTTGAACATCCTGAGTCAAGGCAAATAAATGTTTGTTTATAAAGTTCTAAATATATGTATTCAAAGTGCCCAACCATAGCTTAGAGTGTCACAGAAAATAAGACTTACTTACCCCAGGACACTCATCTACATGTTTGTAGAAAGCCAAACCAGTACTGAAACGAAAATCAGCAGAGGTAATGGTATATATATATATATAAGAGTATATCGTCGATCTGAAAAGGGAGGTAAGAGATGAATCTCTACGACCGATAACAGAGAACCTATGAAATAGACCCCGTAGAAGGAGATCACTGCATTCAAAATAGGCAATACTCTCCTCACATCCCTCTGACATTCACTGCACGCTGAGAGGAAAACCGGGCTCCAACCTGCTGCGGAGCGCATATCAACGTAGAATCTAGCACAAACTTACTTCACCACCTCCATAGGAGGCAAAGTTTGTAAAACTGAATTGTGGGTGTGGTGAGGGGTGTATTTATAGGCATTTTAAGGTTTGGGAAACTTTGCCCCTCCTGGTAGGAATGTATATCCCATACGTCACTAGCTCATGGACTCTTGCTAATTACATGAAAGAAAATGCAGTTTTAAACAACTTACAAATGCACTTTGTTCTCTTGGCATACTTTAGTTGAAGTATATGTAAAGCATTATATGGCAGCAGCAATATGTGTAACTTTGTTATACACTTACAAATGTATAACATTGTTAATGTTGCAATATAGTGCTGAAGGCGTGCATGCTCTGGAGTCTACCTAGATATGCTCTTTAATGAAGGATACCAAGAGAACAAAGAATTAAGATAAAAGTAAATTGGAAAGATTTTTAAAATCGCATGCTCTACCTGGATAATTATAGTGCAATTGTGACGTTTGTCACTTTAAACTTGCTTTGATGGCAGACTGTTTTAATATCCGTGCTTTTTTTAATGATCTGTGTCCTTCCTTACATATTGGATGTATTAGACAGAGAATATGCATAGATATTCTCACTGCCAGGGTTTATAACTTTTTGTGTCGATCTAACATTGATTATGTTGTAAATTTGCCACTTAGCATTAGCCCAAATTCTTAAATGTACATGTAAGTCATATGATGATAGGAAATGTTTTAACCCGCCTGTGCAATTACGGAGAGTTCTAAAATGTAAAGAAAAAAATGAGTGAAAACAATATGGTTTACATCAAGATCACATGACATTAAAGGGACAGTCAACACCAGAATTTTTGTTGTTTAAAAAGAAACATAATCCCTTTATTACCCGTTCCCCAGTTTTGCACAACCAACACAGTTATATTAATATACTTTTTACCTCTGTAATTATCTTGGATCTAAGCTTCTGCTGACTGCCCCCTTATTTCAGTTCTTTTGACAGACATGCAGTTTAGCCAATCAGTGCTCAGTCCTAGGTCACTTTACGTGCATGAGCTCAATGTTATCTATATGAAACATGTGAACTAATGCCCTCTAGTGGTGAAAATGCATTCAGATTAGAGGCAGTCTTCAAGGTCTAAGAAATTAGCATATGAACCTCCTAGTTTTAGCTTTCAACTAAGAATAGCAAGAGAACAAAGCAAAATTGGTGATAAAAGTAAATTGGGAAGTTGTTTAAAATTGCATGCCCTATTTAAATCATGAAAGTTTTTTTTGGACTTGACTGTCCCTTTAAATCAAAGAGTTAAAAGGTAAGATGAAAAAAACCTGTTATCTTCACTGTTATCCAGATGATGTTCCACGTATGCCCGGGTGGCTCTGGCAACCTTCTCAGTGATATTAGATTTTCCCCTAATTTGGGAAAGCTCCAATGGGTGCCTACATCATACATTTTGGTTGGGTTGATCTGGTTCTAATAGGATGACTGAGCCTAACTGAGTGGCTTAGGCAGATGTAGGCTACTAGAGGCAAATGTCTGAAAGACATAAGCAGGATAGAGAACCACAACAATGACAAATTCTGCAGATCTGGCAGGGAGAAATTTATTTTATACTTGGGTATAATTAGGTTGTTTTGTTACCTTCTTAAAGGGGCAGTGTACTGTGATTTTTGTTTTTCTCTCCATAAGGTGTTCTCAATTATCCATTTTATCTACAGGAGTGTTGTTTTGCCTGTTGTATTTCCACCTATACTAAAACTTTAAATAGAAAACCATAATTTATGCTTACCTGATAAATTAACTTATTTTATGGTAGTGAGAGTCCACGATCCATTAATCCTGGAAATTACTCTTCCTTGCCACTAGGCGGATGCAAAGATTCCAAAATAAAGAACTTAAAAAAAAAAAACAACAACAAAAAAAACCTCACTCGCACCTCAGTCTAACGTAAAGCCAAACAAGTGGTATGAAAAAGAAATAAGAGCAAAAAAATAGAAATAGCAGGGGGAAAAAGATGTGCGCAAGAAAAGAAACAAAACCAGAAAAAAAATATCAAACGATGGGGTCTTGTGGACTCTCACAATCGTAAAAGAAATGAATTATAAATTCAATAAGTATAAATTGTTTTAATATATACAGGTGGAGAGACTCCACGCTCCATTACTAATGGGAACTAAGACCCAAGCAGTAGAGTCTACAAGTAATGAAATATAAAGGATTAGATTTAAAGGGACAGTAAAGTCCAAAAAAAACTTTCATGATTCAAATAGAGCATGTAATTTTATTTTAAACAACTTTCTAATGTACTTGTATCACCAATTTTGCTTTGTTCTCTTGGTATTAGTTGAAATCTAAACCTAGGAGGTTCATATGCTAATTTCTTAGACCTTGAAGGCCGCCTCTAATCTAAATGCATTTTGACAGTTTTTCACCACTAGAGGGTGTTAGTTCATATGTTTCATATAGATAGCATTGAGCTCATGCACGTGAATTTACTGTGGAGTGAGCACTGATTGGCTAAAATGCAAGTCTGTCAACAGAACTGAAATAAGGGGGCAGAGGCTTAGATACAAGGTAATTACAGAAGTAAAATGTGTATTATTATAACACTGTTGATTATGGAAAACTGGGGAATGGGTAATTAAGGGATTATCTTTTAAAACAAGAATAATTCTGGTGTTGGCTGTCCCTTTAAGAAACATATTTTCTTTCCAAAGGCAGGGAGAGTCCATGATTTCATTCATTACTGTTGGGAATATCAACACCTGGCCACCAGGAGGAGGCAAAGACACCCCAGCCAAAGGCTATAAATATCCCACTTCCCCTATCCCCCCAGTCATTCTTTGACTTTCATCACTATAGAGGCGGTCTCTAGATGCTCACCTTGTGACTAGGGCACAGTTTCTAGCTGAGGCTGGTCGGAAGATTGCATAAAGAGTTTGCTGCAGGCATTGGGAGAGATCTTGACTTCATTCCGGTCATACTTGTCTAGCTAGTAGGTGGTGAGTACCTCAGCTGAGGGTAGAAGTGCCACGCAAAAGTTTAAAAAACATTTTTGTTGCTACAATATTGAGACCTTATACCCGCTATGGAGGATTCTGATATTAACCCCTCAGAGGGTTTTGTTTCAGCGATCACTGTAACAAATGCATGTTTATAATTTGAGGAGACTATGGTTTGCCCACCTGAACAATTCTGTTCTGTCTGCTTATGTTCTGTGTTAAAGTCCAAGAAGGGATCTAAATCTGGTTTATCCCCTGGTACTTTTATGCGCTCTGAGCCTTCTACCGCTCAGGACTCTGAGATGCTTATTCTGCAGTCGCAGTCTCCTTTTAACCCTATGACAGTCAGTGCCCCATGGCTCACCTTTATCTCCGGCTGGAGGTAATTTCTTGCCAGCAGACTTTACTTCACAGCTTCAATCTGTGGTATCAGCTGCATTAAACTCTTTGCCTAGCTCTGGAAAACATAAGAGGAAGGTTAAGCATAGTTCCACTGACTTAGGGGTTAACACCTCTGTTCAGTCTGAGTTGGCTAGTTTGTCTTACCTTTCTGAGGATGATCTAACCTTGGTTGCATCTGAAGGTGAGCTTTATGAGGAGAAGGTTCCTGAAACCTTCCTGGTACCTGTACGAATGGCAAAAATTATCTCTAGAGAATGGGAAAAGATTGGAACTCCTTTTTCCCCTTCTACCTTTTTAAGAAGCTGTTTCTGGTCCCTGAATCACATTTAGAGTTATGGAACTCTGTCCCTAAGGTAGACGGGCTATTTCTACTCTCGCCATGCGTACTACTCTACCTCTAGAGCACTGGTTTTCAAACCTGTCCTCAGGCCTCCCCAACAGTTCAGGTTTTCTGGATAACCTTGGATGAAAGCAGGTAAAAGAACCATGTTTACTAATCAGCTGATTATTTCACCTCTGCTCTGTCTCAGATATCCACAAAATGTGGCCTGTTAGGGAGGCCTGAGGACAAGTTTGAAAACCAGTGCTCTAGAGGATAGCTCCTCTTTTAGAGATCCATTGGACAGGAAGTTGGAAGGCTATCTATGAAAGTTGTTTCAACATATGGGCCTTTTATTTCAGCAGCGGCCGGTGTGGCAGCAGTCCGCAGATGCTGCTACCTACTGGTGTGATTTGTTGTCAGAACTAATTGAAGTCGAATCCCCCATGGAGGATATACAGGACAGGATTAAGGCTCTCAAGATGGCCAACTCCTTTATTTGTGATGCTGATATGCAAATTGTCCGTCTAAATGTTAAGGCTTCAGGTTTTGTCGCGTAGAGCTCTCTGTTTAAAGTCTTGGTCTGCAGATATGATTTCTAAGACCAGACTTCTTTCCTTATCATTCAAGGAGAAGATTTTGTTCGGGCCAGGCCTTGGCTCCATCTCCACAGTAACAGGAGGGAAGAGTGCTTTCCTTCCCCAGGATAAGAAGGCGAGAACGAAGAGTCGCAAATCCTCTAATTTTCATTCAAACAAAATTCAGCGGACTCAGTCCTCCTCCAAACCTTAACAGTCCAGGGGGTCAATTTATTTATCAAGCTCTGTATGGAGCTTGATGCCCTGTGTTTCTGGCGAGCCTTCAGACTCGCCAGAAACACAATACAGCAGCGGTCTAATGACTGCTGCTCCATAACCTGTCCGCCTGCTCTCAGGCGGCGGACAGACATTGCCGAAAATCAACCCAATCCAATACGATCGGATAGATTGACACCCCCCCTGCTAGCGGCCGATTGTTCTCGAATCTGCAGGGGGGTGGTATTGCACCAGTAAACTGCTGGTGCAATGATAAATGCCGACAGCGTATGCTGTCGGCTTTTATCGATGTGCGGCGGACATGATTCGCTATAGCGGATCATGTCTGTTCGCACCATGTTAAATTGACCCCCAAGAGTACTTGGAAGCCAAACCAGTCCTGGAACAAATCCAAACAGGCCAAGAAGACTACAGATAACAAATCTGCATGAAGGGCTGGCCCCCGATCCGGGACCAGATCAAGTATGGGGCAGATTGTCTTTTTTTTCCTAGAGGCTTGGGTCCAAGACATTCAGAATCCCTCGGTATTAGACATTCTTTCCCAGGGTTCAAATCTTGGGGCAGATTTCTTCTCTCAAGATTATATACAAGACCAGAGAGAGCAGCCTTTTTAGACTGCGTTTGGGATGTCCTCTCCTTGGGAGTAATCGTCCAGGTGCTCTCATCAGAAAGGGGTCAGGGGTTTTACTCAAACCTCTTTGTAGTTCCCAAAAAGGAGGGAACGTATTGCCTTATTCTAGACTTAAAATGTCTCGTTTCCTTCAAAATGGAGACTATCAGGTCCATCCTTCCATTGGTCCAGGAGGGACAGTTCATGACTACAATCAACTTAAATGATGCATACCTTCATGTCCCGATCCACAAGGATCATTTTCAGTTTCTGAGGTTTGCATTTGTGGAGCAATATGAAGGAGTATCTACAGAATTTCTTAATTTCTAGGTAACAACTACATCCTATAACAGAAGAAGTGGAGTATGTAACGTAATCGTTCTTATCTTACAATTAATATATATAAGATTTTTATGCAACACAGAGTTTGGAACAAAAATGTATTATGTGAAGGTAGCTATACTTTGTTATTATAATGAATGTTCATCTTTGTATTACCTTAATAAAAAAAAATGACTGCCACTTTAATGAGACAAATGTATCCTGTAGTCTGCTAGGCTGAAGGACCAGAGGTCAGGGTAATAAGGACTGTCCTCCTAGTGATATACAAGTTGGCCCTGTGAGTAATGGCACAGCTTTCTGCTATTTACATATCAGTAACCCTTGTAACTACTGGAGGACTACAGATCTACTAGTTATCACTAACATTTTGTATGGTATACGCTGCAGTCAGCAGTAAATTATTATATTTAAAGATTTCAAATACAGTCTATATAGTAAGAAAATATACCAACTTTTGATGACAAGTGTTTAACCAGATTAATATAAATAATTTGACTATACTGACAGACAACCAGGGATAGGCAAGGTGTCTGTACACGGACACTGGTGTCCATGACTGGCCCTTGCAGTGTCCGCCACCCATTTTGCGGAGGGGAGGGAGGAGTAGGACAGATTAATTCTGGTCTTTACTCCTCCTTGATCCAAGCGGCGCCACGCTTAGTAGCGTGAAAGTGAGGGAAGAAGCAAGCTGCCTGCAGTCAACTAACAGTGAGTCATGACCCATCCCAATTCCTTGATCTGTGCGGCAGCGTGGTGCTGGTGTCTGTGTGTAGAAGACTGCTGCCTACTCTGACAAACCTTATGTAACCAAGTAAGTAACCAACCATGATGATCATGCAATTAACATCAAGGTGGGTGGGTTTGGTCAGGAGCTGCAGACTCTCAATATAACCAAAAAAATATAAGGTAATACCACAAGCAGTCTTTATATAAATTGTATTTTAAACTTGTTTGATTAAATGACTAATTTGTACTTTTAGAACTAGACCAGGGGCGTCCAACGTGCAGCCCATTTGACAGCAAAGTGTCGCTCTCCTGACGTATAGAAACATAGAATATGTCAGCAGATAGGAACCATTCGGCCTATTCTAGTCTGCCCAATTTTCTGAATACTTTTATTAGTTCCTGGCCTTATCTTATATCTAGCATAACCTTATGCCTATCCCATAAATGTTTACTCCTTCACTGTCTCTACCACTTCTGCTGTATGGCTATTCCACCATGTATCCACTACCCTCTCTGTAAAGAGAGTGTTTTTTGATGTTTTTATTTTAAATGTACCTTGGTGTCCTTCACTAATGTCTGTACTTTGGAAAATGTCCGCCACAGCCTTGGTCCATGCCTATCCCTGCTGACAACTGGTCATCATGGACTGATACTAGCTATTTACAGAACAAACTAGACCTCTAGGCGGTGACCATATTAGGTTGCTATTTTGTGCTGCTCAAGCTCTGATTAATCTGTAAATACAGGTGGCCCTCGTTTTACAACGGTTCAATTTACACTGTTTCAGAATAACAACCTTTTTTTCCAGTCATTTGACTGCTGTTGAAAAGCATTGAGAAGCAGTGCATTTATTAAAATAGCCAGTAGTTGGAGCTGTCCGCTTGTGTTGCAACAAAGCCAAGCAAGCTGAAATTAATCAGTTTAACCAGACCTGAGCTATCGAGCAGATTTCAAAGGAACAAGATCTTCCTGTCTATAAATCAGTCCAGATTGGAATGCATAGAAAGAACTGTTTGCAGAAAAATGCAAGTGAAGTCTGTGTGATTATTTTATTACGTTTATAATGCTGTTTAGTAAATGTTTTTGTTCATTTAACTTATTTTAATTATATATTCTGTGTTGTGTGATTATTTTATTAGGTTTATAATGCTGTTTAGCATTTAAAGTCTTCATTTCAAAACTTTAAAAATAATGTCTTAGATGTTACTTATGACAATTTTGAGAGGGGCCTGGAGCCTATCTCCCTCACTTCCCATTGACTTACATTACAAACTGGGTTTCAATTTACAACGGTTTCGATTTACAACCATTCCTTCTGGAACCTAACCCCGGGGTATATTGAGGGCTACCTGTAAATCTTAAATCTACTGTGTCACCTGCCTTCAAGATCTACAAATACTGTGTCAGTTGATATCCCGGCACAATCGGGATAACTTTGATATCTTCTGTACCCTTTTTTTGGAAGTTAGGAGCAAGAACTTAGTAAACCTGTTCGTTGAATCCTAACCTGCTTAACTCCTTTAGAGTATTGTGACCCTGGGTGCAGGGCTGAGGATGAAAGGAGAGCTGATTAGACCTGCAGGGGATGGACTGGGGGAGCTGAGGTGCTATGTGTTAGTGGCTTGACAAGGGGTATATATTTTATTTTTAACACGCTTTCATAGGGACAATTTATTTTTAAAATTTGAAGTATGAGCCATGTCTATTTTTTTAATTTAGTCAGCAACCTTATATGATTGTTCTTTGGGATATCCTGTATGGCTATCTCAAGATCTGATGGCTGGCTGTTCTGTCTTGCTACTTATTTGATGCATTGTGGCAGCTATATAGTTATTTCTCTTATTTAAAGGGATAGTAAAGTCAAAATTAAACATTTATGATTCAGATAGGACATGTCATTTTAAACAATTTTCTAATTTATTTTTATCATCAAATTTGCTTTGTTCTCTTGGTATTCTTAGTTGAAAGCTAAACCTAGTTAGGCTCATGTGCTAATTTCTAAGCCCTTGAAGGTCACCTCTTATCTGAATGCATTCAACAGTTTTTCATTGCCTAAAATGCAAGTTTGTCAAAAGCTCTGAGACAAGGGGGCAGTCTGCAGAGGCTTAGATACAAGTTAATAACAGAGGTAAAAAGTATATTAATACAGGGAGTGCAGAATTATTAGGCAAATGAGTATTTTGACCACATCATCCTCTTTATGCATGTTGTCTTACTCCAAGCTGTATAGGCTCGAAAGCCTACTACCAATTAAGCATATTAGGTGATGTGCATCTCTGTAATGAGAAGGGGTGTGGTCTAATGACATCAACACCCTATATCAGGTGTGCATAATTATTAGGCAACTTCCTTTCCTTTGGCAAAATGGGTCAAAAGAAGGACTTGACAGGCTCAGAAAAGTCAAAAATAGTGAGATATCTTGCAGAGGGATGCAGCACTCTTAAAATTGCAAAGCTTCTGAAGCGTGATCATAGAACAATCAAGCGTTTCATTCAAAATAGTCAACAGGGTCGCAAGAAGCGTGTGGAAAAACCAAGGCGCAAAATAACTGCCCATGAACTGAGAAAAGTCAAGCGTGCAGCTGCCAAGATGCCACTTGCCACCAGTTTGGCCATATTTCAGAGCTGCAACATCACTGGAGTGCCCAAAAGCACAAGGTGTGCAATACTCAGAGACATGGCCAAGGTAAGAAAGGCTGAAAGATGACCACCACTGAACAAGACACACAAGCTGAAACATCAAGACTGGGCCAAGAAATAACTCAAGACTGATTTTTCTAAGGTTTTATGGACTGATTAAATGAGAGTGAGTCTTGATGGGCCAGATGGATGGGCCCGTGGCTGGATTGGTAAAGGGCAGAGAGCTCCAGTCCGACTCAGACGCCAGCAAGGTGGAGGTGGAGTACTGGTTTGGGCTGGTATCATCAAAGATGAGCTTGTGGGGCCTTTTCGGGTTGAGGATGGAGTTAAGCTCAACTCCCAGTCCTACTGCCAGTTTCTGGAAGACACCTTCTTCAAGCAGTGGTACAGGAAGAAGTCTGCATCCTTCAAGAAAAACATGATTTTCATGCAGGACAATGCTCCATCACACGCGTCCAAGTACTCCACATCGTGGCTGGCAAGAAAGGGTATAAAAGAAGAAAATCTAATGACATGGCCTCCTTGTTCACCTGATCTGAACCCCATTGAGAACCTGTGGTCCATCATCAAATGTGAGATTTACAAGGAGGGAAAACAGTACACCTCTCTGAACAGTGTCTGGGAGGCTGTGGTTGCTGCTGCACGCAATGTTGATGGTGAACAGATCAAAACACTGACAAAATCCATGGATGGCAGGCTTTTGAGTGTCCTTGCAAAGAAAGGTGGCTATATTGGTCACTGATTTGTTTTTGTTTTGCTTTTGAACGTCAGAAATGTATATTTGTGAATGTTGAGATGTTATATTGGTTTCACTGGTAAAAATAAATAATTGAAATGGGTATATATTTGTTTTTTGTTAAGTTGCCTAATAATTATGCACAGTAATAGTCACCTGCACACACAGATATCCCCCTAAAATAGCTATAACTAAAAACAAACTAAAAACTACTTCCAAAACTATTCAGCTTTGATATTAATGAGTTTTTTGGGTTCATTGAGAACATGGTTGTTGTTCAATAATAAAATTAATCCTCAAAAATACAACTTGCCTAATAATTCTGCACTCCCTGTATAACAGTGTTGGTTACGCAAAACTGGGAAATGGTAAATAAAGGGATTATCTATCTTTTTAAACAATAACATTTTTGGTGATTACTATCCCTTTAAGACTTCTATTTCTTACAAATCTCTTCAAAGAAATGTTGTATTCTGTTTCAATTAGGTCAATCTCCTAAGCACTTGGCAATCTAATTCGGGCTACGACTGCTATACTTTGACATGTCCATGTTATTGTATGGTTTCATTGTTCCACCTATTTGAGAATTTCTGTAAGCTTAGTTCCTACTTACAAGTTTAATGTGGAAGTATCTAAAACATAACTTGACATGCCTTTATTTTTATTAATATCTCAGTGATATTTATAGTATTCTTCTTCAGAAATGCTATATGAGAAGTTTATTTTAACTAGGCATCCTTAGTCAAATTAGATTTAAATGTTTTTAAGTTAGTGTTTTGTTAAACACAGAACTGTCATCTCATATTTAAAGAGGGAAATATCACATTCACTAAAGGATATTTAACATAAAATAATTATGGTAGATCTTTAATACATACATACATTTTTATAACAATAAAAAATAGAACATTAAAATATGGGGTGGGGCAGAATAGATTGAGAGGAGATAATAAATCGGCTCCTATAAGTTAATAATAATATTGAGTGGACTAGCAACCTTTTTAACTGACTAGTAAAATATGATATATTTCTACCACTGTATGAATATAAACATAAAATATTGTATAAAGTTCTAGTTTAGTAATTGCTTTAGCTATAATCTTCTAGTGGTATGTGTTATGGATAACATTCATCATACTTTTGATGGTAAGTAATGTTCAGAAGTCTTGGCTCTCCTTTTTAGAACTAATCATATTAATAATTAAGATCAATGTCCCCATGTAACTAAGCAGCCTAGAATCAGAGAACTGGAGCATGCCATGATTAATATAATCACACAGACAAAAACCAAGTCTTCCACATAATTATATATTTTATTCATGTTTTATACACTCGGACATCCCTCTATATATTTACATACACACATCTTTTATAGATTTCTTTTTTTCTTCTTTTTTTTTTTTAAAGATATTTTCTCGAGATTAAGTGGGGGGGGAAAATTCACAGTATTAAAATTTTAAACAAGCAAAAACATAAAAAAAAATCAAGTTAAAAACAAGTAAAATAATGTAAATTCAGATATTTGAATAAACAATAAAAGGAGGTTCTACTGTACAATTAACATTATCTACCTCCATTATGTAGATAAAAATAACCATGGTAAAATATTTTGGTGATTAAAATAAACATATATTACAGATTTGAAGATAAATATCAAGCAATGCTCCTGTGCCCACTACAGATTTAGTTTAGAATATGTACTTATAGCATTACAAACATTGGCCCCATTCCAATTCATTAGTTTGTTAGAAAACTTTATATTTAATTTGGTTGAATCTTGGCTTCCTTTTCTATGCAATTCCAATCCATTAGAAGCACTGCAGTTTCACTTAAAGGGACACTGTACCCAATTTTTTTCTTTTGTAATTCAGATAGAGCATGCAATTTTAAGCAACTTTCTAATTTACTCCTATTATCATATTTTCTTTGTTCTCTTGGTATCTTTATTTGAAATGCAAGCATGTAAGTTTAGATGCCGGCCCATTTTTTTGTGAACAACCTGTGTTGTCCTTGCTGATTGGTGGATAAATTCATCCACCAATAAAAAAAGTCCTGTCCAGAGTTCTGAACAAAAAAAAAAGCGTAGATGCCTTATTTTTCAAATAAAGATAGCAAGAGAACGAAGAAAAATTGATAATAGGAGTAAATTAGAAAGTTGCCTAAAATTGCATGCTCTATCTGAATCACTAAAGAAAAAAATTGGGTTCAGTGTCCCTTTAAGTTAATTCACCTGAATTTTGTATCCCATTAATGTGAAACCTCTTGGGTAAACATGCAAACAAAATTGTAAAATATTTTGTTTAAAATATGCTATTGGTAAGATTCTATAATAGGTTTCCAAGGCACCACAACTATCAAGCATCCCAGTTTTTTCGAGGAATACCATTATCAAATTCTCTCAATACAAAAGTATTGGTTGAGTTTTCCCAGCTTATACTGAGGGGAAAAGAAAGAAAGAAACATATGAAAACATATTTGTTTTTTTGATGGATTGGAAAAGCCTCAAATGTGAAAGCCCTGCAAAAAAAATATACAATTCAAATAATTTTACAGGAATCTACTAATGGATTGGAATGACCCCAGTCATTTTTTGGTAGGGGTCACCTATTAAAGAGTCCATACTTTTGCACATAAAGGGATCAAATAGGGATCCTTTTAAGTGCTTAAAAATGTCAAACTCAGAATTGAAATTGGTGGAGCATACGCAAGAAAGATGTCACCACACCTCATGCACCGTATGGTGTGCATAATAAAATCACTTACTGTGCAAATCAGGCAGACAAAATGTTAACTAGGTGATAAACACATGTTAACATCCCTTTATGTATGGAAGTCTTCCAGCGCATGTGCATGAGCTAGATGTTTGTGAAAGAGAAAATAAAACTGACTGACTGACTGAGACATGCAAGCGCACATGTTGTGCTAACAAGCATTTGTGCAGTGCCACACATGTAAATGTGCAGGAGTCTAGAGGAATGTTTCTGTTGCAATATGTCAGCAATCATGGATCTATTTTATTATTTATGCTGCAATGTATTTACAAGTATAAAGAGTTTACGTTGTATGTTAGCATCACTCTGTGCTTATGAACTTGAATATGTGCATTAACCCAGTTCTATTTGCCATAAGCCATATCAGTAGCCAAAGGTTTCTTGAGAAGCATACACCATATACAGGAAACCGTCCTCATCCTTCTCCTGCTCATATATATCCAGAATGGCAGAGGAGACGCTCACCATGCTGCGCTGGTTCACCAGCAGGAAAAAGGCTTGTGTTGGATTCAGCTGAAGCCGGCGCCTGAGAAATAATGGTAAAAAAATAAAAGCATATAGTAAATACCAAAACTCAAGATAGTAATGTAAGGCAAACATGACAAATAATGCAATAAGAAAGTATTTAATGGCATAGGGTTTTATATTAACCCCTTAATGACCACAGCACTTTTCCATTTTCTGTCCGTTTGGGACCAAGGCTATTTTTACATTTTTGCGGTGTTTGTGTTTAGCTGTAATTTTCATCTTACTCATTTACTGTACCCACACATATTATATACCGTTTTTCTCGCCATTAAATGGACTTTCTAAAGATACCATTATTTTCATCATATCTTATAATTTACTATAAAAAAAATTATAAAATATGAGGAAAAAATTGAAAAAAACACACTTTTTCTAACTTTGACCCCCAAAATCTGTTACACATCTACAACCACCAAAAAACACCCGTGCTAAATAGTTTCTAAATTTTGTCCTGAGTTTAGAAATACCCAATGCTTACATCTTCTTTGCTTTTTTTGTAAGTTATAGGGCCATAAATACAAGTAGCACTTTGCTATTTCCAAACCATTATTTTTCAAAATTAGCGCTAGTTACATTAGAACACTGATATCTTTCAGGAATCTCTGAATATCCATTGACATGTATATATTTTTTTTTAGTAGACATCCCAAAGTATTGATCTAGGCCCATTTTGGTATATTTCATGCCACCATTTCACCGCCAAATGCGATTAAATACAAAAAATCGTTCACTTTTTTACAAATTTTTTCACAAACTTTTGGTTTCTCACTGAAATTATTTACAAACAGCTTGTGCAATTATGGCTTAAATGGTTGTAAATTCTTCTCTGGGATCCCCTTTGTTCAGAAATAGCAGACATATATGGCTTTGGCGTTGCTTTTTAGTAATTAGAAGGCTGCTAAATGCCACTGCGCACTACACGTGTATTATGCCCAGCAGTGAAGGGGTTAATTATGGAGCATGTAGGGAGCTTCTAGGGTTAATTTTAGCTGTAGTGTAGTAGACAACCCCAAGTATTGATCTAGGCCCATTTTGGTATATTTCATGCCACCATTTCACCGCCAAATGCGATCAAATTAAAAAAAACGTTAAATTTTTCACAATTTTAGGTTTCTCACTGAAATCATTTACAAACAGCTTGTGCAATTATGGCACAAATGGTTGTAAATGCTTCTCTGGGATCCCCTTTGTTCAGAAATAGCAGACATATATGGCTTTGGCGTTGCTTTTTGGTAATTAGAAGGCCGCCAAATGCCGCTGCATTTCACACGTGTATTATGGCTAGCAGTGAAGGGGTTAATTATGTAGCTTGTAGGGAGCTTGCAGGGTTAATTTTAGCTTTAGTGTAGAGCTCAGCCTCCCACCTGAAACATGAGACAACCTGATCCCTCCCAAACAGCTCTCTTCCCTCCCCCACCCCCCAATTGTCCCCGCCATCTTAAGTACTGGCAGAAACTCTGCCAGTACTAAAATAAAAGCTATATTTGGGCTTTTTTTGTGTTTTTTTTTTAGCATATTTACATATGCTGCTGTGTAGGATCCCCCCTTAGCCCCCAGACTTACTGATCCCCCACCAAAGAGCTCTCTAACCCTCCCCCTCTGCCTTAATGGGCGCCATCTTGGGTACTGGCAGCTGTCTGCCAGTACCCAGTTTAGTGAAAAAATGTGCCTTTTTTAAAAAAAAAAAACCCTTTTCTGTAGTGTAGCTTCCCCCCCCCCCCCCAAGATCAACCCCCCACCCCTTCCACATCTCTTAGCTGTTTATTTACAGCTTTCAAAAACTTATTTTGTTGTACTTTTGAAAGTTTATTTTTCTGTAGTGTAGCGGTTCCCTCCCGCTCCCGCCCCGTGCACGCGCGCGCTCCCGTGCGCGCTCCCGCCCCCCTCCACTCCACTGGGCACATCGATGGCCGCCCACCCGCCTCCCAGACTTGCTCCCACCCACCAACGATACCGGCCACCGATGTCCGGTGCAGAGAGGGCCACAGAGTGGCTCTCTCTGCATCGGATGGCCAAGGGGGGTTATTGCAGGATGCCTCCATATCGAGGCATCACTGCAATAACCGGAAAGCAGCTGGAAGCGAGCAGGATCGCTTCCAGCTGCTTTCCAGACCAAGGACATACGCCACACGTCCTCGGTCATTAACTGTATTTTTTTTGAGGACGTGTGGCGTACGTCCTTGGTCCTTAAGGGGTTAAAGGGACATTATATCAAAAAAATATTCTTTCATGATTCAGATAGAGAATACAATTTTAAACAACATTCCAGTTTACTTCTATGATCTCATTGGCTTCATTCTTAAGATATCCTTTGTTGAAGAAATAGCAATGCACATGGGCGAGCTATTCACATGAGGCATCTATTTGCAGCCACCAATCAAGAAAATAAGATAATAGAAGTAAATTAGAAAGTTGTTTAAAATCACATGCTCGTTCCAAATCATGAAAGAAAAAAAAAATTGGATTTCATGTTCCTTTTAAGCAGCATGCTGCTGTAAATGACAGATATATAGAATACTAGTATGGTATTTGTAAAGGTGAAGAGTATCAAAGTGTATGTATACAGAATAAAACCTACCTATGCTAATATAGCATGATGTAGTACAGGGGTGTCCAAACTTTGCTCTCCAGAGGTTTTGGAACTACATTTCCGATGATGCTCAGCCAGCATTTTATCTAGCTGAGCATCATGGGAAATGTAGTTCCAAAACCTCTGGAGAGCAAAGTTTGGACACCCCTGAGTAGTATAAGAAGGGATTATATGCAGGGACAAGGCGTGGTATGTGAGGGATTTTACACAGAAGAAGCATATAAAGCACCAGCATGTGAAATGCCAAGAGAGTATTTGAAGTAGAATGAAACCATAAAAAACAGTTCTATGTTAATGAAATACAAACAGGCATTTCTATCTATATACACACACAAGAGGTGCCACGTTCAGAGTATACATATAGAGTATGGTTTTACACACACAGGAGATGGTAGCGTATGCTAATATATTACAGAAGATATAATAAACTAGAGAGTATTTTCACCTGATGATCTTCACCAGCTCACACATGTTTACATGATCTGGAACAAGGAATTTTGTTTTATCCAACACTGGGAGCTGCTTCTCACCTTTGTATCTTTCAATGATTACCTGGAACAAACAAAAACATGGATGGAATATGGCAGAGAGTGGCTGTAATGTGTGTATTTCACTCCCGATTAGTTGACCAACAATATCATTTCAAGGAGCAGCAATGTTTATGCAAGTTTATGATCTTGGCAAGGGGTTAAACACATAATATACAACAAGCATTTCTTTAACCCCTTAAAGGGACATCATACACTCTTTTTTTTCTTTGCATAAATGTTTTGTAGATGAACTATTTATATAGCCCATAAAGATTTTTTTTTTTTTTTAATGTATAGTTTTGCTTATTTTTAAATAACATTGCTCTGATTTTCAGACTCCTAACCAAGCCCCAAAGTTTTATGTGAATACCGTCAGCTACCTTATCCAGCTTGCTCCTGTTTGTGTAAAGGGTCTTTTCATATGCAAATGAAGGGGAGGGGGAGGGTCTGCAATTCCCACTTGCAGTGGGTGTTCCAGTAACCTTTTAAACGGAGCTGAACTGGAAGCTTCTAAGTAAGTTTTTAAACAGTTTTATACTGGATTTTTATATCAGTATCTATGCATCTTATTCTTTATAGTAGTGTCTATCCCATGTAGTTATATGAAAATTGGTGTATACTGTCCCTTTAAAGGAAAACTGAACCCAATTTTTTTCTTTTGTGATTCAGATAGAGCATGCAATTTTAAACAACTTTCGAATGTACTCCTATTATCAAATGTTCTTCATTCTCTTAGTATCTTTAATTGAAAAGCAAGAATGTAAGTTTAAAAGCTGGACCAATTTTTGTGAACAACCTGGGTTGTTCTTGCTGATTGGTGGATAAATTCACCCACCAATAACCAGCGTACTGAACGAAAAATTGACTGGCTCCTTAGCTTAGATGCCTTCTTTTTCAAATAAAGATAGCAAGAGAACGAAGAAAAATTGCTAAAAGGAGTCAATTAGAAAGTTGCTTAAAACTACCTGCTCTATCTGAATCACAAAAGAAAAAAATGTGGATTCAGTATCCCTTTAAGGAACAAGGTTTTTCCCAGTTCCCTTGCTTAAATGACAATGGCAATTGTGGCATTTTTGCTCATTACTGGTTTCACCTTAATTATCCACTCTCTTGTTATGTGCTCCCAAACATATTCTATACCATTTTTTTAACAGATAAAACGGCCTTTCTAGTGATATAAAACAACAATAAATACCGAAAAAAATGGGAAAAAAATTAAAAACATTTTTAAAACCACTTCTACTAAACTAGTGTAGCTAAAGAAAAATACCTCCAAATAGATTTATTATGTTGTCCTGATTTTAGAAATACCCCATATGTCTAGGTTTCCAAGTACATTTTTGGGATAGAAGTCAAATACTATAAAGATGGAATTACTGGTTTAAAACTACAATTTGCTATGCTTGGACTGTAGGTTAAATAGCAGTCACCCAATTCAAAAATGCTCCACAAAAGTATATATTTGTAGAATTTAAACACCTCAGAGTATTTACCTAGATGTATTTTTGTGACACTGTATGTTAACCCTTTCTGCCAGTGGCAGAAATTAAATGTAATACTTTTTTTTTACTATACATGTTCACTGGGTCAGAAGGAGAGGGGCCGAGACAAGGCATTGTTAAACAATGGCTTGTCGTTTGTTACACCTGATCACTGCGACTGGCTGTCACAGTGATCACATGACAATGGGGAGTTTTTTGGGTATCACTGAGGCACTCCTGAGGCATTTAGTGATTGCCCATTGAGTGTGACACAAGCATTAATTGCTGCATGCTAGTATGTAGGTTCCACTAGATAGGGACATAAAACCCCAGTTTTTCCTTCATGATTCAGATAGAGCATAGACTTTTAAACACCTTTTCAATTTACTTCAGTTGTTTAAAATTGTATGTTCTATCTGAATCATACAAGAAAAATGTTGGGTTCAGTGTTTCTTTAAGTATACACTATGACTGGCTGTCCCAGTCATTGTATACACAGTAAAAGTAATTTTTGACTGTTAACCTACTGTTGCTAGACAGCCTCACATGCAGACTTCCAGCAACAGCATGAGATACATGCAGATTGCAGAGCGTATCTAATGAATAGAAGAACCCACTGACAGGCATGTGATCAGAGGGACACCCTGTCCATGCAATGCTTCACTCCTGGGGCATGTGGAAATAGGGTGGTCGTGCAGACAGAAGTGAGACCAACACACTAATGCTATTCCTTGCAATGCTTCGTTCCTGATGCATGCAGAAACAGCATGGCCGCACCAAAAGCAGTGAGATCATCACGCTAACAGCACAGGATACAGCCACTGTGCAGGGTATGGCACGTGCCCTTAAGGTATAAATAACCAGCGCCGCACCAAAAGCAGTGAGATCATCACGCTAACAGCACAGGATACAGCCACTGTGCAGGGTATGGCACGTGCCCTTAAGGGATAAATAACCAGCATCGTACCCTGTACATCAGTGGTCATTAAGGGGTAATAATTAAATGCTTTAATGAAATAGTAACATTTTTTTATTAAAATATCCATTTAAGAATGTTATTTTTTTTTAATATATAAAAGGGAAAGAAAAAGTTACTAATCCACTTAAAAGCCTACAATTTCACTAAGCTGGGAAAATTTACAAACCGAGTGTAAAACCCTACCACATATCTCTTCTGTATTATTATTTACGTGATAAATATTTTTGATAAATCTTGGTATTTTGTAGATATCACGCAGAGTAATAAAACACCAACCAAAGCATTAAAACAATGTCAATATGTGGTTGCTATCATCTGATTGTTCTTACAATGTATTATTTAACGCTGCCTTTTAAATAATTTAAGGTCACCATAAAGGGTTTGTATGTTTGTGAAGGCATTGTGTCACTCACCGGAATTTTATTGGGATGCTGCTCACGTATTTGGCGGACTTCTGCACATCGCTCGCCTGAAAGAAAGAGGTCAATAAAAGTTCTATGAAAATACATTTTTTTCTTCATTGCGTTTTAAAACCGTATCATTTTCAAAACATATACGTTTTTCTTTTTTGGAGCTTTTTCCTATAGAGCTGTTAGAGTAGTATTTACTGGTAATTTCAAAATCAGTTTTAAAGGGACAGTCTACACCTTAGTAGTCCTAAAGTCTAACCTTACATTAAGCTGCAAATAGCCTCCTGCACCCCTTTCTATATCATGTAGTAGGAATGGTAAAAAAAAAAAATATTGTTTCTGGCCACTTTGAAATGGCTGCCAAACTCCACCCACTGATGATGTCACGATCTGAGCTGCATATGGCGTCCAATCACAACAGTCTCACTAGTTGGATTCAGCAGGGTGCCTAGATGCAGCTCAGAGTGTCATGTCCATAGTGGATGGAGTTTGGCAGCCATTTCAAAGTGACCAGAAACAATATTCTTTAAAAAAAAAATTCCGTACCTGCTGCATGATATAGAAAGGGGAGCAGGAGCAGGAGGCTATTTGCAGCTTAATCTAATTTATTTATTTTTTAAAATAGAATAAAAAATATTCATAAAGACTATGGGTGTAAAAAGTGTTGTTACCACACACTATCCTTGAAAGATTAAAAGAAAGGAACATGAAAGTTATAGATCTGCTCGGCTAAGTACCAGTAGTGTATTGCTGCTATAGAGATGACTTGTTTAACCCTTTCCCGCCATGCCGGCTTAGCTGTGCTGGGCTTTAGCGCCGTTAGGATGGCATGGAATGTCCTTCCTGTTTGGCTGTCCTGCTTGGTAAATGGGATTGTGGGCTAGAGGGCATGCCTAGCGTCATAAGCACTCCCCCCTGACCCGATCCCATCATTGAAATCATGCGATCGCATGAACGATTGTGTGATTTAAATTTGTTTAATTGAAAACAATTTAGTCCAGGCGGGAAAGGGTTAACCTCTTTGCAGAGCCTAAGCAGTCACATAGTTATGCAGGCAATAGTAAAACAAACTGCTCTAATACCCTGGGGGTGCAGCTTTGGTAAAGGGTACTCAGTGACTTGTTCTACACTCAGGCCCCCTAACAGGACAGATTCTAATTCCCAACCTGGTCGGCTACTTACTCACTATGACTGAATCACCTGTACTCATATAGCAAAATATTTAGAATCTGTCTGCTTATAGACATTTGAGGAATGTGGCAGATAAACTGAAAATATTCCATGATGAAATGTGCTAGGTAAAGAATACTACACCCAAGTATGCCACAATGAAAAAACTTGATAAGTGATGTAGTTAGAAGCAGAAATGTGTGTGTGTATATATATCACTCTCTGGTCTTACCATTAGTGAATAATTCCTTTATTTAGTGACGTTTAGGGACTACACCCCTTCATCAGACCAACAGTTACAGTGCAAAAAAAACATAAATACAGCATTGATCCCCCCCCCCCCTAATCACACACAAAAAAACGCCAAAAGGCAGGTGTAGTCATGGCAACAACCAAGCATAACACCATCGGTTTTGCTTGGTTGATTTGTGATTAGGGGGAGGATCAATGCTGTTTTTAAGGTTTGTTTTTGCACTGTAACTGTTGGTTTGATAAAGGGGTGTAGTCCCCAAAACGTCACTAAATAAAGGAATTATTCACTAATGTTAAGACCAGAGAGTGCTGTTTTTGCAAGATTGATATGGAATACTATTCAGCACCCTGGCATTTGGAACTGTGTCTGTAAGAGGGAACCTACTTTGAACTATATATATATATATATTGTGTGTGTTTTCTCTATAAGTTGTCCATGTTATTTGTTGTTACTCTAATCCAGATTTGCTGCATTTTAATTCAGTAAAACTGGATTTAAAATTAAATTCCTGAATATATCTGATACTAGTTTGTCACATACTGGGGTATACATGATTGCCTCATTTTATTAACCTAATAATATTTATGTGTTGCAGTTGGGGGTATTTATGGAAAAATGTATACCTGTATGGAGCATTTGCTACAAAAAGGTTGAGAGACGTGGCTTATTTTTTTTGGCCCCTCTAGGGTCCTATCAATAAGTTTAAACAGTGCTATTTATATACATGAAATGCATTTTTTGAGTTGATGTCCTATTAAGCCCCTGCTAATAATAGGGGTTAAAGGCTGTTGGTATTAGGTGAAATTTTAGTAATTGTCCCTGTCCTGATAATCTGCTGTCAAGAAGCCGTCCCAAATGATATGGAAAGTAAATATTATGTCTGGGCCTGCAGTAGTCAGAAGTGACACATAGAACCAAGGAGGAGCTAGCATACGTCACTCTGTTTAAAAACAAGCAAGTGAAGCAACAGATTAAAATAGCTGTAAGAGGAGGATGGGAGGGGAACAGAATGTTTGCTTCAGGAAATCACACATGCTGTACTGTTTACAAAACAGGTTTAAATAAATGTTTTACCCAAATCCCTTGTCTTTTATATAAAAAGACTGCTCAGTTATAAGTAATGAGCCCAGAGGAAATATTATAAAATATAAATACAGTACTATTTATATAAAACTATCATTTACTGGGCACAATGTCACTTTCAAGAGCCAAGGCCAAGTTCCTATGCACTTGTTTACATTTGCCTGTTAGTGATCAACATGGAAAAAATCTGCAAGATCAAGTTCAACTGGATCCCATACACAGACAAAGTCCTGTGTGATGACACATCCCCCCTCCCCCAGTCGTACACACTGCAGTGAAATGTATATAGAGATACAGTATATATTTATATATACACACCCTCATATTTATCTGATCATTAACACTTCTGTATAAATATTACAGTCTATGTATACATAGGCCATAAAGTGAACCCATCATTTGTATATACCAATATCATTTTTATAAGTGTAAAAAAAAAAGAGAAAAAAATTGTTTTAACTTCTTGCATTATACCCCATAAAATTGTATTTTTTCTTATTAATTATAACAACAGAAATGTGTTTGTGTATTATAATATAGAGCTAATTAGATATATAATATATACATATATATGTACACACATACACACACTTAAAGGGACACTGAACCCAATTTTTTTCTTTCGTGATTCAGATAGAGCATGCAATTTTAAGCAACTTTCTAATTTACTCCTATAATCAAATTTTCTTCATTCTCCTGGTATCTTTATTTGAAAAGAAAAGAATGTAAGTTTAGATGCCGGCCCATTTTTGGTGAACAACCTGGGTTGTTCTTGCTGATTGGTGGATAAATTCACCCACCAATAAACAAGTGCTGTCCAGGGTTCTAAACCAAAAATTGGCTGGCTCCTTCACTTAGATGCCTTCTTTTTCAAATAAAGATAGCAAGAGAAACGAAGAAAAATTGATAATAAGAGTAAATTATAAAGTTGCTTAAAATTGCATGCTCTATCTGAATCATGAAAGAAAAAAACTGGGTTCAGTGTCCATTTAAGACACAAACGCATTACATACAAAAATAATAATACACATTATGTTTCTGCTTTAAATCACAGGCACCTGGTATAGACTCCCAAGTGTGTCATATTCAGATTACTTTGCAAACAAGTCTGAATGACAGGGCAATAAACATCACGTGAGAGGGCCACCTGTCAAGAGGGAAAAAGTCCCATGAAAAAGTCCCATTAAATGTCAGGTCATTCAGGTACTGTTTTAATAAAATAACTTTATTTAGTAGTGTTGCAATGCACTGTTCTATGCTATTTTTTTGTAATTTGGATCTACTGTGTTTTACAGATACCCTTGTTACATTATTGCTGTTTATATATTTCTTGAACTGTGCCAGATTACATATGTAAACAATTACAGGGACATCTGTCACCAAGCAAGTGAGGTCAGGCTGACCCTGGAAATGTTTATTACACACAGAGTAACAATTTAACCGTACCATAGCAAGCAAGGCCATTGTGTGTGTGTGTGTATATATATATATATATATATATATATATATATATATATATATATATATATATATATATATATACACACAAAACACACGTATACACAGACAGGTCTGCTCCTAGTATACATACATAATTACATAATACTAGTTTCAAGCTAATGCAGTTTATTTTTTAAACACATATTCTTCAGTTTAACTTTAAAACTGCCAATCTCCTGAATACACATTATTAGGTTGTCCAGTGTTATTGAGATTATCAGGACAGGTTTAGACTGCATTGGATAAATTGATTTCCTGATTTCACATTATCACAAGGAAAACAAAAACAGTACAGATATTCTACATAAAGAAGCCTGGTTTTACTTAGAGATTACAAACAGTGCTGAGTGGTTGTGTAATAAAAATTGGTCCTCAGAATACATATTATCAGGACAGGCCAAAGCTGTTTCATTTGATACAGAATAAGAACCTAACTGCTTATTATCTGAAAAAGCTCAGGTTATGTAGGGTGAAAGATTTTGCAGCAGATCATCAACACAGGCTCAATAAAGTCTGGGCTTTTGTCTAATGGAAGGCAATCTCGTCACTAATGATTATCAGGACAGGCTCGGGTCTCTAAGTGGCTGTACTGGGTTTATTAAGCACTTACCAAAGCTCCTCCTGTGTTTGAAGGGTTTCTCAGATGGCATTCTGACCTCTTTCAGATAACAAAACTCCTTAGACTCAGTGACCTTCCTGGCTTTTCTTCCCAGAGACTCTCCGCTTTGTTTCCCCAACCCTATCCTCCCTGTCTTCCCACCTCTTCTGGCTTTTCTCCTGCTTCTGAGTCTGGCCTCACTGACTCCGTAAGGATACAATGTAACCAGCTAATGACGTCACCTTGAAGAGGAGAAATGAATTGGCTGCCCTCTGGTGGCTACTCACGTTCATTACATCACAGATGCGCATATTAAATGATATTAATAAATTATAGCTTAGTCCATTAAAGGGATACTGAGCACAAATTTTTTCTTTCATGATTCAGATAGAGCATGCCATTTTGTCAATGTTTCTTCATTCTCTTGGTATCTTTATTTGAAAAAGCAGCAATGTAAGCTTACAAGTCGGCCCATTTTTTGTTCAACACACTAGATAGGGCTTGCTGATTGGTGGCTGCATTTAGCCACCAATCAGCGAGCACTATCCAGGTGCTGAACCAAAGATGGGCCGGCTCGTAAGTTTACATGTCTGCTTTTTCAAATAAAGATACCAAGAGAAAGAAGAGAAATTGGGAGTAAATTAGAAAGTTGCTTAAAATTACATGCTCTATCTCAGTGATTTTTAACCTTTTTTTTGCCGTGGCACACTTTTTTACATTAAAAAATCCTGTGGCACACCACCATCCCAAAATTTTTAAAAAATCACACATTGTAGCCTAATACAGCATATATATATATATATATACACATACACACAAACACACACATACTGTATGTATTGTGCTGTTATGCCATGCCTCCTACAAACTACCCCTGCACTGGGAGTAAAAAACAAGCAAAGTTTAAAAAATATGTCACACTGTTGTCAGTCTGCCGTGGCACACCTGAGGATCTCTCACGGCACACTAGTGTGCCACGGCACACTGGTTGAAAAACACTGCTCTATCTGGATCATGAAATAAAAAAATTGGGTTCAGTATTCCTTTAAAGGGACATTAAACGTTAAATAAATCATTGCTTGAATGGAATATTCAGTGCAAAGTTTAGCCTGAGAATAATTTGTACATGCATTTTTTAAAAATCGTATTAGTTGTTTAAATTTTAAAAATAATAAGGGTAAAGTTAATGTCTATAAAGCAGTGGGCACTGCCATATTGTAACGTAGGTTACTTTTTCTGCAATTATGAATGGTTATAAATGGCTTACTAGAGTATGCAACCAATGACTGTGTGGAATATAGCTGTGTCTGCACCTCCATGTTTAACATTAATTGGAAAGCTCACAAATATTCAAAATTAAATTACAGGACAGGAGACAAATAAATAAATAAAGTATCTTGCAAATTGTATTAATACATGTAATTTAAAAAATGTATTAATATCTTGAGGTCTCATCCACAGTTGCCAAGAGGTCAGCTCTCATATCAAACTGAGGGCAGGGGCTACAGTGAGACATTCTAAGTGCTCATTTTGCAAGAAAACAACATGTTTGCTGTTGTTTTTTTGTTTTTTTACACAATCTGTTTACTTTGATTTAACATATTTGTTTCACCAAAAGGGCACTGTTTAATATCCCTTTAACGTGTTTTTTCCCCCAGTAATGAATACTATCATTCCCAAATGCTCCATTATTTGCTGTTCTTCCTAAACTGAAGTGATTAACTGGGTTATTTAGCAATAAACACTTGACCCTAAGCAAAGGGAGTGTTTAAGGTACAAATTAACACCTGGTACTATCTGCCCAGGAGAACTGCTCGTGAACTTGGCCCTGAATTGCTCACAAAAATGTTGCTGAATGGATTAGCCTCCTGAATCCAGTACCAATTTATTCAACAGGCACAGTAGGCATAGTTCCTAGGGCCCTCAATATTTTATCAGAAGAATTTTTTTTTGTGTGTGTGTTTTTTAAATTGAATAACAAGAAATTTACATTTTCTAAGTTTCTCGTAGCTTGTGCAAAGTAAAATGTTGACTTCTCTTGTTAGGGTTTTGGTTCTGTCTCTGTGTCTCAAGTCTCAGTACAGTCATTACGTAGCCCAGCATGGATTATGATAGGCCAAAACATTTGTTTTGTGCCCTACTATGAATAAATGGCAATAACTGATGCTTTGAGAACTTTACCCCATAGAATCCAAGAATTAGGCATGAACCATTAATAAACATGATGAGGAACAAAACAGAATAACCTCAGTTTGAGAGCTTAAACACCTTAGGGATTCTTATAATAAGATGCAGCGTAAATTGTCCCAGTGGTCTAAACTCTTTCTATCTATCTATCTATCTCGCTGTCTGTCTATCTATCTATCTATCTATCTATCTCTCTATCTCTCTGTCTATATAGGATTCTTATACACTGTCATATCTATCTATTTATCTCTCTGTCTATATGGGATTCTTATACGCTGTTATATCTATCTATCTATCTATCAGGCAATTTTTGCAACATTTAAAAAGTGATTTTATTTGCAAGTGTAAATATTTAGTCTCATTAGAATACATAAAAAAAGAAGGCGCCAACATAGTGTGAATCAGTATTGATAGATGTTCACTCCCCACGCATTAATCGTACTTACAAGGAGTAAGGCACTTGAGAAGTGCTACAACGGCTTTCTGGAACATTAACAGTAGTCCAGGTAGCTGCTCACTCGTAATAATAAATATTGTTTTAGTTATTTTTTGGGGTATATATATCTATTTTATTGGTTAACATATTAATCAACAATATGAGTTTGATTGTTATATGTTATAACGTGCTATCATTGTGTAAATGCCTGTAGGAGAAGCATCCCAATCTGGGGTTGTATATACGTTCTTTCTTAAAATGTTGGCGGATCTTTTATATAGTAACATTGTTATTTATAGCTCTATTGTTACTATCGTTTGGCAACACTTAATACATATTAGTACTTGTTATCCTTTATGGAAACCTTACATAATAGCCCACTGAGTAGTTGGTCGGCTTTTTCTGTGTACATTTTAGAGCATTCTTTTTTTTCTATACACGGAGCCGATGTTTGTGTTTTGAAATCCGTCTAATTGGTCTATGTTTTATTGATGAGAACCAATTACAAGAACGCAGATACACACCCACTTTTTGATTGGATGGTGCATACTCCTCCACGCATGCGCCTTGTTCGGTTATAGACGCAGAGCAAGGCGAATATAAGCCGTGTATTTTAGATATAGATCATTCACCTGAGGAAGCGGTCGATATAGACCGGGAAACGCGTTGTGATTTTATATGTTTATCAATAAACATTTGTTTTTAACTATATCTTTATCACGGCTGGAGTGATATTTTATGCCCGATTTATATAGATTACTTTGAAGCTTACGGAGCTCCGCAGTCAGCCCACCTGGTTGGGCATTTCTCCTGAGAGCAGACATCACAAGAGAGAGTAGCACTGCAAGAGAAAAACGTGCAGGGACCGTGCACATCTCTAACTGCATTAAGGGAATCACCTCTATTACGAGTGAGCAGCTACCTGGACAGCTGTTAATGTTCCAGAAAGCCGTTGTAGCACTTCTCAAGTGCCTTACTCCTTGTAAGTACGATTAATGCGTGGGGAGTGAACATCTATCAATACTGATTCACACTATGTTGGCGCCTTCTTTTTTTATGTATTCTATACAGATCTGTTTCGTTGGAATTGCCTTCAACTTTTGGAAGAAGTTTTTTGCAGCCATATGAAAATCATTTCAACCTTGAACTTTTGACTATCCACACCTGGACATTTGGTTTGATTAATATAATTGTTTGTCAACCAGCCCTGTGGGCTAATCACATTTTACCTTGTTTGTGTGGTATCACATGTTATTTGCACATTTTATTTGTACCTTCTAACACAGTAGGTATTTTTTTTTTTTTTAAATGTTTTTTTATTGAGGTTTTAGTACAATATACAAAGAACATATATCGCCTTTGGACAACAAAAGAAATCAGATTATTATTAAACAACATATAACAACATTTGTAGGATTTAACATATATAGGCAAATGTTTTTTTTTTGTGTATTAGCATACGTAACGACCAAGTGAAGTTTCATTCTTAAGCCAAGTGGCCAATTATTATAGTAGCTAACTCATGGTCAGATATATAACTCTTAATGAGCTACGATTATAGAAGAGGTGAATATACACGTTATGGTGGGGGGGGGGGGCGAATTTCAGCGGGTAAGCTCTTACAATAAGGTGGGGAAATCGGGGATGGGGGGGGCGGAGCCATATAGACAGACTCTTATATTCAGTACAGTAAGGTAGATTGTAGTAAGCTTAACTCTGTATTATCCTTGAGGACCGCGCAACAAGTCAAGATATATAATATAATTAAATTAATTGCCCTCCATGTCTATGCTGTGAGCACAGGCTGATAGGTTACTCAGGCACGAAATAGGAATATAACTTAGTATATAGGTGCTACCTGCCTCTATGCCTGACACAAAAAACTTGGAAAGCTATTGCCTGTTAGATAGACAGCAAAGATGTTCATAATATATAGAACCTACACTAAAGACATCATGGTCTAAAAGCCATTAAGAATGTGGAAAGCTATGCATCACCTACATACGCACCTGTAACAGGCCAAAACTGATATATATAGTGTAGAATAGTAAATAATGTGGAGTATGATGTGCTATACCCCTATGTATCTAAGGTGTTGATATAGCCATATCAAATATAAAATGCATACAAGTAATTGATAAACATAAACATTAAATGTAGGGCATATTCCCTATGCCAACAGATAGTCATAACGTACTCTGTAATAAGGAGGGTCACCGTCCCCATGAGAACAAGAGTTAGCTAAACATGGAACATACAGGTGCAAAATATAGTACTAACGCATTATCTAAACAACAGCGAGCTTTTTAGGTAGAAGGGGCATATATTAGAAACCCGCCGTATTAGGACGACCTGGAAAAGACATCTAATAATCTAAATGCTTAGTATTTATCGGTTCCCTAGGCTCACAATCAGAGGGGAATAAGTACTAATTTTGTAACACTCTACTTGAACATTAAAAATATACGGCTATCTGGTATAGTAATGAGCAAAATTATGATGCTATGAGGCCATGGAGTGAAAAGCGGGCTTAAATGCAATGCGCTAAAGGCAGTTGGCTTGAGACAACTCTATGGAACCTGTGCTCGCATCCACAGTTCTACTTAAGCATATCCATATATCTATGTAATTATGAGACTTCCTTACATAAAGAGACTATGCATTAGTGTTTGCGGCAAATGAGGTCGCATATATATATAGGACGCATAGCGCTAAACATTGACATACAAACCAGTGAGCTTATAATTACCCCTACATATATTGACATTTATCATATGAGCAGAGAAGCAAAATAGTAGTATACATGGCTATGTGACCACAAAAAATTGATATCCTGAGTTGAGAATACATGGGAGAACCATAAAGATCACATTTAAACTCTCAAGGCTTACAATGAGTGTTGCAGCTTAACCCATCAGGCATGCCACGTTGTGTCCTATTTACAAGGAGAGCCATAGTACCAAGAGGGCAAAACATATATACAACACAGTGAAGAGAAATTGTACAACAGTTTTAAATAAGATATGAGCAATAATAAACTTATATAAGCAATCAGCAAGCTGTATCTGGAAGGGTTGGCCAACTGTGATGTAGCACTCTCAAGCATGTCCTAGCACGCTATATTGGATCAGTAGCTAAGATCATGACTGCAGTTTCAAAATTATAGGAACGTGCTATCTGTTAAAACAATCGGGTATCCGTTGTACTTTCTATTAAGGGACCCCTCATCTCGCATAACATGTAAAAGGAAAGAAATATTTAGGAGAATTAACTATATGAGAGTACAGGTAAATTGCTATATCTCCTTAGCTTATATAATAGCAGGAAGGTGCTTGCTTATATGTATATTACTCAGAAGATGTGTTTAAAAGAGTAGTTAAATGTCCAAATCATATGAGACTACATGTAAACAGGTTAAACTGTCAAATCGTTAGCAGGATATCTCAGACATTTATATATATTAACACTGGTATTTAAACCAGCGCACATATTTACAACAAGCACAGTAGGTATTTTTATTGTCATCACTAAAGTTTTATTGTTATCTATATAGGCGCATCTGACATTTTTATTTGTATATCAGAATTTAGTCTCATTGGCTGCACTCTCAAAGATGTATTTAACCCCTTCCCGCCGTTAGGATGTTCCATGACTGTACTGAACTCATAGGCGCTTCCTGAATGGGATTGCGGTTGTAGGTGGTGCCTAGCATCATAAGCACTCCTCCCTGACACAATCCCATCATTGAAATCATTTTAAATTTGTACTTATTTGTTTACATCAGAACTTGTAGACAAATAAGCAACCTCCGGAATGGGTTAAACATTTTGTATGGTGTGCTAAACCAAACTTTGTGTATACATATTTATATATATAAGTATTCCAAATAGATGCACTCCATAAAACAAAGTTCGTTAGTGCCACTGTGCTGAATAATAATCCAAATAGCATAGCAAAAATAAACACTCACTGTTCTTAGTAGTAAAACTTCACATTTAATGTATACAAATTAAAAATAGAGCATCAATGTGAAATTTTACTACTTATTTTATTATTTTTGCTACGCTATATATATATATATACAAGGCTCAAAATGTCAAGTCCTAAGCTACTAACCAGGCCAAAATGTTACTGGCAACTCCAGCTCCCGCCCACACCACTACTCCACCCCCTCTTTGCAGATGTTTAGCTATTGTGAAACACCTTATTGAGCTTGAGAAAGAAATTATTTTGAAACGCGTTGCTCTATTGGCTTCCTTAGTGAAGCACTGTTGTTTTTTCAGGTGCTGGCAATTTAACCCGTCTAGCGGTGCACTAGTACTGCTGAAGCAGACTCGAGGGCTTATCTGATTTGTTGAGTACGATCAGGCCCATAATGAGACACATTGTGCAGCCGCTGGTTTTTTTCGCCTTTACCTTAAACCAAGTAAATTGCACCTGTAAGGGTAGAACGGTCTGTGTGAACAGACTCTTACGTTATTGGATCCACATCGGACTTCAACTAACCCTGACGCCGACATTAACTATCCTAAGTGTGAGTAGGGATATTGTTTTTTTATCCCTGTTACTTTATGCTACACTAAAAAGGAACTCACCTTTCTACCTAGGAGGAATCTGTCTTTCTGGACGCAACAAAAAGGAAACAGCTGGGATTTGATACAAGCTATATCATATTGTCTCCTATTAGGATCTGCACTTGGGGATTTGAAGGACGGTATTCCTTATTGGGACTTATTTAGTGTTTATTTAAAAGCTACTTCTGTGTTACACTGTTTGGTAATTGTGATAAAGACATTTGTGTATATTTTTGAATGTCATTTTAGAATTTGTCTAGGAGGGAGAATCAATTTTAGTAGGTCGACCTAACTATTGTTGCAAATTATATTTTATGTCATTTTATTGTTTGATATTTTTTTGTTGTTTTGTTATTAAATGATTTTTATGTAACATTTGTAACCAGCACCTTCAATCAAGTTTGCTATTTAATTATTTGATTATATATCATTAACTTTAACTTTTAAATAAAATACTTTATTAATTAAATAAAACTATGTTATCAATATTGGTCCAAAACAGTTCACTTGTGGTTAATCTTCTGCACTTGATACACTGTCAGTTATAGTTTTTATATTATTATTATATTGTTTTAATTTAGTAACATTATCCCTGTCCTATAGAGGTTATACACTTTGGCTTTTCTTTAGCGCTCCCTAGTGCCGTTCCTTTTTTCTTCAAATATTTATAGGGTATTTTAGAGAGATCCCTATTTTCTAGTTGGAGTTTGTTAACCTTGTTATTTTGGCGCTGGTCACACCCCTCTTTTTTGAAACACCTTATTGTGCAGTTATTTTTAATAATATTTTTATTTTGTACCATAACAAATAACATAAGGCTATATACAGTAATAAATAAACAAAACAAGTGCATAGCAGTTAGCAATATCAACTAGGAGTTCTGGGTAAGACACAACAGGTACTTAGAAAATGCAATTTTTTGAACTGAGAGAATGCAGAGAGTGCTGACAGTCATGAAATGTCATTGCAGATATATTATTATGTCATAGCAGATATATTATTATGTCACAGCAGATATATTATTATGTCATAGCAGATATATTATTATGTCACATCAGATATATTATTATGTCATTGCAGATATATTATTATGTCACAGCAGATATATTATTATGTCATTGCAGATATATTATTATGTCACAGCAGACATATTATTATGTCACAGCAGATATATTATTATGTCATAGCAGATATATTATTATGTCACAGCAGACATATTATTATGTCATAGCAGATATATTATTATGTCACAGCAGATATATTATTATGTCATAGCAGATATATTATTATGTCACATCAGATATATTATTATGTCACAGCAGACATATTATTATGTCACAGCAGATATATTATTATGTCATAGCAGATATATTATTATGTCACAGCAGATATATTATTATGTCACAGAAGATAAATTATTATGTCATAGCAGATATATTATTATGTCACAGAAGATAAATTATTATGTCATAGCAGATATATTATTATGTCACAGCAGACATATTATTATGTCATAGCAGATATATTATTATGTCACAGCAGACATATTATTATGTCACAGCAGACATATTATTATGTCACAGCAGACATATTATTATGTCACAGCAGATATATTATTATGTCACAGAAGATAAATTATTATGTCATAGCAGATATATTATTATGTCACAGCAGACATATTATTATGTCATAGCAGATATATTATTATGTCACAGCAGACATATTATTATGTCATTGCAGATATATTATTATGTCACAGCAGACATATTATTATGTCACAGCAGATATATTATTATGTCACAGAAGATAAATTATTATGTCATAGCAGATATATTATTATGTCACAGCAGATACATTATTATGTCACAGCAGATACATTATTATGTCACAGCAGATATATTATTATGTCACAGCAGACATATTATTATGTCATAGCAGATATATTATTATGTCATAGCAGATATATTATTATGTCACAGCAGATATATTATTATGTCATTGCAGATATATTATTATGTCACAGCAGACATATTATTATGTCACAGCAGATATATTATTATGTCACAGAAGATAAATTATTATGTCATAGCAGATATATTATTATGTCACAGCAGATACATTATTATGTCACAGCAGATACATTATTATGTCACAGCAGATATATTATTATGTCACAGCAGACATATTATTATGTCATAGCAGATATATTATTATGTCATAGCAGATATATTATTATGTCACAGCAGATATATTATTATGTCACAGCAGACATATTATTATGTCACAGCAGATATATTATTATGTCACAGACGATATATTATTATGTCACAGCAGATATATTATTATGTCATAGCAGATATATTATTATGTCACAGCAGACATATTATTATGTCACAGCAGATATATTATTATGTCATTGCAGATATATTATTATGTCACAGCAGACATATTATTATGTCACAGCAGATATATTATTATGTCACAGAAGATAAATTATTATGTCATAGCAGATATATTATTATGTCACAGCAGATACATTATTATGTCACAGCAGATACATTATTATGTCACAGCAGATATATTATTATGTCACAGCAGACATATTATTATGTCATAGCAGATATATTATTATGTCATAGCAGATATATTATTATGTCACAGCAGATATATTATTATGCCACAGCAGACATATTATTATGTCACAGCAGATATATTATTATGTCACAGACGATATATTATTATGTCACAGCAGATATATTATTATGTCATAACAGATATATTATTATGTCACAGCAGATATATTATTATGTCATAGCAGATATATTATTATATATAATATTGAAACATATAATATTATCAGCACTAGCTCCTGTCTTCCATCTCTATTTTTACCCTCTCCCTTCTCTCTCAGGCCATATCTTTGCTTTACACCCTTTCTTTCCTTTCTCTCAAATCTCTTCAGTCTTTCTTTTTTTTTTTCTCCACTCTCAGTTAAAGGGATAATAAATCCCCAAATTTTATTTTATGATTCAGATAGAACATACAATTTTTAAAAAAATCCTATTTACTTATATTATCAAATTTGCTTCATTCTTTTGTTATCCATTTCTGAAGAGACAGCATTGCACTACTGGCAGGAAGCTGAACACATCTAGTTAGCCAATCACAAGAGACAAATGTGTGCAGGCACCAATTAGCAGCAGCTCCCACTAGTGTATGATATGTGCGTATTCATTTCTTTTATGTAATTGGCAAGAGTCCATGAGCTAGTGACATATGGGATATACAATCCTACCAGGAGGGGCAAAGTTTCCCAAACCTCAAAATGCCTATAAATACACCCCTCACCACACCCACAATTCAGTTTTACAAACTTTGCCTCCTATGGAGGTGGTGAAGTAAGTTTGTGCTAAGATTTCTACGTTGATATGCGCTTCTCAGCATTGTTGAAGCCCGATTCCTCTCAGAGTACAGCGAATGTCAGAGGGACGTGAAGGGAGTATCACCTATTGAATACGATGATTTCTCTAACGGGGGTCTTTTTCATGGGTTCTCTGTTATCGGTCGTAGAGATTCATCTCCTACCTCCCTTTTCAGATCGACGATATACTCTCAAATTTACCATTACCTCTACTAAGAACTGTTTTAGTACTGGTTTGGCTATCTGCTATATGTGGATGGGTGTCTTTTGGTAAGTATGTTTTTATTACTTAAGACACTCTCAGCTATGGTTTGGCACTTTGTGCAAATTATATATAGTTCTAAATATATGTATTGTACTTATATTTGCCATGAGTCAGGTTCATGTATTTCCTTCTGCAGACTGTCTTTTTCAATTTGACTACTTTGTGCATTTGCGGGTATTAGGCCCGCGGGTGCGTCAAAGTTTAATTTTGACTTTCCTATCCCTTTAACTCTATCTTCTCTTTAACCTTTCCACTCCAATCTCTCTCTCTGCCCCCATTTACCCTTTAAGAAGTAACAGTCTAAGCACTAATGGGGTCTGTACAGCCCTAGAGGAATAACATATCTCTCCCCTTTCATAGATTTATAATATCCCTTTAGATAATATTTTTAGTACATTGACCAAAATGTGTGTTTCTCAGTGCCGCAATAGAAATGTACATTTTACAAATACAATGTGTTAACTTTGCTATTTACAACACATTGTTCGGACAGTGAGTGAATGTTGATTCAGCATTCACTCACTAACTTTCACTCGCACTGTTAAATTTCCACTCTCCAGTGGAAATTTTGAGCCCTGTATAATATTTAAATATATAGATATATAGATAGATATATATCAAAATAACAAGAGTATTGCATTGAGCAATGATACTTTTTTATTGGACTAACTATACATTTAAAGGTTGACAAGCTTTCAGAAGAATGTTCTCGTTTTTGAAGTCTGAAGCAATACTGACCAATGTCTATATATATATATATATATATATATATATATATTTATTTCAGTTGTCATGGTAACCCACACTTAAACGTTGTATATCGCAATGGGGACAGAAGAAGTATCAATACTATGGCTTTAAGCTTAGGCTCTTTTCTGCTTCTCTATATTAGATTGTACCCTGTATTCATGTTTGAACAATAGATTTTATGATTTGAAAAATGTCTGTTTTGGTAACAGACGTCCGGATTCACGTTGCCCGGGGTGATGACGTCAGAGGATGGGCGTGTCTACCCGTTGGTGCACTTTACAAGTAAGGTGGAGGGTAAGTTGCTTTGTAACACTTGTATGTCTGAGGAAAGACCTGTTGGCCTGAAAACGTTCACAGTAAGGTGCTATTTGAAAAAATTCCATTAAAGTGCGCTTCTCTCATTATATATATATATATATATATATATATATATATATATATATATATATATATATAATACACATGCTCTAACACGTACACATATACATACACATGCACACATACATACACATGCAGCTCCTAGTACTAAGGTGTCGATTTATCGAAGGCTTTTGCCAGCCTTTGAAACCCTACGGCAGCAGGTTCTCACAAGAGAACCTGCACGCCGTATTTAACAAGCAGCGGTCATCAGACCGTTGCTTGTTAAAGCCTTTCGCCAACTAAGCAGTGATGAAATTCAATCTCCACTGTCTAGTCCAACAGAGGAGATTGACCGCTCCTGTCCGCGCATGATTGGCTGCGTGCGGGCAGGAGGCGGGATTCCACGGGATTGCGCTCGCGTGCAATGGTAAATTCCTCCGGGGAAATTCTCCCCGCCAGAGGCGAGCTGAGGCAGACAGGGGCGTGTATATGCGCCCTTGTCTGCCTCAGCTTTGATAAATCGACCCTTATGAGGCAAAGCTTCACCATCTAGCAACTTTAAAGGGCAGAGCATACAATTTTAAACAACTTTCCAATTTTCTTCTATTGTCAAATTCTCTTCATTTTCTTGTTATCCTTTGTTGAAAAGCAGGAATGTGAGCTCAGGAATGTGCATATGTCTGCAGTACTATATGGCAGTAGTTTTACAAGAATGTTATACATTAACAAGAGCACTAGATGGCAGCACTATTTCCTGTTGTATAGTGCTAAAGACATGCGCACGCTACCTATCTAGATATCTCTTCAACAAAAAAAACATGAGAGCGACATAAATTTTATAATAGAAGCAAATTGGGAACATTTTTAAAAATTGTATTCTCTATCTGAATCATGGAAGAAATAAACTTGGGTTTCATATCCCTTTAAGGGTTTACCATAAGAGTAAAGAGCTGCAATAACAGAAGGAAAAGCAATAGCAAAGTGACTAATGGCCATGGTATTACAGTTGATGTCAACAGTTTTATTGTCCCTTTAAGAGCATTCAAAAACAACTTTCAATACCGAATATATTACCATAGCGCATTGATACAATTTGAATAAATATGGGTCAGTTTACAAAATCCTCTTTGCTTTACATAAAGTGTGACCAGCCAGGGTGTTATATAATGGCTGTAGTAGTGTTAATTACGTAGTCATGTTATAGATAGAAAACTCAATTCTAAATTTACAATTAAATATCAAATTGCACATAGAAAAAATATACTGTTTTGTCTGCGTCCCCTATAATTTGTCATATGCGCGTGCGCGTAGTCCATTTGATAAACCTGAAACCACATTATTTTCTCTCTTTTATATCTATCTATATATGCCTTTGTTATTGGTAATCGACTCTAGATGCTTGTGTAGATTTATTTAATGACATATCGGCTGGGTTAAACAAATCTGTGCACATCATGATTTCGTTCTTCTGGTAATCATGATTTTAAAACTAAAAACTAAAATAATAAATCCAATTGAAAAGTAAATTGCACATGCTAGCGGGCTTGTTCTACGATGAACACAGATTATACCTAATGTAAAAGGTTGAGAAAATGCAGTATGACGTCCCTCTCACGCTATTGTCTCCCAGCTCTTTATGCGTCACCATTGCAAAACGGAGGCATCAAAACGTCAGGACCATTAGAGGTGTTTTTCGGCACTTTCACTAAATCTAGTATAACAGCAAACAATAGCAAATATTTATTTTTTAGTACTTTTCGTCTTATTGTGGTTATTATGCATTCATAGCAGTGGATACGTAATAAGAGTTATATAGAAATTTTGATGCTGTTATTAGGGAACATCCAAGAAACTGGCAGAGCCTCGTTAGCGCAGTAGGTAGCGCGTCAGTCTCATAATCTGAAGGTCGTGAGTTCGATCCTCACACGGGGCACAGTTTCATTTTTATTAATATTTTATTTAGTTTTAGGAAAGAAAATGTGCAAAAATATAATTGATATAAAATGATAAATAAGCTATTTACTCAGATTCCCATCATTAACATTAAACTGTCTACAAATAAATGACAATTTTCCGAATTATTGTTGTAGCTGTTTATATATAGTAACATTTTGATAGCTATAAATCATGAACTATGTAATGTTCATCCAACCTTAATTTGTATGCCTTATAAAATAAATATCAAGCGGTAAATTACGTCATACAGATTTACATAAAACATCATTTACTTTTTAACTATCCATAAGAATATAGCTTATAAAGTGAACATGCAGATTTTGATGAACTCCCTGCAGAGCCTCGTTAGCGCAGTAGGTAGCGCGTCAGTCTCATAATCTGAAGGTCATGAGTTCGATCCTCACACGGGGCACAAGAGTTTTTTAGGTTCTAGATTAAATATCAACAAATACAAATTATATATATTAATATATTCTCAATCTTGCATTGCCGGAGCTATGGTTGTTAAAACTTGAGGTGTAAATACCTTCATCGCTTGTAAATACCTTCATCGCTGGAAAGTATTTTTGTAATAACGTTTACTTTTACATAGCATTCTACACAACCAAATATGGTTGGGGAAGGCTGCACAGCAAATATATACAAACATTGCACATTAACATACATGTTTCTCAGCATGAAAATGGAATCAGTAGAAACTGAAAAAGATCGCTCTACTGGGTTTGTTTTTTTATAACGTCACTAAAGATACAGTCTAAGCCTCATTAGCGCAGTAGGTAGCGCGTCAGTCTCATAATCTGAAGGTCGTGAGTTCGATCCTCACATGGGGCAGGAATTTTAACTCTTGGTAGGAATTAAAACACTGATTATTACATGCATATTTAAATACCTAGATGAAAACTTTGTTCTTAAAACTAAAATACATGGATTGATATAGTGAATTACTTTCATTCGGCTGTTCTAGCATCATAGCAAGATATAATAAAATAAAATATGACTGTTCCTAAAACTAAAAGGCAATTTAGCCACTAATCAGCAAGCGTTACCCAGGTTCTGAACCAAAATTGGGCTGGCTCCTAAGCTTTACATTCCTGCTTTATAAATAAGAGATTGAAACCAGGAGACTGAAAATAAATTGATAATAGGAGTAAATTAGAAAGTTGCTTTAAATTCAAATACCCCTCACTCCAGCTGTCCACTTATTTTTTTTTATGAGTTGACACTGTTCTCCAATCAGCGCTCTAGCTACAAAAAATAAAAAAGTGAGTGCTGTATGGCTAAATCGCTGATTGAAGAAAAGTTCTAACTATTAGCTCTCAGAGAAAAATTACTTTTGAAGTGGGTGGCCAGAATGCGTAATATTTGAATTTCATCTCTATATTTAACTCCTTAACAATCAGTGCCGGAAACTGAGGCAATCTCTCTGACAATCAGCAAGATTGTGTTATTTCTGCGTGCCCCATGACTGGTGTAGTACAGAAATAGCAGGGTCGAATAATACCAATGTAGAGAGGAACACTCTGCGCTACACTGGAGGGAGGGATCTACTACCTACAGAAAATGTGTTGGAAAAGGGGGGCCCTACAGAACATCGCTTGGTGGTGGGGGGGGGGGGGGTACACTACAGAAAAATGTTTTTTGTTTTTTTTTTAAATAAAAAAAAAGTAAAAATTGTCTATGAAATGGGGACTGGCAAACATCCTGCCAGTATTTAAGATAGTTAGAGGGAGCAGGGTTGAAGAGCTGTTTGGGGGGATCAGGGAGATTGGAGGGTAAGGGGGGAATCCTACACTGCAGAAAAAACAAACAAAAAAAACACTAAAACTTCATATTGGCAGACCGTCTGCCAGTACCTAAGATGGTAGTGATTGTGAGTGTGTGTGTGGGGGGGGGGGGGGGGGGGGGAGGTGTGTGTGGGTGGGAAGAGAGACATCTTTAAGAGGGATCAGGGGGTGGGGGTATCAGATGGGAGGGTAATCTCTGCTATAGTGGACCATACAAGCTACCTGATTAACTCCTTCACTGCTTTCAGAAGGGTGATGCGTAGCTGAAATTAGCAGCCTTCTAATTACCAAAAGCCAATGGCAAAGCCATGCATGTCTGCTATTTCTAAACAAAGGGCCATTTGTGTTATGACTGCATACGTGATATGTAAAAAATTTCAGTGAGAACCACAACGTTTGTGAAAAAGTTAACAATATTTTTAATTTCATTGTATTTGGCAGCGGAATTGTGGGACGAAATATGCCAATTTCTTCCAATAAAATAATACAGAAAAAAAGAGGTCCTGAGTACAAGCAAATAGTCCTATGTCAGGATCAATTCAGACCTAAATTGTCTCATTCATACAATGTCTGGTGCATATAAAGAGATAATGGTATAAAAAACAGAAACATCTTTTAGGCACACACTTGTGAATGCTTAATAGCAGTGCAAATAGTACATGCTGATGAGACAAAAAAAAAACGAGAAAAAAAAACTTTACCTTTAATTGACCCTTATTTTAAAATTGAGTATATACATAGCTTCATTAAAAACATGTAAAAAGTATACAATACAAAAAACAAATCAGGAAGAAGGTAACATTTGAACTGACCACTCGCTTATTTGAAGGTGGTAGTGCGCTAGGGCCTTCGTGATGGCAGTAGCAATAAACTTTTTAATTGCTGCGTGTACGCCATCTGCATCCATCTGTAAGGAGGAGTCAGTAGGTGCATTAGTAGACATAGAAACATTATTAGATTGATCTATATGCAATAAGAAATCTAGGCATGAGTCACATAGATGAGTTGAAGAAGCTACTTCAGTTGTTTTACAATAAGCACACTTAGCTTCGGTAGAAAGGTGTTCAGTAGACTCAGTTCCTATGGTAAATGTAGGGACAGATTGGTGCTGCTCCATTATGGCAAAAAATTCATTAAAAAAAATAAGATGCAATAATTACTATTATTACCCCCCTAAGGCAAGCTTTTTGAGGCAAAGGAAAAAATATGCCCCCTTTATATAGCATTGCAAGGACGTTAAAGCGCTAGGCAATAAAGCCTAGAAACTAGTTAAAGTCAGATTGAGCAATTACATTTGCAAAAATAAAACAGAAATAAATGCGTTTTAAAAGTTGCATCTATGGGGCGGAGCTTGGCCATGCTGGGTCATGGCCACTCAGTGATAGAACACTGAGGAACCAGAGCTCCAGACAAAACCCACACAAATGAAAAAAGAGCTGAAAGTTCCCAAAACTGCTCAAGAACATGCACTGAAGCAGCCACACCTATTTTGGAACAATATTAAAGACCTTATCGCACGATGCAACCGGACGACTGTTGCTTCACTGTGAAGGAAGAAGCGCCATTTTGATTGAAGCGCACAAGTCGACTGAGGTACTAACCGGTACCGCTGCATTAGTATACACAGGGAGGGTATAACCTCTGGGCTTAAAACGTGGTCCGCTGTGACTGTAATTACAATTGGCATATCCAGAACTTCCAATGTGTTGGCCAAACTTTATACCTCAACGTGTATGCGGAAACAAAACCTAACACACCGCTACTGCATGGCAGCCGACATAACTCTCCCTCAATAATCATATCACTTCATGAACCCTAACAAATTAATATAGAGGAGATCACAAGCAGCAAATAACCAAGGCTTGTTTTTCTACTTTTATTTAAAAGGATGTAGCACTATCCCCATGCTTTCTGCTATATGTGCTGTTTGTTTAAAATAAGTGTGTTAACTAGGGTTGCCAGCTGTGCTCCATAAAAATACTGGATACCTATAGGTGACTGGACACGGCATGCAGCAGCTGGGTTCACATAATGTCCCCACAAAAGCTCAGCCTTAGGCCCCACCCTTAATCCCACCACATATATTTTTTCACAACTAAGCAGTCATGTTATCCCCTTGGTTTCCAGTAACACATGTACAGTACATAGTATTGATGTGACCCCCTTGGGAGGTACACACCCAGAAATGATTGAACACCCCCATGGTTAAATCAACAAATTTAATAAAAAATGCACAGTGTACCTTCTTTTTTAGCCATATTTCTAACGCATAAAGGCCTTAAGGACCCTTTACATTTAGCTGGCATGGGTCTTTAAAGATACTGGACATTTAAGTATCCAGTATTTTTGTACAGATTTTATTGGACAGCCTACTAAAATACGGAACACCTGGCAACCTTGTTTGTATGGTTCAGATCAACTATAACTAATATAAAATTGATACAGATATAAAGGCTTCTAAATATGGGGAATCTACTATTAAATAATGACATACCTAGCACCTGTAGTTTCTAAGCTACACTGCACAATTACATATGCTAATATTAGCATGGCTGATAACCGCAAAGGTAATCACATGATATGATCCTGAGGCTCAGACATAGTTCTGTAGATATTACCAACCCAAAGCAGCTCATGTGGTTTTAATAATCTATTCCCAACATATAAGCACTAGAAACTCAAGATTTAAAATGGGAGTTTTGTTAGGAATTAAAGTGATTGTAAAAACCTTGTAATTACAAAACATTTCTGTTTACCATCCTAGAGAATAACATATCAGCCAAGTGTAAACATTTCTTTAACAAAATAAACTGGTGTGGTTTGGCTATTGAAAACCAATTGCAAACACTCACCTTATTTGGAGGAGTCAAATAAGTTTGAGTCGGCAGACAACAGGGCTAATCGCTGTGATTAAGTTACTACGGAATCTTTTTCCGAAACGCGTATGCCTGTGTGCTGCGCCCACGTCTGACTCTAAGTTCATTTGCTGTGTTGTCTCTTCACTTTTTAACTTTGCCTAATAAAGTGTAACGATTTTATCTACAAGTAAGATGGATGTCGGTGTCTCCTTTTCTATTTGCTGATTACTCCAGTCCTTACCGACCCATCAGCTGATGCTACAGCCTGGAGCGGATCTAAGTTTGCAGCACCTCCGCCAACAACTCCTGCCATTGGAGGAATACTCGTGACGTATAGCCACACACCCACACTCAAGCCGACGAGCACACGGATTACAGCTGAGGCCCTGTGAGCCGCTCAATTGAAGCCTGGATCTTCGGAAGCGGCACAGAGGCGGCTGTACTTTGGACAGCGATACTGCTAAGTGGATAATCGAACTGGCTAGAGTGGGGTGAGTTACTTATTTGCTTAAAGGCTTTTACAAGTGTCACTTATTACGGGGGACTCTGCACTGGTCCATTTATACTCATTTATTACAGCCCGCTGGCTGAAGTCTGTCGTTTGGTTCCTTTGTTTGATTTGTTTAATAATCTATTCCCAACATATAAGCACTAGAAACTCAAGATTTAAAATGAGAGTTTTGTTAGGAATTAAAGTGATTGTAAAAACCTTGTAATTACAAAACATTTCTGTTTACCATCCTAGAGAATAACATATCAGCCAAGTGTAAACATTTCTTTAACAAAATAAACTGGTGTGGTTTGGCTATTGAAAACCAATTGCAAACACTCACCTTATTTGGAGGAGTCAAATAAGTTTGAGTCGGCATACAACAGGGCTAATCGCTGTGATTAAGTTACTATAAAGTGATTTGTTTTGCAGTTGTTATCTATTAAAGTCAATTGGGAAAATATTTGATGCAGAGTTAGCTTTGAAAAGTAAGCATGATGCAGTTCCAACTCAATGTACAATTTTCATTGCTAAATTACATGAAAAATGGCAAATAAAATATTGAGTATATTACAAAGTTGTTTAATTATGCATAATTAAACATCTTAAATTAAAGCTACACTAATAACATAACTAAAGGCTAAATTGACAGCCATGGTATAATGTGATGCCTGGTTGTCATAGTGACAGCGTTAGGGGAGTGACTTATGTGATGCAGCAATTATGTCACAAAACCAACTGACAACACAAAGCCACCACCCTCATAACTGTGGCTCACTTTACTAGAGTTGCCAGACTGATCCTGCTGAGCTTCAGTAATCACTTACATGTAAATATTAGTTATCTAATATTTTTATTTCACAGCTGGCATATTACAGTACAGCTAGTGCTTTATAGCCACAGCTCTGTATATGTGCTGGTATGAAGAACAGTGACTACCTAAAACACAATGCAAATGGAATCCAGTTGGAGCTGCAGGTATGAACACCAATTACTACAGGTAGTGTTACCATGATCACCCCAACTCGGTAACTGAATAATACTAAGCAGTAACAAGTTTGTTACCTGGTCTAGCGAATGGCACACAGCAAATATATACAAAAAAAAAACTAGTCCGTAGACCCCAATATGAGTACAGAAGCAAAAATAAATCATTAGAACCTCTAAATATCTGCTGTTATATGCAATAACATGTGTGGAAAGGTGATAACTAAGCGCCAACTATATAATGCAACAGACCTCCAGCTCTAATAAATTGGCACCTAGTTGCCAAGGGTGGATTAAATTTTAAGATTGGATATCAGAGCGCCAAACAACGTAGGCAGGGTCTATGGGCAGATAGTCAAATACCAAAGGTAACAATAGGTTGAAATAATATGATTTAATACATAAGATAAAAAAGTTGGTACATTTAAAATTATACAACATTTAGTCATGGATCCATGTTACACTTTAAAATATATATTGAAACACTAGGAACAATTTAAAAATGCTTGTAGAACAATAAATAACAACAAAAAAAATCTAACAAATAATGTCTATCGCATAAACTTGAATTCTAATATGTGAATGCTAGGAGCGCTTATGCACACTCTATTTCTAAAAACAATGGGTTACAATGCACAGGTGGATAGATTCCAGGTTGCTTGAAACCAGTGGGTGTGAAATGTAAGTGGCTCCGAATTGGGGTTTTGCCTATGTGTTTATCCAAAATTGTGTAAATCCTAACATGTGGACAAAAAATGTTACAGGAATGTCTAGAACCTGAATTCAAAATATAAAACCTGAGGTTGTGCCTATGTGTTTATCCAAAAAGGGTGTAAATCCTAACAAGTGAAAAAATGTGAGAAAAATATTGCAAGGGTGTGTGAACCTTATTTTCAAAATAAACAATGAATTCAAAATAAAACAATATACAAGTGAATTTTGGACAAATCAACTAATGCAAACATAAAACATAAATAGAACCAAAACAAAAACAAAAAAACAAAAAAAAAACAGCACAACTTTAACGTGTGTTCAAATGTGTTTCTGCTTGCAGACTGTGATGTGATGTGAACAAATATCTATTATAAACACTAAATAGTGGCAAAACTTTGTGATTGGATTGAAATTGAACACAGGCTCTAAATTGATACCCTAAAATACAAATCTAAAGGGCTCAGAGTTGCTGAGCTAGATATAAGGGACTTGCTCAAAGAGCCTCAAGATGTTAATTAAAAGAGACCATATAACAACATTGGGTTAAAAAAACAGATGATATAACATAAAATGCTTAAAAGTGCAAATAAATATTCAAATTGGATAATAAGAATCTTGCTATAGTCTATCTCAATATGGATCCCAACTGCTGATTATGTAGAAATCTTCTTGGGCGGTAGTTAACAAATAAGGAAAGGCAAACAATAGTGCAGATGGCTTCTTAATGTGATCACAATTAAAATACTCTTGAGAAAGGTCAGTGGAGACCGAAACCGGTTGACTGGTAAGGAGTATTTTAATTGTGATCACATTAAGAAGCCATCTGCACTATTGTTTGCCTTTCCTTTTTTGGCAGGTAAGGGACAACATTGCAAGTTGGAATTATTTGTTAACTACCGCCCAAGAAGATTTCTACATAATCAGCAGTTGGGATCCATATTGAGATAGACTATAGCAAGATTCTTATTATCCAATTTGAATATTTATTTGCACTTTTAAGCATTTTATGTTATATCATCTGTTTTTTAACCCAATGTTGTTATATGGTCTCTTTTAATTAACATCTTGAGGCTCTTTGAGCAAGTCCCTTATATCTAGCTCAGCAACTCTGAGCCCTTTAGATTTGTATTTTAGGGTATCAATTTAGAGCCTGTGTTCAATTTCAATCCAATCACAAAGTTTTGCCACTATTCAGTGTTTATAATAGATATTTGTTCACATCACATCACAGTCTGCAAGCAGAAACACATTTGAACACACGTTAAAGTTGTGCTGTTTTTTTGTTGTTGTTTTTTTTGTTTTGGTTCTATTTATGTTTTATGTTTGCATTAGTTGATTTGTCCAAAATTCACTTGTATATTGTTTTATTTTGAATTCATTGTTTATTTTGAAAATAAGGTTCACACACCCTTGCAATATTTTTCTCACATTTTTTCACTTGTTAGGATTTACACCCTTTTTGGATAAACACATAGGCACAACCTCAGGTTTTATATTTTGAATTCAGGTTCTAGACATTCCTGTAACATTTTTTGTCCACATGTTAGGATTTACACAATTTTGGATAAACACATAGGCAAAACCCCAATTCGGAGCCACTTACATTTCACACCCACTGGTTTCAAGCAACCTGGAATTTATCTACCTGTGCATTGTAACCCATTGTTTTTATAAATAGAGTGTGCATAAGCGCTCCTAGCATTCACATATTAGAATTCAAGTTTATGCGATAGACATTATTTGTTAGATTTTTTTTGTTGTTATTTATTGTTCTACAAGCATTTTTAAATTGTTCCTAGTGTTTCAATATATATTTTAAAGTGTAACATGGATCCATGACTAAATGTTGTATAATTTTAAATGTACCAACTTTTTTATCTTATGTATTAAATCATATTATTTCAACCTATTGTTACCTTTGGTATTTGACTATCTGCCCATAGACCCTGCCTACGTTGTTTGGCGCTCTGATATCCAATCTTAAAATATGCAATAACATGAATAAGATATATTTTAAAAAGTATGAGACTATAAAACTCTTCATATGTGAATAGCAGGTAAATGAATCATGTCTCAGAAAGTTGGGTAAACGATAAGGCCGCTTTTTGGCCTTTGAGATAATAAACATATAGTATGAGCTGATAGCTATTACAAATGTCACAGAACAAACCATTCCAAACACTGTTAATTCTCTATTGGCATTATTAAAGAGACACTGAACCCAAATTTTTTTCTTTCGTGATTCAGATAGAGCATGCAATTTTAAACAACTTTCTAATTTACTCCTATTATCAATTTTTCTGCGTTCTCTTGCTATCTTTATTTGAGAGAGAAGTCATCTAAGCTAATGAGCCAGACAATTTTTGGTTCAGACCCTGGACAGCACTTGTTTATTGGTGGGTGAATTTATCCACCAATCTGCAAGAACAACCCAGGTTGTTCACCAAAAATGGGCCAGCATCTAAACTTACATTCTTGCTTTTCAAATAAAGATACCAAGAGAATGAAGAAAATTTGATAATAGGAGTAAATTAGAAAGTTGCTTAAAATTGCATGGTCTATCTGAATCACAAAAGAAACAAATTGGGTTCAGTGTTCCTTTAACATTTGGATAACAAACCCATGAACTAACCTCTGTTACACTCTCATCTACACTATAGGCTGCTTTTGGACCTCGGTTATCTCTCTGTGCTAATCAGAGTGTTTTTGAGTAGCACATGCCTCTTTTGGAGCCTGTAATTTAACTAGTAATTTGTCTTTACAATTTAAGTCTTATAAGTCCCACAGCGGTTTGATTAGGCTATAAGGCCGTCATTAAAAATTGTGAAGCTAAGGTACTCAAAGTCAAGGCACACCATTGAGGACAGTATTACCCTATACCAGTTCTGCAGGAACAAATCAGCCACATGCCGAGCTGCCATTTCTCACTTCTCAGGGTCTGTGATGGTTTCAACAAAGCATGCCGCTCTCTCAGCAAATGTCTCTCCTGAGCAGCCATGTCTGCCTTCACTCTAAAAACAGACCTGGCCAGTAGAAAGTCCCCCATGGGCATCACGATGGGTTGTATGCGTGCCTGCAGGTCATTAAACAATATCAGACCGAGGTCTTTGCAAAGGTCTCCAAAGCTGCTTCTCGCTTCCAGAGTGTTGGCAGCCTGCATGGGCACCCTACACACCAAGAGCTTCTTTTCACACTCTAGGTCTGATCCCAGGGAGCTTTGAACAATCTTGAATCCGTCCTGGGGGGTTGTGGTAGACTTAGGTAGGGGTGGCTCACATAGGACCAATTTCTGGTCTGCGGGGTCAGAGCAACAGACTTCCACTGTGAGATACTCAGGCTGGTCAGAACGTTGCTATGACTTACCCAGGGAAGCACCAGTTGTAAAATCCACTGCTACAACCATAGACCGATTGCACAGTAGGATGTCATCAATTCTGCTTGCTACAGATCTTGTGCTCAAACTCTGCAAAGAGGGTCTGTAGGAAATCAGCATTCTGCTTATGGTAATAGCTTAAATTGAAAAATTCAGTAGGAGAGGAGAATTTACTGTGTTCTCCTAATACCCGGTAGCGCTGATATTTTTCTCGACGAGGGCCGCCTAAAACCTCAGCGGTCCAGTCTGCGAAGCTCCACATCAAACAAAATTAGTATGGCCCAATCCAGCAAAGTTTGCTCTCTTCCATATGATAAAATTCTGTGCTGGATGGCACCTGCAAAGTATATCTTTCAGTCTGAGCTCCCAGATTAGCAGCCATCTTCGGCCACAGTCTGGACACGCCCGATCAATATTATCTTCATACCTTTATTTAAAAATACATATAATTTAATAAATATTTCAATTTTTAAAATATTTATTTTAAACATATTATAGCATTATACGTATGATAGCCATAACTGTAGGACACACCAATGCCTTTCTGTGCTTCCTCTTCAAATCTTTATAAAACTTGCAGGTGGCAGTAAAGGCTTTAAACCAGCTTTATGGATGGTAAAAATTACTGCATCATTAGTCTGCAAATACTCTAAAGCAAGGAGGACTTCTAGTAAAGGCCTAGAATATAAACCCCACGGAATGGGTCTGCAATTTATACGCTGCAAACTCACTGGTGCTGGGGCCCTCATTTCACATTGTACTGTAAGGTGCAACATCTGATGCAGCTGTTTTTTCTGCATGACCCGGATGAAGAAAAGACAACTGCCGATTTGAAATAAATTCAGATCAGACTGATGCGCATCTGGCCAACAGTATACGCGCTGATGGCAGATGTCCTTCAAGGATTTTTATTTTACTAAACTGTAAGTATCTAAGGTAAGATTGTCTGTGATTAACAAGTGTGTAGGACATCTCATTGCCACACTAGATTGTAAATACAGGTCCTGTTCCAAGAGCCTACAGACATTTGCAATGAGGTTAGATCATTTCTCACATTTCTGTTGTGCTTTTCCTGTACTTTACCATTTCATAAACATCTTTAGCTTTAATTTGGTTCTGTATGTTTAAAGCTGTATGTACTGTTCAAGGCTTATTGATCAAAGATATACAAATCATCTCTGTGACACTAGAACTTGAATCATAACACCAACAATAAAGCATCATTACACTACTAAAACTTTAATAAACTGATACTAAATCAAATTGAATGGCTTAAATCCACTCTCACTGCACACATCTATTTAATGTGATAATGTTAAGGATCTTGGTCGAAGAGAATATAATGATATGATTAATATGCTTGTACTTATTTCCTAAATGCAATGCAATGCAATGCCTTGGCGTAAGGACACCAATAATACTACTAGGTTATAAGCACCTTGCAACTGGTTTACAATTTTATCTGAGAACTGCAGCTACCATGAAGAACTACCATGTCTGTGACACTAAACATGAATGTACAGTCACAGTGGGACAAGTACTACTGTTGGATTTTTGAAGCAGATAGTCCAAGTAAAGCAGAAGATTTGATACATCATGGGATGGTCCTGTATGTTATACCTCAGATTAGAAACTGGGGGGAAAAAACTGCATTATAAGGTAAAGTGTGTCATGCACCTGTCTTGCATTGGATGAAAAAGCCTTACAAGATGTGCATAGACTGATTCATATGTGGCAAGCAGTATAACGAAGACTGGGATACTCTATGGCAGTGGCAGGAAGATTGAATATTTCAGAGGGACTAGTGTTATGTCAGATGTTGAGTGCAGTCTTAAATCAGAGATTTCTTTTATTTCTCTACACTGTACCCAGATGTAAATTCTCCTTAGACACAAGATTGTAAGCTCTTTGAGCAAAGCACCAAAATACTAGATTGTAAGCTCCTTGGAACAGGATCTGCACCTACACCGTTGGAAATCCTTTAGAGCTGGGACTCTCATTGTACCAAATAAATGTATTGTTGCTAAAAGAGTGAGATAAAATATCCATTGCATTTAGTTCAGCAAGGAATAAATATACAATGAATAGAATATAGAAATTATCCCACAGAGTGTATTAATAATTCAAAATGCATTTTTAATATAGCATCCCTTGTGCTTCTGTCAGTTGTTTAAACCAGTAGTATAGCAAACTGTGAAATACATGAGGCTTAAATAACACAGCATCAACTATAGGCAGCCTGTTTTGCTACTTTGGGACTCTTTCTCACACAAGTCATTATGGTTGATGCTGATGTCCTTGAGCAATCCACCCTTTGCTATAGGGCTGCCCATTATATTGAAATGGATTTTGAATTATAAGTGCTGCAATTTTGCAGAGATAAGTATATTTGTTTTTTGCTAAAATTAATACAATGGATGAATGATGAGCCCCAAACGGGCCAAACAGACTGTCTATGGTTGGTGCTGTTGCTCTGCTCAAGCATTAATTTCACACTTCATAAGTGTGGTTATGAAAATTAATGTAATAATCAGCAAAACTGGCATATAGCCTTAAACTTAAAATCAATGCTGAGTCCAATAACATAGCACCTACATCATACTGAAGAGCCCCAACGAGTGCGAAACAACCTGCCTATAGTGAAAAAACACTTTACATTTGTAGTATTACAATGTATTATTTCCCTGCAAGACACAACTCTTTTTGTACTGGGTTTGTATGTAAACAGAACTAAAATAAATAGTGTTGAATATTATAATATAATAAGGCTTCCATATATCTTAAGATTCAATATTTTGCCTGATTTCCCAGTGCCCTTGACATATTAAAAGAGTTCCTACCTAAAACTTTTAAATGGTCAGATGTTCTGCATATATCTACATATATCTACATATATCTACAATAAATATGTTTGTATATTTATATATGAGGACACAAAGAATATCTGTTAATGATAACACAATATCACACTGCAATCAAAATAAAAATGTATTACTGCAAGCAAACCATAGTAATAGCAACAGTTATATAGCATATAAGAAAAAAGGAACTATCCTGGGAGGTATAATTTAACAAAAATAGTCCTAAGAGGTAGCCACTCACAACACTTGAAATGTCTTTACTCTCTGGACGTGTGGCCAAAAACATCCTCAGGAAAAGATAGATAATTAATGGTGTCAGAAAACTGCTATTATCCTATATGGCAAAGCTGTGTGTCAGAGGGAGCTATTGTCTTCCTGAGTCCGCTGGACAAGTTAGCCTTGTAGTTCTAGTTTTTGAATCACATTCTTCTCTTTTTTTCTTTATATATATATATATATATATATATATATATATATATATATATATATATATATATATATATATACATATATATATCTACCCCAGTCTTAAAAGAAAATACACTGAACTTCACTTCAGCTGTTCCACTGCTATGCAAACAACAGCCTGATTTTAAAGCATATCTATCCCAGTCTTAAAAGAAAATACACTGAACTTCACTTCAGCTGTTCCACTGCTATGCAAACAACAGCCTGATTTTAAAGCATATCTACCCCAGTCTTAAAAGAAAATACACTGAACTTCACTTCAGCTGTTCCACTGCTATGCAAACAACAGCCTGATTTTAAAGCATATCTACCCCAGTCTTAAAAGAAAATACACTGAACTTCACTTCAGCTGTTCCACTGCTATGCAAACAACAGCCTGATTTTAAAGCATATCTACCCCAGTCTTAAAAGAAAATACACTGAACTTCACTTCAGCTGTTCCACTGCTATGCAAACAACAGCCTGATTTTAAAGCATATCTACCCCAGTCTTAAAAGAAAATACACTGAACTTCACTTCAGCTGTTCCACTGCTATGCAAAAAACAGCCTGATTTTAAAGCATATCTACACCAGTCTTAAAAGAAAATACACTGAACTTCACTTCAGCTGTTCCACTGCTATGCAAACAACAGCCAGATTTTAAAGCATATCTACCCCAGTCTTAAAAGAAAATTCACTGAACTTCACTTCAGCTGTTCCACTGCTATGCAAACAACAGGTAGCCTCTGGAAGACAGTAATATAATTTTATTTTACCTACCCTGTTTTTTTTCTGATGTGTGTATTGTTATATGTATTGGTTATTTTTTGTTTGTTTTCTATCATTTTAAATGCATATTTTATCACCATTATGTCTGACCATTATGTTAAAAGTTAGTTTAACCAGCTAAGGCCCATATATCTTTTTTGTACTTTGTTTAATGGTCTTATTCCCCTACATGAATACCTCTGTCTTATCTCTGTAATTTTTAACTTTCCCTGTGTTTTTCCTTGAATGACCCTTAGCTCAAATGTCCATAAACATACCCTCCCCATTCCTTTAAACTTTTGCAGGCCAATCTGATGCCAATATATCTCTCTCCTTCAGCCTGATTTTAAAGCATATCTACCCCAGTCTTAAAAGAAAATACACTGAACTTCACTTCAGCTGTTCCACTGCTATGCAAACAACATGTAGCCTCTGGAAGATAGTTTCCCACCCACCCCAGGCTCATTTCTTCATTTATAGATAGTCTCCCACACTACTTTCATTCTCCTTAAATGACAGCTGCAAACACTGATTAGCTCATCCTTCCTTTTACTTAACCCTATAGAATACATACCCTCTCTTCCTACAAATAGCTACATAACACACATCAATAGTATATACTTTTCTTTTTTTCTACACACCTTATACCACTAACATGAATCCAAATATGACCATACTGTTATTCATGATAACTCTTTTCTCACTCCAATTTTGTTCACATCCATACCGCCATAAGCATACACCTCTAACTGGAAAACAAATGATCACACATCATGGCCTGCTCTGTTGCTGTAACTTATCTGCTGAATGCTGGTGGAGGGTTATAAAAAATAACCCTCCTAACCCCACCTCACAAAATTATAAAGTATCACATTCACTATATGGCCAAACAAAAATGATTTCCATATTCCTATTCCTTATGTTACTTGCCCTTGCAAATGATGTAGAGTCTAACCCTGGTCCACCAACAAATTCCATTCCTAGCCTTCCAACTAAAAAAGGCCTCTCCTTTGTGCACTGTAATATCTGCAGCTTACTACCAAAAATTGATGCACTACAAGCATGGTGTTTACAATACAAGCCCACAATCATTATGATCTCTGAATCGTGGCTAACCGCAAAATACCTGACTCTGCTATTGCAATACATGGGTATTCATGCCATAGAAATGATAGAGCAAAGAGAGGAGGCGGCATTGTAATTTATGTTGACAATTCCACAAAGTACACCCTCTTACAAAAATATAGCTCTCATGCCACCTTTGATTTCCTTTCTGGCACATTTGAGATCCTGTGCAGTAAATCAATCATTGTTGCAGGAATCTACCACCCACCTAGCTCCCCTGTGCATTCCCTTTCTGACATAGCACATCTCCTTAGTGAAACCATAGCTCAAAACCCAAAAAGTGACATTTTAGTTTTTGGAGATTTTAATATTGATTGGCTGAATCCAAAAAATAATAGTTGTCGCTCACTGTTTAAATCTTTGCAGCTAATGCAATTAAACTCCTTGCCAACTCGCATAAACATCAAAAGCCATAATCATACCCTGCTCGACTGGATTCTCTCCACTTCTCCAGACCGAATCCCGGAGGCAGGTGTTCTCCCTAACAATTTCAGTGACCACTGCTTAGTGTACTGCATACGCAAAATAAAGGCAACTAAATCCTCTCCCAAGGATAAAATCACCAGGTCTTTCAAAAAAATTAATCTTCAATCGTTTCTAATTGACATCCAGAACCTCCCCTGGCACAGATTAAACCTAACCCCTGATCTAGACTCTGCAGTTGAATTCTTTCAGTTTGAACTCCTACAAGTTTGGAATTTACATGCCCCGCTGTGTAAGGTGAGAGTAAAAGGAGCACACTTGAATTGGATCACAGCTGACCTCATTCAAATGTACCAGTTTCGGGATTCATTGTGGTCAAAGTTCAAGCATACAGGCTCTGTGAACGATCACTGTGTATATAGATAATAGCGAAATATATGCACTAAACAAACAAAATTGGCCAAGGCCCAATATTTCTGTGAAAATCTGGACAATAACATATCAAACCCTAGAAAGTTTTGGAAACTCATAAATAATTCACTCCCAACCCCCCACTGTCAATGTGGACAACCAAACCCTGCAACTCCCCTTAGAAGTAGCAAATGCCTTTAATAGTTATTTTGTCAGATGCTCCACCACCCTGATTGACAAACTAATAAATGACGCATCCTGAAACTACAAATGTGGATCAGGCCCCAATAAATCAGCAAAGACACAATTTAGATAAGTTCAATTTTAGACCTGTACCCATCAATGTCATTAAGAAACACCTTAATAATCTAAAAATGAAAAACCAGTCTGGACTTGATCAAATTCCAGCAATGCTGTTGAAGGTCAGTGCGCCGGCAATTGCTAAACCTGTCACAACCCTAACCCTAATTAACGAATCCTTGGTGTCTGGATACATACCCAAACTTTGGAAAACTGCAAGAGTAGTGCCCCCCTACAGTGGGGGGTTGCAAAGGCCTTTGACACAGTAGACCACAACATAGTACTGCTCAAACTAAAAAACTCTGGTATTGCTGATCATCCGTTAACCTGGTTTCGATCGTATGTATTGGATCGATCACAATATATCTCCATTTCTGACAGTGACTCCCTCCCTCTCCCAGTCACGTGTGGTGTTCCCCAAGGTTCCATTCTCGGCCCCCTACTATTAACATTATTTATAAATGATCTGCCTAATGTCTGCAAATCCTCAACTGTACACATGTACGCAGATGACACAGTAATCTATGCAAACCATTCCGATCTGCTGCAGCTTGAAGCAGTGATCCAAGACCAATTTACAGAGGTAGAAAAGTGGATCTCAAAAAACAAACTCTTCCTAAACACTGACAAAACTGTCACAATGATCTTTGGAACAGGACCTAAATTACACAAATTACATAATTCCCATCTTAGCATCAAAACAAAATCCAATTGCACGCTGACCGCAGTCCACTCTTTCAAATACTTAGGTATGTTGTTAGACCCCAATCTATCTTTTGGCCTATACATAGAAAAACTTGCATCTAAACTTTATCCAAAACTAGGTGCCCTGTACAGAAATAAAGCCTGCCTCAGTCCTACAGTAAAGGAAACGATTGTACAGCAAATGCTGATGTCTATTATGGATTACGGGGACGTAGTATATCCACCTGCACCGCAAACTCACCTTAATAAACTTAATACATTGTATAACTCATTCTGCCGCTTTGTGCTACAATGTAACTACAGGACCCACCATTGTGACATGCTAAAAGAACTAAACTGACTGTCGCTGGAATCCAGACGCACCCTCCATCTTTCCTGCCTTGTGTTTAAGAGCCTTTCTTGGAAGCTCCCACCCTACCTGAGCAGAATGCTCTCCCCAGCTATTCCCACCTCCTATAACCTCCGATCCAATAACAGCACATTATTTAGCTTGCCTCAATACAAAAAGAAAGCAGCTAGGATCCTCCTTTTCCTACAGAGCACCACAATTATGGAATGACCTCCCGCACACTTTCAAAACTTCCCCAAGCCTAATATCCTTTAACTTAAGAGATCCCTCTCTACATATCTCAAAACAGAATGCACCTGTCATGGTTGATTAAATATTTTCCTACTTGTTCTATGTTAAACTTTTGCACATATTGTGTATTATTATTGTTTTTGTATTTTATTGTACCCTATTGTATCAATGCAATGTTTTGTTGTCCCAGGACATACTTGAAAACGAGAGAAATCTCAATGTATCCTTCCTGGTAAAATATTTTATAAATAAATTAATAAATATATATATATATATATAAGTGCATTGGAGCCCTTTGCAGTTAAGTAGATGAAAACATGAAAAACATTTATGCAATATTCATGTATAAATATATATTATATTTGTGCAAATATCTATCAGATATATTTAATTATCTCTTTAAGAATAAATAGAACATATTCTGCTATGCGTAGAACATTTGATTATGAAATATTATCTTCTTAAGTTACGTTTTTAAATAACCGCGTGTTTGTGTGACCAGTGCATGTTAGTTTTTTTCCAACTTTTTTGGCTCCATTGAAGTCTGTGGAATGCGATTTTGCATTCGCAACTTCTGAAAGTCTATTTGTTACCATGACATTATGAACACGAGAGAGCAAACTTTTAACTTTCAACTAGTAATACGAGTGTGAATCTCTGAGCGCAAAAAAGTTACTTCTATCAGTTTTAATGCTTGAATGTGGGTGCAAACTACTGCTCCACTCGTAATGTAGCCCAAAGCTGGTATTTTTATGTAGGGTTGGCAGCTGTGCTCCATAAAAATAAGATAACTTATAGGTGATTGGATACGGGACATAGCTGGGTTCACACAATGTCTTCACAAAAGCTCAACCTTAGGCCCCACCCTTTATCCCACCAAATGAATTTTTCACAACTAAGCAGTCATTTTATCCCCTTGGTTGCCAGTAACACATGTAAGTAGTAGTGATGTGACCCCTTGGCTGCCAGAGGTACACACCCAGCAATGATTGAACACCCCCATGGTTGCCTGTAACACATATAATAGAAAATGCACAGTGTAACTTCTTTTTGAGTCATATTTCTAATGCATAAAGGCCTAGAAGTCCCTTTACATTTAGCTGATAGGGGTCTTTAAAAATACTGGACATTTAAGTGTCCAGTATTTTTGTACAGATTTTACTGGACAGCCTGCAAAAATACTGGACTGTCCGGTTTAATACTGGACACCGGGCAAACCTAGTGTTAACAGAAAACTTAACTAGAATAAAACTTTGAGCTATTCTTTTTTTATTTTTGTTAAATCCAGCAGTGTATACAATTTAAACTGCTCACATTTGCTCTGTCAAAAAAACACCTTGCAGGGTGTCTATCTGCACCCAAACATATCCTACCTCATAAACAATTACAATATAACACAAACGTGTCCTTTTGGACCCTATTCTAGATACAATGCAAAAAAGTTCCTTATTGCCCCTCCTATGACAAAAAAACAAAAACAGAGCATAGCATAAAAAACCTTATTTGACATGTCATACCATAAAGGTCCTTATGGCGTACTAAAAATATAAACTGAAATATGAGTTTCAATCAAAATACACTTGGAATACTCTGTTGGAGTGTTTTATATATTTCCTAAAACAGACAGCAACCAAATACAAACTACAAAAAAAAGCAAAAAGCTGCCGTTTAGTCAGCTCCATGCAGAAATACTGGGATATTCATTCCTTTCAATATCATACGTCTGAAACTCTGACCCCATAAGGGGCAGAATTAATCGAATTTGCTCTTCTCTAGGGATGGTCTTAATCTGTCAAGAGTTAGGTGCATAACCATGTTCAGATCGCCTGCCAAAATAATGTTTCCTGGGCTAAAATTTGTTAATTTAATCTGATTTTTTCCCCCAAAAAATCCCTATCCAGAGTGTTAGGTTCAATAACTTCCCTCTATCTCCACCTGTAGAATCATGAACAACCCTTCATTGTGCAGGTCCACAGATGTAAAATAAAAAAAAAATCGTTATGCATCAGTAAGAATATACATAACAAATGTAGTAAAAATGTTTTCCATCTTAGAAATCTTCACGGGTGTAATTCTTGAATTTTATGCACCACCGCCACCTGCTGGCTGCAAGTAATATAGCTAGCAATATAATATAATATTATGGTTTTGTGTGTGTGTGTATAATATCAGTGGCAATCACTACTGTATATAATTTATTCTAAATTTAAACATAGATCTTTACCATTGGCTTCTAAACATGATAAAAAGATATATAACTCAAACTTATGTAAACAGCGATGCAGTATTTTTGCAAAGTTTGACACAGTGAGTAGGAGAGGAAGGGCTAAATTATGAATGAACAGAACACTGTATTACATACTACAAAGTCTATTTGAAAGGAAGGTGCACCACTCCCAATGTAGGCTCACTTTTGAATGCAAGAGTTTTACAAATTAACAACTTCAAAACTTTCCAATAAATATTTATGTTCCTACCTGGTTCTAGCCAATAATTTGAATGTGTTTGATTGCAAAATCAAGCATAAAATACACACACACAAAAAAAACCCATATTAAATAAATGAACACTGGGAAGATGCATTATTGTTGCTAGGAACTTTCTTACTTTAGCTCAAAGCTGGAACCATTCCTAAACTATTTGCCTGGCATAACTTGTCACAGGGATGTTTAAATTCAAAGCAATTATAAACCTTTAGAAAACCCTTTGATAATCCACATATCACAAGCTTTGATGGTGTGATATCCCTGTATATCATATATACGGCCATATATATATCGAATATACAGTGTGTGTGTTTTTGTGTATGTATATATATATAGTACAAAAATTAAGGAAGATCAGGTGGTTTAAAATAAAATCGCCTATTAAAGACTGGGAATTCAGCACTCTTTTGAAAAAAAGAAAAAGCAACACATCTTGGATTTGAAACAAAGTTATGTTTATTCTCACACCGTGTCGAGCTCGGGCTCGTTAGATTGACACCATCCAGAATACACTGGGTAAAGTGAATATCGTTGTTTTAAATACTAAAATATTTTAAGTACAAATGCATAGCCAACTCAAAGCATTTGCACATATGCTTGAAAAAAATGTTACTAGGACCGGTCCATGTGAAGTGACAAGCAGTTTACAAAGATTAATTTCTTCCTAAAGTACACAAAGCTGTGGTAAATCCACAGACATGCTACAACTGCAATAGGCACATAGCGTGAACCTTAAATTGAGTTCTCAGACCTATTAAGGTTTTAGTGAAACTGATGTCAATAAATGAGGCTCCCTTATAAATGTGCATAGTCACTTGTCAATTCTTAGACAACAGCACATAATAACTCAAAGAAAATTGTATATGTTATATTACTGAGCGTAGCATAAACATTTAGGAAAATATCATACAAAAAAGAACATATTCACAGTTACACTGTTAAGTAAATAGCATAGGCGGTTTGTAAAATGGGGTAATACCCTTAGGGCCCAGCAGAGCTTAGTAGGGAGTTCGATGTATTAACAGTCTATTGCGGACTGATAAAATAGTAATAAATCTTCCAACCGTTATTTACTTTTCCCAAAGTTGTTAATGCAGTAATAGAAGTTCGTCCTATTCAAAGTAAATAGAGCCACCAAACAAGGTTTTAAACAGTCTGCCACAGGTATTAGAAGAAATCGAGATGATATGCAGCAAAGCACTTAAAGCATGTATGTTAATGCTGCAGCAGGACAAAGATTGAAGCCAAAAGAGACAAAGATGCAGGAGGATATCCTCATCTGTTACCATACCCCTCTGTCAACTGCACCTGTCTTGTGTAGAAAGCAGCATGAAAAGCAGCAGTCATGGATAGCGGTAATGGTGCGTATTAGATAGAACAGAACAACAAACAGCAATGCAGGAGGATACCTCGTTTGAAGAATCGTACCCCTCTGTCAACTGCACCTGTACGTTATGTATTTAACAACATTACCAGACTTCAATATTTCATCTGTGACCTGCTTTGCAAATGGGGCATAAGATCCGCTATACAGACCATAAGTCAGTGTCCTCCAGATATCCTGCGTCTGTGTTCACCTTGTTGGAGCTCTTTTTGATGTATCGGCACGCTCATACTTCTCCGCCATGCAAACAAACAAACAAACCAGTGTGTCAGATCATGTGTAGCGGTCAGCCAATTGCCGATGCGCGTTTCACCCCCTTGTCACTAAAGAGACAGGGTTTCCTCAGGGCTTGATGGTTTGACAGATGCTGTGTATACGTTTATGTCCACACAGGCTCCGCCCATGATAGGAGGTGAAAGTTTAATGTTCAAGGTGCTAATAGCTAATTGTATAAAATAAACAATACATATATTTATTTTTTTAATTAGAAACGACATTTGCACTTACTAATTACCACACTCAAAATTAAAGACCCATATGAAACAAATCACAAAACGAGTCTTAAACAAGGCCTATATGGAGCTAAAATTGATACTCAACTAATTGATACATTTCACCAATGGCAGAGGTGGTGACGATAAAGTCCTTCTCCAAAAGGAGTGTAAATTGATCTATGACCTCTCTACTATTGGGTTGAACTGCATGAATGAAAGGCTTGATATGGCCTGCTTTCTCTAAATTCGTATGAGTATCAATTTTAGCTCCATATAGACCTTGTTTAAGACTCGTTTTGTGATTTGTTTCATATGGGTCTTTAATTTTGAGTGTGGTAATTAGTTAGTGCAAATGTTGTTTCTATTTACAAAAAAAATATATGTATTGTTTATTTTATACAATTAGCACCTTGCACATTAAACTTTCACTTCCTATCATGGGCGGAGCCTGTGTGGACATAAAAGTATACACAGCATCTGTCAAACCATCAAGTCCTGAGGAAACCCTGTCTCTCTAGTGACGAGGGGGTCCAACGCACATCGGCAATTGGCTGACCGCTCCATGTGATCTGACACACTGTTTTTATTGTTTGTTTGCATGGCGGAGAAGTATGAGCGTGCCGATACATCAAAAAGAGCTCCAACAAGGTGAACACAGAGGCGGGATATCTGGAGGACACTGACGTCCGGTCTGTATAGCTGATCTTATGCCACATTTGCAAAGCAGCTCACAGATGAAATATTGAAGTCTGGTAATGTTAAATACATAACGTACAGGTGCAGTTGACAGAGGGGTACAATTTTACAAATGAGGTATCCTCCTGCATTGCTGTTTGTTGTTCTGTTCTATCTAATACGCACTGTTACCGCTATCCATGACTGCTGCTTTTCATGCTGCTTTCTACACAAGACAGGTGCAGTTGACAGAGGGGTATGGTAACAGATGAGGATATCCTCCTGCATCTTTGTCTCTTTTGGCTTCAATCTTTGTCCTGCTGCAGCATTAACATACATGCTTTAAGTGCTTTGCTGCATATCATCTCGATTTCTTCTAATACCTGTGGCAGACTGTTTAAAACCTTGTTTGGTGGCTCTATTTACTTTGAATAGGATGCACTTCTATAATTGCATTAACAACTTTGGGGAAAAGTAAATAACGGTTGGAAGATTTATTACTATTTTATCAGTCCGCAATAGACTGTTAATACATCAAACTCCCTACTAAGCTCTGCTGGGCTCTAAGGGTATTACCCCATTTTACAAACCGCCTATGCTATTTACTTAACAGTGTAACTGTGAATATGTTCTTTTTTGTATGATATTTTCCTAAATGTTTATGCTCAGTAATATAATTTATATACAATTTTCTTTAAGTTATTATGTGCTGTTGTCTAAGAATTGACAAATGACTATGCACATTTATAAGGGAGCCTCATTTATTGACATCAGTTTCACTAAAACCTTAAAGGGGCATGAAACCCCATTTTTTTCTTTTGTGAGTTAGAAAGAGCAAGTAATTTTATATAACTTTCTAATTAACTTCTATTATCTAATTTGCTTCATTCTTTTGATATCCTTTGATGAATAGCATATCTAGATAGGCTCAGTAGCTTCTGATTGGTAGCTGCACATATATGCCTCGTGTGATTGGCTCACCCATGTGCATTGCTATTTCTTTAACAAAGTATATCTAAAGATTAAAGCAAACTAGATAACAGAAGTAAATTGGAATTTGTTTAAAACTGTATTCTCTACCTCAATCATGAAAGAAACATTTTGGGTTTAGTGTCCTTTTAATAGGTCTGAGAACTCAATTTAAGGTTCACGTTATGTGCCTATTCAGTTGTAGCATGTCTGTGGATTTACCACAGCTTTGTGTACTTTAGGAAGTAATTAATCTTTGTAAACTGCTTCACATGGACCGGTCCTAGTAACATTTTTTTCAAGCATATTTACAAATGCTTTGAGTTGGCTATGCATTTGTACTTAAAATATTTTAGTATTTAAAACAACGATATTCACTTTACCCAGTGTATTCTGGATGGTGTCAATCTAACGAGCCCGAGCTCGACACGGTAAATGTAACTTTGTTTCAAATCCAAGATGTGTTGCTTTTTCTTTTTTTCAAAAGAGTGCTGAATTCCCAGTCTTTAATAGGTGATTTTATTTTAAACCACCTGATCTTCCTTAATTTTTGTACTATAATTATTCAATGGGTCTGCACCATATTTAATCTAATTTTACACTTCATACTCGTATTTACGAGTAGGTATTTAATTTAATTTACTGAGTAAATTAATGCAACACTATTTATGATCTAGCAGGTTTTCCATCCACATTTTTCTCAAAACATATATATATATATATTTTTTTGCATAACTGGTCCGTGAACCCCCATTTGAATAACTCACGAGCCACCACTGCCTTCACCCTTGTTAGTGTTGCGAGGGAGAGTGCCCTCTCTGTGTCAATATCTTAAAAGTGACTTATTGTGTGTGTGTGTGTGTGGGGGGGGTGACAGGGTTAACAAGTGATTAGTGCAATACGGACGACTAAAGTATTCTTACAATAATCTTACTTGACCTTATTCACAGATATTAGCTTGGCAGACTTTGTTTTGACCAATATTCTTTAATACCTTAACAAACCGACTAATTCTTCTCTTCTTAGCCGAACAAATCTTCCTATTAGTTATCTGAAAGGCCCTATTTACTATTATTAGTCTGATACTTGGTCCTATTCCTAAGACTTGGGCCTCCTGATGTTAGTAAGAGTACCTAAATATCGGTAACCTTCTTGGACTTTAGGTCTGACCTCACCAATGGCATCTAAGCCTAGCCTGGCCAATCGTCAGGACTAAATCTGGTAAATTCGAGTCACATACTCTATGACTGCATACACCTCCCAGTATAGCAAGTTTCAAAACTAGACACATATATATGCACATAAGACATTCTGGTTCATAAAAAACTTCCATAAAGTAACTCAGATGGCACAGCACGTCTGTTTACTAATCCATGGCTCCCGATGGCCCTGTCACATGGGACAATGGTCACTTTCGTGTACAAGTCTCGCATAATGGAGGGGCACAATACCTTTAGCTCATAGATTTCGCTTAAAGTTCTCTTTGTCCTATTCTTTTACCCTTCTGGATACCTGCACCCAAGTTAGTTTTGTTGAAGATAATAGAAAAATAACAAGGGGTAATTATAGGTTTTGAAAATTGTTACACAAAGCTGTTCCTTTAATATTTGCTACAAAAAAAAAGAGTTCTCATTTCCATTACATAGTATACATTGCATAAACACAAGTGCACCATCTAGTGGATAAATAGCAGTAATTTACATATTTATTTGACAAGCAGCTAAAAGGGATTTATAGATCTCACAATTATATAATTCCCTCTACAAATTGCCTGGACTCACAAAACAAGCAATGTCTACTAGGAAATCAACCAAACCAGAAAAGCTGCCTAAAACGCAGACATCTACACCTCCTTCTGTTTCAACATTTTTTCAAACAACAGATAAAGCAAATTTGGACCAAAAGCCTAAAACTTTATCATCCACAGAATTTATTGATACCGCAGCCGTGACTGTAATGGGTGAAGATCTGGATTAACTATCACAGATATTTAAAAAAAATTAACAATCTACCACCTAAATCAGATATTGACTCTTTAAAACATCTGCTCAAATCAGAGATATTCGATCTTAAAAAGGACATCACTAAAATAGGCAATAGAATGGAATTATTAGTATTGAAGATACTCAAGAACAAACCACCAAAGAAATTAAAGACGGAGATGTTTCAAGAACAGCAGGATCTTAGGATCAAGGATTTACACAATAAAATAGAAGACCTTGATAATAGAGGCAGCAGAAACAACCTGCGACTCAGAGGGATACCCGAAAGTGTCAATCTAACAGAACTTGAGGATTATTTACAATCACTATTTTGACACTTATCAGGTGATCTTGAATCAAGTCCAGCATCAAACATACCAATAGAAAGAGCACATTGCGCTCTAAGAGCGAGGCCTAATGGACAGTCCCCTCCAAGAGATGTGATCATAAAATTCCTTAAAGGGACACTGAACCCAAATTTTTTCCTTTGTAATTCAGAAAGAGCATGCAATTTTAAGCAACTTTCTAATTTACTCCTATTATCAATTTTTCTTCGTTCTCTTGCTATCATTATTTGAAAAAGAAGGCATCTAAGCTTTTTTTTTGGTTTCAGTACTCTGGACAGCACTTTTTTATTGGTGGATGAATTTATCCACCAATCAGCAAGGACAACCCAGGTTGTTCACCAAAAATGGGCCGGCATCTAAACTTACATTCTTGCATTTCAAATAAAGATACCAAGAGAATGAAGAAAATTTGATAATAGGAGTAAATTAGAAAGTTGCTTAAAATTTCATGCTCAATCTGAATTACGAAAGAAAAATTTTGGTTACAGTGTCTCTTTAACTTTAAGGATAGGAAATCCATATGGCAACATTTCAACAAACCCAACTTCACATATTTGGATCATGAACTCCAGGCATACTTGGACTTGAGTCCTCTGACCATACAAAAAGAAAGAAGGGAAGCCAAGTTCGTCACATTGGTTTTACAACAAAATAACATTAAATACAGATGGGGCTATCCTTTCAGCCTGACAGTCTCCTTGGATGGCAAATCCTGGACTTATAGATCTTTGAACGACCTAGACACCTTCTCAGCAGGTCTTAAGCTTTCTTTCCCTCTAGCGAATGTCACCCCTACTACTCAGTCCACGCAACCAATAAAGGGACGGCATCAGGACTGGGCAACAGTAGAACTTCGGAGGAGGAAGACAAAACAGATGAACAGAGAGATCTAGCTGACACTCCTCCCTACTTGAAAATTCGGATTATCCTAAGTTATGAAGGTATAATCTAGATTTTATTAAAGACACAGAGACGAGTATTTTGCATTCTCTCTCTTTACTACTTAAATGCAGTTTTTTAAAGTATACATAAAAATACAATAAACTGTCAAAATTTTGAAAATGAGACAGTAAAACAAATAACATATCAGTGACCAATGAAATTAGAGAACTGATTAAACTAAAACCACATAGCCAATCAGGTTACTAATGAATCCTATAAACTGTCCAATATACAGTAAGACATCCTCTTTCTTTGTAACTGTAGAAGGAAACAAAAAGTCCATAATGAGGAAGTAGTTCCAGACGAGAAGACAGCAGACAACCATGAAGAGAAGAACTTTGAATTGAAGAATCATCCGTGAAGAAAACTCCATCTTATCAGGAAAGAATGAAAATCCTCTTGAAGACTGTATAGGATGAGGAAAACTTTCTTGAAGTTTCGTCTCTTCACAGAGATGAGATGGAGCAAAACCACTTAGGATAATATCTTTATAGTTGATTGGTAACTGAAATAAATATACAAGATATGTTAATAATATGATAAAACAAATAAGGGTGGGAACAAAACCATATAATAATATAATCAGAGGAGGGAAAATACTCGTCTCTGTGTCTTTAATAAAATCTAGATTATACCTTCATAACTTAGGATAATCCGAATTTTATTACAAGACCAGAGACTCATATTTTGCTAGTTTAAAGCAACTAACAAAATAAATTAAGCGAGGCGTGTTCAATGGGTTTAAAGTAAAATTGTTTAAAAATAGAATCAGAAGACCAGTCAGCTGCATCCAAGATTTGTTGAAGGGTGGCAGCTTTCAAAAATGCTTTAGAAGCGGCTGATCCTCTAACAGAGTGAGCGGAAAAAGAAACATCAATACCTGCTTCACTCATAACCCATTTAACCCACCTGGCTATAGAAGTAGAGGATACAGGATAATGAGGAGGAATAAAAGATAACAAAAGTTGATTGGAAGTAGGAATACGAAAAGAAGAAGTTCTGCGTTCATACTCTTTGAGACATACAACCACACAGAGAAGAGGTTCAGAAGGTAAGTAAGGATAGAAAATTGAGGTTGAAAAAGATTTAGTTCTTTTAGATATGAAGAAAGTAACGCCTTCAGGTGTAAAACGTTTAGAATTAAAATCTAAAGCTCTAACATCAGAAACTCTACGAAAAGAAATTAAACATAAAAGGGTAGCCAATTTAGTGGTAAGTTGTTTCAATGATAAAAATTCATTAGAAGGCCAAGATTTAAAAAGAGAAAAAATAAGATCAACATCCCAAAAAGAAGAATATTTAGGAGTCGGAGGTCTTTTGAGTTTGATTGCTTTCATTAATTTACAAATTAAAGGATGTTGTCCTACAGGAAAATTATTTATAAAAGAATGTTTAGCCGAAATGGCAGATCTAGAAACGTTGATGGTTCTGTAAGCTAAACCTGAATCAAAAAGTGATGTTAGGAAATTAATGATGTAAATTATATCCGCTGAAAGGGGATCCAAACTTCTTTCCACGCACCAGCCAGACCATCTGGTCCATGCGGAAAAATAGCATTTTTTGGTCCCGGGGGCCAATGAGTCTGCGAGGAGTTCCTGAGCTTGTTGTGATAAACCTTGGGGAAATGAAGATTGCCCGAAATTGACCATGCTATGAGACGAAGAGATCCTTGAAGAATAAGTTTGTGAGGATGACCTTCTGGATCTGACAAGAGAAGCGGAAAAACCGGAAGAAGAACAGGATGGTTGACAGATAATTCTAGAAGAGATGGGTACCAGGGTTGAGATGGCCAAAGGGGAGTGATTAGGAGAATTGAGAGAAGATCCCGACGGACTACTGATATGGTTCTCTGAATCATGGAGAATGGGGAAAAGCATAAGCTGTCTGGAGAGGCCATGGGTGGAGAAATGCATCGATTGCCAATGCTTCCGGATCTGGGCGCCAACTGAAATAAGGGCAAATCTGATGATTCAGTCTCGAAGCGAAGAGATCCATCGAAAAGGGACCTCTGAGAGATTGAAGCAAATGAAAAACTTGATGATGAAGTTTCCAATCGCTGGAATCTGTCAGGTATCGAGATCCCCAATCCGCTGCTACATTGGATAAACCTGGAATGTATTCCGCTTTTACAGAAATATTTCTGTCCAAGCAAAGGTGAATGAATTCTTTCGTAATAGTTGACAAATCTCTCAATTTTGTACCACCGAGGCGATTCAAATAGCGAACTGCAGAAATATTGTCCATTCTGAGTAAAATGGACACAGGAGAAGAACTTTTGACAAAACTCTTGACTGCAAAAGAGCCTGCCAAAAGTTCTAAGCAATTGATGTGAAAACGCTTTTCTTCTGAAGACCATTTTCCTCCTGTGATTGAGGGACCACAACGAGCGCCCCAACCCGAGCGACTGGCATCGGATTCTATGATAAGATCTGGAGATTTTCCGAGCTTCTATATGGGATAGCCACCATGAAAGTTCCTCTTTGGCTTCTGAAGAAAGAGGGATTTGGTGGGAATATGAAAGACCTTTTTGGAGATGAAAATTTTTTAAACGTTGAAGTTCTCTGTAATGAAGAGGAGCAGGGAAAATAGCCTGAATAGAGGATGAAAGTAACCCAACTATTCTGGCTATAGTCCTGATGGGAACCAATGGTAAAGAAAGAGTTCTTGAAATCTCTTTCTTGATATTCACAATTGTTTCTCTGGGAAGACTTAATGTAGCTTTCAAAGTGTCTATTTTGAAACCTAAAAAGGTTAGAGATTTGGTTGGAAGAAGAACAGATTTCTCTTTGTTGATCAAGAAACCTAAATTTTCTAAAATGAAAGTAGTAAGTTGGAGTTGAGACTTTAACGTGACAGAGTTCTGATTCATAATCAAGATATCGTCTAAATAGATGATGAGTCGAACACCTCGAAGACGAAGCCAAGTAATTATAGGTTTCATTATTTTGGTAAAAATCCAAGGGGCTGAAGATAGACCGAAAGGCATGCAAGTGAAACTCCAATACTTTTCTTCCCAAACAAAAGTTAGAAATTTCCTGTGTTCTTGAGCTACCGGAACTGTCAGATAAGCATCTGTCAGATCTAATCTGACTAGAAAATCGTTGTCTAAAAGGCAATCTCTGAGAAGATGAATACCTTCCATTTTGAAATGTTGATAAACAATGAAGGCGTTTAGAGATCTTAGATTTATAACTGGACGAAAAAGGCCATTTTTCTTTTTTACGAGAAAAAGATTGCTGAGAAAGCAATTTTGAGGATTTAAAACTTGTTCTATTGCTTGTTTTAATAAAAGGTTTGAAATTTCGTTTTGAACCAAATTTCTGTCTGAAACAGAAAACTTTATTGGAAGGGGAATAGAATTTTGAAATGGAGGAGAAATAAAATCTATAAAAAGACCTGAAACAGTTTGAAGAACCCATTGATCTGAAGTTATCATGTTCCAATTGTGTGTGAAAAGAGATAATCTGCCTCCTATTATGTTTTGGGAAGAAACCTGAGGAGGAAGAAAAAGAAGATTTACCTTGTGGTGTGCGGGATCTTTGTCTCGAACGTTGAATTCTTGGGTTCCAGAATCTTCCTCTAGATGGAAAGAAGCCTGAGGAGACTGGATTCTGAAATTGTCTCTGATTGTGAAATTGTTGAAAGGCAAATTGAGACCTGTTTGGGAATGAAGCACGGCCGGGAAAGCGGCCTCTACCTTTCCCAGCCTGCTCAGAAAAACGATCCTGGTGAAAGATCTTTTTCATTGATGTTCTCACTTTATTAAGATTGGAGAACGTATTTACGTAACTATTTAACTCTTTTATAAAAGTGTCTCCAAACAAAAGGCCATTTGTATCAGAATGAATTTCGTTAATTGCGAAATCGCAAACCTTGGGGTCAGTTCTTCTAAGGATATTACGTCTGCGTTCAGTGTATATCGCAGAATTGGCATTCCCTAAAAATGAGAGCATTCTCTGAAGCCATTCTCTAACGATGACTGGGTCTAAAAGAGTATTGTCATAAACAGCTTGTTCCGATAAATCAAAAAGTTTTGCTAAAGGACCAATTGTGTCAAGCATTTTATCTTGACAAATTTTCCAGGCCCTGTCCATACCTTTCTTTAATTTGAAACCTGGGGACCCTATAAATTTTAAAATCTTTGGATCTACTTCAGGGGTAATGTTTGTATTATTGGGAAGAATTGGTCTAGGACATTCAGCCCTCATTTTATTTCTAGAATCTCTTTTTAAAGGTTGGCGAAGTTGGTAATCAATAAAGTCTGCAATATCAGATGAGGGGCACCATTCTGCAGATCTAGGGTGATGTAAATCATCCGCATTAAACCTAGGATTACCTAGGCAATCAAAAAATTCCACTTTTTTAGACTCCAAATGTTTAGATTTTTTAAGTGATTTTTTGAATTTTTTAATCTTTGGAGAGGCCAAAGAATTTTCAGATGAGGAATGAGATAAATCATCCTCAGATTGAATTGAATTCAGAGATGAATCTGAATTAATTTCTGTATCTGAACAAATTTCACAATTATCATCATTGGCCAAAGCCTCTCCCATTAGTGACCTCTTGGGAGTAGAGGAAATAGCAGGTGTTTTTCTTCCTTTCCTGCGAGGAACGGCAGAATCAGCAACAAGTTGGCGTGATTTTTTAATTAACTTCTTACTGGTTTTAATACCACTGGATATAATTCTTTTTCTTTTTAAATCCTTTTTTGAGGATTTATCAATTAAAATGGTTATTTTTTCTAACATTGAATTCATTGAATTGTCAATCATCTTTTGAACGCCTTCAGCATTCAGTGAAGGGTTCAAATCAGATGATTGAGACATAGTGATAATAAATATATAATACCATAAAATATAATAAAATTATTGTATATAATATAATATTATAAACTATAGAATAAATCTAAATAATAAATTTACAATAAATAACTTAGTAATGTATTATCTAATGTATTATAACAGAATTGACCCCAAGAAAGTGAAATAAAAAGTGAATAATTTATATAATTAAAACTTTTAACAATTACAGAAATGACCAAAAGATGGAGACAAAGTGCCAGCAACTAAATTGAGGAGTTAAAGTTGCTGACACGTAATGATGAAGGTTGCAACAAAATTGCAAACGAAGACGGCGGCTTTTGAGGGCGGGAAAGTGAAACTACACTGCACAATGAGGAGACCGGCGCATGCGCACTGAGACCGACACTCACAAGATGGACGTCGGGACAGTGCGGTGTAGCGCAACAGAGACGGAATACAAGCAAACCGGAGGTAATAGGGAAATAAGACACAAGCAAACTAAGCAAGGAGCACAATTTAAAACGAAATGTGAAAAAAATAAAAACAATTTGGGAAAAAATTTGTTAACCAACGAAAAAGTCCTAAAGCTAAAACGGACTACAAATAAATTTAATAAAAGGTTATAACAAGAATATTATAATGTACAAAAGAAATATATGAATAAAGCAAGAAAAGGTTATTTATTAACACTTGACAAAACAATACTTATCTTTACTGCAGCAGTAAAAGAAAGAGGATGTCTTACTGTATATTGGACAGTTTATAGGATTCATTAGTAACCTGATTGGCTATGTGGTTTTAGTTTAATCAGTTCTCTAATTTCATTGGTCACTGATATGTTATTTGTTTTACTGTCTCATTTTCAAAATTTTGACAGTTTATTGTATTTTTATGTATACTTTAAAAAACTGCATTTAAGTAGTAAAGAGAGAGAATGCAAAATATGAGTCTCTGGTCTTGTAATAAAATTGCAGGACAATCCTAGCTGGTTTCACTCTCATCAGTAGCTTAGCCAAACTGTGGCAAGTATACTATATATGTTTACAATGTTGTGGTCTGTATACGCATCTTTATATTCACATCTTTGTTTCACTAATTTATAGATGTATGTTGAACTTACACTTATCTTAAATTATGTCAACCAGATCATTTTGATAGATTTGGCAGAGTCCTGGTACCTTGTTTTTTTTATTTTACCTTTTACTAAGTTCACATGTTTTGTGTTACGGAATTGTGTACACTCTTACTGTATTATCGCTATTTAGAACACTTTTATACTTATTTGACTTAGTTACCTAATCTATAATTCCTCAAATCTTGGTTTATAGCATATTACAAGGTTCATTTTTGAGATTATCCCCCTAACCTATAACAGTAGAACTTCGGAGGAGGAAGACAAAACAGATGAACAGATAAATCCAGCTAACACTCCCCCTACACTCCTAAACATTCTATAACTATTATAAATAAGGGTTCCTCCTGTGAGCCCCTGGTTCCCAAACCCTTTCTGCACCCCTTTCTCTCCGAACTATTAAATCTTTTACACTACACCTTATATACTTTATTTCTCTAAATTTAATTTCTCCGTCCGAGCAGTCAACTCTACCTCTCTTTCTATTACCTGAAAAAAGTATGGTCAATATTCTGGGATATTCTCTTATATCCTTATGTCGTACTTAATTCCTTAATCTCATTAATATAATTTCCATCAATGCAAAAGGCCTAAACTCTCCTCTGAAACTGAATACTGTCCTTCAAGATTTAAAAAATAAAAAAGGGGATATTGTAATATTATAAGAAACACACTTTAAAAAAGGAAAAGAACTCCAAACATTCAAATATAAATTTGGCAAAAGTTTTTATCCAGGTTAATGGCACATTATCATCTCCCTTCCTCATAAACAATGGTACTCGACAGGGATGCCCTCTCTCAACATCTCCAAGATTAAAGCCCTTCAAATTCAGTCAGATACTTACAAACTTTCCCTTTTCGCTGATGATGTCCTTTTCACAGGATCCCTAGCAATTCAATTCCAGAGTTAATGAAAGAGATGCACATATTTAGAGACGTTTCAAACTTCTTAATTGATTTCTCTAAATCAGAAATCATGAACATAAACTTCTCCCCAGAGGAGCTCGATGCTACGTGAAAATCGTGCCTTTTTCAGTGGCAACCTCACTCCATTAAATATTTAGGCATCTATTTAACACGCAAAACATCAGACTTACTAACCTACAATTATGATTTTTGAATTCCAGAAGATACCCCTGGGACACAATTTCTAAAGCCCAGGGATCGTGAACATCTCTCACCCAAGCCTGAGTGAAGAGAGAGAGTCTGCCCCCTACTAGATCCGGTCCCGGATCGGGGGCTACCCCTTCATGCTGTTTTAGAAGCAGATGCAGGCTTCTTGGCCTGTTTACCCTTGTTCCAAGCCTGGTTAGGTCTCCAGACTGACTTGTATTGGGCAAAATTCCCCTCTTGCTTTGCAGTAGAGGAAGCTGAAGCGGGACCACTCTTAAAGTTCAGAAAGGAACGAAAATGATTCTGTTTGGTCCTCATCTTACTTGATCTATCCTGAGGGAGGGCATGACCTTTCCCTCCAGTGATGTCTGAAATAATTTCTTTCAGTTCAGGCCAGAATAGGGTCTTACCTTTGAAAGGAATGTTCAAAAGTTTAGATTTAGATGACACATCAGCAGACCAGGACTTAAGCCATAACGCCCTGCGTGCTAAAATAGCAAAAACTGAATTCTTTGCCGCTAATTTAGCCAGTTGAAATGCGGCATCTGTAATAAAAGAATTAGCCAACTTAAGGGCCTTAATTCTGTCCATAATCTCCTCTAATGGAGTCTCCATTTGAAGAGCCTCAAACCAGAAAGCAGCAGCAGTCGTTTCAGGAACAATGCACGCAATAGATTGGAGAGAAAAACCTTGATGAACAAAAATTTTCTTCAAGAGACCCTCTAATTTTTTATCCATAGGATCTTTGAAAGCACAACTGTCCGATAGGTATAGTTGTACGCTTAGACAGAGTAGAAATAGCTCCCTCCACCTTAGGAACTGTCTGCCATGAGTCCCTTATGGTGTCAGATATGGGAAACATTTTCTTAAAAACAGGAGGGGGAGTGAACGGAATACCTGGTCTATCCCACTCCTTAGCAATAATATTCACAATCCTCTTAGGGACTGGAAAAACATCAGTGTAAACAGGAACCTCTAAGTATCCATTTTACACAATTTCTCTGGGACCACTATAGGGTCACAATCATCTAGAGTTGCTAATACCTCCCTAAGCAATAAGCGGAGGTGTTCAAGCTTAAATTTAAAGGCCGTCATATCAGAATCTGTCTGAGGAAGCGTCTTTCCTGAATCAGAAATTTCTCCCTCAGATAACAAATCCCTCACCCCTTCAGAGCATTGTGAGGGCATATCAGATACGGCTACTAAAGCATGAGACAGCTCAGCATTTTTCCTTAACCCAGAGCTGTCCCGCTTTCCTTGTAAACCAGGCAGTTAGGATAAAACCTCTGTGAGGGTTGTATTCATAACTGTGGCCATGTCTTGTAAAGTAAATGAATTTGACGCACTAGAGGTACTTGGCATCACTTGTGCGAGCGTTACTGGTTGTGACACTTGGGGAGAGCTAGATGGCGAACCCTCACTTAGTAACTTTGCACAGCTATGCAAATAGACAATGAACCCCTTAATGGCAAAACCGGATTGAAAAAACTTCAAAACCGGTAAAAAAGACTTTCAGCACCTTGCCACAGCTCTGCTGTGGCGCCTACCTGCCCTTCAGAACAATTTGTGGGGAAAAAACTCCTTTACAGCCCTCAAACACAGCAGGAACCACTGGAGAAGCAGTTGGATGTCTCTAAGGAAAAGAAACTGCGCAACTGAGGTGCGAAAATAGGCCCCTCCCACCTCACTCAATGTTTTGAGGCCTATTAGAAAAACACCTGACTGTCTCTTAATTAACGATGTGGGTTAAAAAACCCTAAAACAGCCACAATGACCCCTTTATTCCCTTCAAAAAAACTTTATAATTGCATCATTTACTGAACAAACAAAAATGTTTTTTCCTAACAGTGTCACCAGTAACTTATGAGCCCTTCAAGCAAGCTGAAATTCCTATCCAAGTGTCTGAATACAGCTTACCCTTCCCTCATGGGGATATTGCCAGCCTTTTCTAGAATTAACACAGTCTGTCTAGAAAAAATATAGACTGAACATACCTCATATGCAGCTTAGCATGCAAACCGTTCCCCCAACTGAAGTTTTCCTGTACTCTTCAGCCCTTGTGAGAACAGCAGTGGATCTTAGTTACAAAGTGCTAAGATCATAATCCTCCTTACAGAAATCTTCATCCCTTTTCTGCCAGAGAGTAAATAGTACACACCGGTACCATTTAAAATAACAAACTTTTGCTTGAGAATAAAAAAACATAATTTATGCTTACCTGATAAATTTATTTCTCTTGTGGTGTATCCAGTCCACGGATCATCCATTACTTGTGGGATATTCTCCTTCCCAACAGGAAGTTGCAAGAGGATCACCCACAGCAGAGCTGCTATATAGCTCCTCCCCTAACTGCCATATCCAGTTATTCGACCGAAACAAGCCGAGAAAGGAGAAACCATAGGGTGCAGTGGTGACTGTAGTTTAAATTAAAATTTAGACCTGCCTTAAAAAGACAGGGCGGGCCGTGGACTGGATACACCACAAGAGAAATACATTTATCAGGTAAGCATAAATTATGTTTTCTCTTGTAAGGTGTATCCAGTCCACGGATCATCCATTACTTGTGGGATACCAATACCAAAGCTAAAGTACACGGATGAAGGGAGGGACAAGGCAGGCTTAAATGGAAGGAACCACTGCCTGTAAAACCTTTCTCCCAAAAATAGCCTCCGAAGAAGCAAAAGTATCAAATTTGTAAAATTTTGAAAAGGTATGAAGCGAAGACCAAGTCGCCGCCTTGCAAATCTGTTCAACAGAAGCCTCATTTTTAAAGGCCCAGGTGGAAGCCACAGCTCTAGTAGAATGATCTGTAATCCTTTCAGGGGGCTGCTGTCCAGCAGTCTTATAGGCTAAGCGTATTACGCTCTGAAGCCAAAAAGAAAGAGAGGTTGCCGAAGCTTTTTGACCTCTCCTCTGTCCAGAGTAAACAACAAACAGTGTAGATGTTTGGCGAAAATCTTTAGTAGCTTGTAAGTAAAACTTTAAAGCACGGACCACTTCCAGATTATGTAAAAGGCGTTCCTTCTTTGAAGAAGGATTAGGACACAATGATGGAACAACAATCTCTTGATTGATATTCTTGTTAGAAACTACCTTAGGTAAAAACCCAGGTTTTGTACGCAGAACTACTTTATCTGAATGGAAAATCAGATAAGGAGAATCACATTGTAAGGCAGATAACTCAGAGACTCTCCGAGCCGAGGAAATAGCCATCAAAAACAGAACTTTCCAAGATAAAAGTTTAATATCAATGGAATGAAGGGGTTCAAACGGAACCCCTTGAAGAACTTTAAGAACCAAGTTTAAGCTCCATTGGGGAGCAACAGGTTTAAACACAGGCTTAATTCTAACCAAAGCCTGACAAAAAGCTTGAACGTCTGGAACTTCTGCCAGACGCTTGTGCAAAAGAATAGACAGAGCAGAAATCTGTCCCTTTAAAGAACTAGCTGATAATCCTTTTTCCAAACCCTCTTGGAGAAAGGACAATATCCTAGGAATCCTAACCTTACTCCATGAGTAATTCTTGGATTCACACCAATAAAGGTATTTACGCCATATCTTATGGTAGATTTTCCTGGTGACAGGCTTTCGAGCCTGTATAAGGGTATCAATGACTGACTCGGAGAAGCCACGCTTTGATAAAATCAAGCGTTCAATCTCCATGCAGTCAGTCTCAGAGAAAACACAATTTATGCTTACCTGATAAATTTATTTCTCTTGTGGTGTATCCAGTCCACGGATCATCCATTACTTGTGGGATATTCTCATTCCCAACAGGAAGTTGCAAGAGGACACCCACAGCAGAGCTGTAATATAGCTCCTCCCCTAACTGTCATAGCCAGTCATTCGACCAAAAACAAGCCGAGAAAGGAGGAACCATAGGGTGCAGTGGTTACTGTAGTTTAAATTTAAAAATTACATGCCTTAAAATGACAGGGCGGGCATTGGACTGGATACACCACAAGAGAAATAAATTTATCAGGTAAGCATAAATTGTGTTTTCTCTTGTAAGGTGTATCCAGTCCACGGATCATCCATTACTTGTGGGATACCAATACCAAAGCTAAAGTACACGGATGAAGGGAGGGACAAGGCAGGAACTTAAATGGAAGGAACCACTGCCTGTAAAACCTCTCTCCCAAATATAGTCTCCGAAGAAGCAAAAGTATCAAATTTGTAAAATTTTGAAAAAGTATGAAGTGAAGACCAAGTCGCCGCCTTGCAAATCTGTTCAACAGAAGCCTCATTTTTAAAGGCCCAAGTGGAAGCCACAGCTCTAGTGGAATGAGCTGTAATCCTTTCAGGAGGCTGCTGTCCAGCAGTCTCATAGGCTAAGCGGATTAAGCTTCTTAGCCAAAAAGAAAAAGAGGTTGCCAAAGCCTTTTGACCTCTCCTCTGTCCAGAGTAGACAACAAACAAAGCAGATGTTTGACGAAAATCTTTAGTAGCTTGTAAGTAAAACTTTAAAGCACAGACCACGTCCAGATTGTGTAACACAATGATAGAACCACAATCTCTTGATTGATATTCTTGTTAGATACCACCTTAGGTAAGAACCCAGGTTTGGTACGCAGGACTACCTTATGCGTATGAAAAATCAGATAAGGAGAATCACATTGTAAGGCAGATAGCTCAGAGACTCTACGAGCCGAGGAAATAGCTACCAAAATAAAAAAAAAAAAGAACTTTCCAAGATAAAAGTTTGATATCTATGGAATGAAGAGGTTCAAACGGAACTCCTTGAAGAACCTTAAGAACCAAGTTTAAGCTCCATGGTGGAGCAACAGGTTTAAACACAGGCTTGATTCAAACTAAAGCCTGACAAAATGCCTGAACGTCTGGAACATCTGCCAGACGCTAGTGCAAAAGAATAGACAGAGCAAAAATCTGTCCCTTTAAGAAACTAGCTGACAATCCTTTTTCCAAACCTTCTTGGAGAAAAGATAAAATCCTAGGAATCCTGACCTTACTCCATGAGTAACCTTTGGATTCACACCAATAAAGATATCTACGCCATACCTTATGGTAAATTTTCCTGGTGACAGGCTTTCGTGCCTGTATTAAGGTATCAATAACTGACTCGGAGAAGCCACGCTTTGATAAAATCAAGTATTCAATCTCCAGGCAGTCAGCCTCAGAGAAATTAGATTTGGATGGTTGAAAGGACCCTGAAGTAGAAGGTCCTGTCTCAGAGGCAGAGACCATGGTGGAAAGGATGACATGTCCACTAGATCTGCATACCAGGTCCTGCGTGGCCACGCAGGTGCTATCAGAATCACTGATGCTCTCACCTGCTTGATCTTGGCAATCAGTCGAGGGAGCAGAGGAAACGGTGGAAACACATAAGCCAGGTTGAAAGACCAGGGCGCTGCTAGAGTATCTATCAGTGTCGCCTTGGGATCCCTGGACCTGGATCCGTAACACGGAAGCTTGGCGTTCTGGCGAGACGCCATGAGATCCAGTTCTGGTTTGCCCCAACGGAGAATCAGTTGTGCAAATACCTCCGGATGGAGTTCCCACTCTCCCGGATGAAAAGTCTGACGACTTAGAAAATCCGCCTCCCAGTGCTCTACACATGGGATATGGATAGCTGATAGGTGGCAAGAGTGAATCTCTGCCCAGTGAATTATTTTTGAATCTTCTAACATCTCTAGGGAACTTCTTGTTCCCCCTCGATGGTTGATGTAAGCTACAGTCGTGATATTGACCGACTGAAATCTGATGTACCTCAGAGTTGCTAACTGAGGCCAAACCTGAAGAGCCTTGAATATCGCTCTTAGTTCCAGAATATTTATTGGAAGGAGAGACTCCTCCTGAGTCCACGATCCCTGAGCCTTCAGGGAGTTCCAGACTGCACCCCAACCTAGAAGGCTGGTATTTGTTGTTACAATAGTCCAATCTGGCCTGCGAAGGTCATACCTTTGGACAGATGGACCCGAGATAGCCACCAGGGATGAGGATCCCTGGTCTCTTGGTCCAGATTCAGTTGAGGGGCCAAATCTGTGTAATCCCCGCTTCACTGACTGAGCCTGCATAGTTGCAGCGGTCTGAGATGTAAGCGTGCAAACGGCACTATGTCCATTGCCGCTACCATTAAGCCGATTACTTCCATACACTGAGCCACCAAAGGGCGCGGAATGGAATGAAGAACCCGACAGGAATTTAGAAGCTTTGATAACCTGGACTCCGTCAAGGTAAATTTTCATTTCTACAGAATCTATCAGAGTCCCTAGAAAGGAAACTCTTGTGAGTGGGGATAGAGAACACTTTTCCTCGTTCACTTTCCACCCATGCGACCTCAGAAATGCCAGTACTACGTCCGTATGAGACTTGGCAATTTGGAAGTTTGACGCCTGTATCAGGATGTCGTCTAAATAAGGGGCTACTGCTATGCCCCGCGGCCTTAGGACCGCCAAAAGCGACCCTAGAACCTTTGTAAAGATTCTTGGGGCTGTAGCTAATCCAAAGGGAAAAGCTACAACTGGTAATGCCTGTCTTGAAAGGCAAACCTGAGAAACCGATGATGATCTTTGTGTATCAGAATGTGAAGATAAGCATCCTTTAGATCCACTGTAGTCATATATTGACCCTCCTGGATCAGTGGTAGGATGGTACGAATAGTTTCCATCTTGAACGACGGAACTTTGAGGAATTTGTTTAAGATCTTTAGATCCAAAATCGGTCTGAAGGTTCCCTCTTTTTTGGGAACCACAAACAGATTTGAGTAAAAACCCTGTTCCTTTGGAACTGGATGGATCACTCCCATAACTAGGAGGTCTCGTACACAGTGTAAGAATGCCTCACTCTTTATCTGGTTTGCAGATAATTGTGAAAGGTGAAATCTCCCTTTTGGGGGGGAAGCTTTGAAGTCCAGAAGATAACCCTGGGATATAATTTCCAACGCCCAGGGATCCTGAACATCTCTTGCCCACGCCTGGGCGAAGAGTGAAAGTCTGCCCCCTACTAGATCCGTTACCGGATAGGGGGTCGTTCCTTCATGCTGTCTTAGAGGCAGCAGCAGGCTTTTTGACCTGCTTACCTTTTTTCCAGGTCTGGTTTGGCCTCCAGACCGTCTTGGATTGAGCAAAAGTTCCCTCTTGTTTATTATTAGAGGAAGTTGATGCCGCACCTGCCTTGAAGTTTCGAAAGGCACGAAAATTAGACCGTTTGGCCCTAGAATTGGACCTGTCCTGAGGAAGGGCACAACCTTTTCCTCCCGTGATATCAGCAATAATCTCCTTCAAACCAGGCCCGAATAGGGTCTGCCCCTTGAAGGGAATGTTAAGTAGCTTAGATTTTAAAGTCACGTCAGCTGACCATGATTTAAGCCATAGCGGTCTGCGTGCCTGTATAGCAAAACCAGAATTCTTAGCCGTTAGTTTATTCAAATGAACAATGGCATCAGAAATAAAATAATTGGCTAGCTTAAGTGCTCTAAGTTTGCCAAGTATGTCATCCAATGGAGTCTCTACCTGTAAAGCCTCTTCCAGAGACTCAAACCAGTACGCCGCAGCAGCAGTGACAGGGGCAATGCATGCAATGGGCTGTAGGATAAAACCTTGTTGAATAAATATTTTCTTAAGGTAACCTAATTTTTTATCCATTGGCTCTAAAAAAGCACAACTGTCCTCGACAGGGATAGTAGTACGCTTTGCTAGAGTAGAAACTGCTCCCTCCACCTTAGGGACTGTCTGCCATAAGTCCCGTGTGGTGGCGTCTATTGGAAAACATTTTTCTAAAAATAGGAGGGGAAGAGAACGGCGCACCTGGTCTATCCCATTCCTTATTAATAATTTCTGTAAACCTTTTAGGTATTGGAAAAACATCAGTACACACCGGCACTGCAAAGCATTTATCCAGTCTACAAAATTTCTCTGGCACTGCAATGGTATCACAGTCATTCAGAGCAGCTAAAACCTCCCTAAGTGACACGCGGAGGTGTTCAAGCTTAATTTTAAATGTAGAAATATTAGAATCAGGTATCTTTCCTGAGTCATTAACATCACCCACTGACTGAAGCTCTCCTTCCTCAGCTTCTGCATATTGTGAGGCAGTATCAGACATGGTTCTTAAAGCGTCAGTATGCTCTGCATTTTGTCTCACCCCAGAGCTATCTCGCTAACCTCTAAGTTCAGGTAGTCTGGCTAATACCGCTGACAGTGTATTATCCATGACTGCCGCCATGTCTTGTATAGTAAACGCTATGGGCGCCCTAGATGTACTTGGCGCCATTTGAGCGTGAGTCCCTTGGGCGGTAGTCAAAGGGTCTGACACGTGGGGAGAGTTAGTCGGCATAACTTTCCCCTCGTCAGATTCCTCTGGTGATAATTTTTTTAAAAACAGAATATGATCTTTATTGCATAAAATCAAATCAGTACATTTGGTACACATTCTAAGAGGGGGTTCCACCATGGCTTTTAAACATAATGAACAAGGAGTTTCTTCTATGTCAGACATGTTTATACAGACTAGCAATGAGACTAGCAAGCTTGGAAAACACTTTAAATCAAGTTAACAAGCAAATATAAAAAACGGTACTGTGCCTTTAAGAGAAACAAATTTTGTCAGAATTTGAAAAACAGTGAAAAAATGCAGTAAATCAAACGAAATTTTTACAGTGTATGTAATAGGCTAGCAGAGCATTGCATCCACTTGCAAATGGATGATTAACCCCTTAGTTCAAAAAACGAAATAGACTTTTTTTTTTTTTTTACAGTCACAACCAACTGCCACAGCAAGCTGTGGTCCTACCTTCCCCAATAAACGACTTTGGAAAACCTTTGAGCCCTTTAGAGATGTCCTATAGCATACAGGGGACTCCTGAGGGAAGCTGGATGTCACAGTTTGTAATTTTAACTGCACCAACTGTAACTTTTATACTTTAACAGTGGAAAGCCTCAGTAAAACTGTTTCTAGTCAAAATTTAAGCCAGCCATGTGGAAAAAAACTAGGCCCCAATAAAGTTTTATCACCAATGCATACATAAAAACGATTAAACATGCCAGCAAACGTTTATATTGCAATATCATAAGGGTATTACCCCTGGGAGTAAGCATGATACCAGTCGTTATTAAATCACTGTATTCAGGCTTAACTTACATTAATCCGGTATCAGCAGCATTTTCTAGTGTTTTCCATCTCTAGAAAAAATTATAACTGCACATACCTGATAGCAGAATAAATTGCACGCCATTCTCTCGCTGAAGTTACCTCAATCTGTGTAATCCCCTCAGACATATGTGAGAATAGCAATGGATCTTAGTTACAACCTGCTAAGATCATAGAAACCTCAGGCAGATTCTTCTTCTATTTACTGCCTGAGATAAAATAGCACAACTCCGGTACTATTTAAAAATAACAAACTTTTGATTGAAGAAAATAAACGAACTATATTTAACCACTCTCTCCTACAACATCCTAGCTTGTTGAGAGTTGCAAGAGAATGACTGGCTATGACAGTTAGGGGAGGAGCTATATTACAGCTCTGCTGTGGGTGTCCTCTTGCAACTTCCTGTTGGGAATGAGAATATCCCACAGGTAATGGATGATCCGTGGACTGGATACACCTTACAAGAGAAATTAGATTCGGATGATTGAAAGGACCTTGTAGTAGAAGGTCTTGTCTCAGAGGCAGGGTCCATGGTGGAAAGGATGACATGTCCACTGGGTCTGCATACCAGGTCCTGCGCTATCAAGATCACCGATGCTCTCTCCTGTTTGATTTTGGCAATCAGTCGAGGGAGCAGAGGAAACGGTGGAAACACATAAGCCAGGTTGAAGAACCAAGGCGCTGCTAGAGCATCTATCAGTGCCGCTTCTGGGTCCCTGGACCTGGATGCGTAACAAGGAAGCTTGGCATTCTGGCGAGACGCCATGAGATCCAGTTCTGGTTTGCCCCAACGATGAACCAATTGAGCAAACACCTCCGGATGGAGTTCCCACTCCCCCGGATGAAAAGTCTGACGACTTAGAAAATCCGCCTCGCAGTTCTCTACACCTGGGATATGGATTGCTGATAGGTGGCAAGAGTGAGTCTCTGCCCAGCGAATTATCTTGGAGACTTCAAACATCGCTAGGGAACTCCTGGTTCCCCCTTGATGGTTGATGTAAGCCACAGTCGTGATGTTGTCCGACTGAAATCTGATGAACCTCAGGGTTGCTAACTGAGGCCAAGCTAGAAGAGCATTGAATATTGCTCTTAACTCCAGAATATTTATTGGGAGGAGTTTCTCCTCCTGAGTCCATGATCCCTGAGCCTTCAGGGAATTCCAGACTGCACCCCAACCTAGAAGGCTGGCATCTGTTGTTACAATTGTCCAATCTGGCCTGCGAAAGGTCATACCTTTGGACAGATGGACCCGAGATAGCCACCAGAGAAGAGAATCTCTGGTCTCTTGATCTAGATTTACGTTTTTCTCTAAAAGTAGAGAAGAGAAGAGCGCGGACTCAAATGCAGAGTAACAACAATTTAATAATACACACGACAAATGGCCACTTACAAAATAAAAATATAAAATCAGCGTATATGTAATAAAACCATAGACTTATCGTCTCATGCCAGCATTCTTCTGTGTTGAGGAGATGTAAGAGTAAGCGTGTCCCTTTACTTCCTCCTTAGTGTGGCCAGATTCAGGTATGTCAGAGTCAGTCCGTGAGGATTACCTCCAAGCAAAGTTCATTGAATAGTATCAATTGTGAACCAAAATTATAAGCCAATACTAGAATAGGTAACAAGGAGAATGGCAAGCTAAATGTGCGTTATAGCTATGAGTAAAACGTTCCTCGGCTCTTTAACTTCCAAACTCGTAGCTGCAGACTTAGAGCTGGGGCGGCTTCACAGGAACGGATAGCTCAGAGGGTGGGCGGGCGGTGGGCGGTTCTCTACGCGTTTCGTCACGTCTCGGCGTGACTTTCTCAAGAGTGCTGTGTGAGGGGGGCAGGGAGGCTCTTATGAAGGGGAGTGTCACTACACACACCCTCTTTTTTAACCAATCGTGTAAGGTAAAACACAATGATATTTGGTAGATGATTAAAAGCATAGTGTTAAAATGATAAAAATTGGATAATATACAATATCACAATAGTACATTCATAATACATCTACATATCAATTAATATGAAAAGCAAACATATTCATGATACCAAAAGATAAAAACAATGATAAAAATAAGTTAATATCGATATGCTTAAAATGGCTGAACAATCAGATGCTAGAAAACTGTATATATACATATATAAAACAAAACAGGATATTCTAATTAAATATAGGGAATCCAAGCTTGAAAAACTTAAAATTGATATAGACAATTTAGTAATTAAAATTAAACCATATGAACATATACAGAAATGGCAAGAAATGAACACTAATATCCAAAATAGAGTTGATACTTTTTCAAAGGAATTAGAGACATCTAAGGCCAAAAAATTACAAAGGGATCTAGAAGATTTTAGGACTGATAAGGTCTATTCATACAAAAAGAATACAGGAACTTATCAGGGTCCAAATAAAAGACAAGCCCCAGGGGATGAATCCACACCCAATTCTGATCTTACAGGTATTAAACCTCCGGTACATTATACTAATAAAAATAAAAACATAGGTCCAGTTTATAACAAAACAGCGAATGGAACTATTAACAGTGATAGAAACCACATACAGGGTCATAATTATAACAGTAATCCACAAGAGAGAAATACTCACAAAGAAAAACAACATATGAGGACTGGTTCAACAAACAATTCCTACCCAAATTTTCAGTCAGAAAATAGGTATACTGCATTAGATACACAGCCACAATCCCCTTATTGGCACAAACAAGGGGCCAAACCTAGATGGAACAGTCCCCATCATAATGGTAATCCTTCCCCCAGACATACTTTCCAGAATCGTCGACATTACAGTAATAACCACAATAAAGTTCAACAGAACTTCAACTATCCCCCATCCACTAATAATCAATCTTTTTTAGGGGTTCCCCCCTGGAGACAACAGGGAGGAGGGGGGGAGATAGTACCATTATTATCCATCCCTCCCCCCCTAAGTCAGAGAAATCCAAAAAGACCATACGAAGAGGAAAATATAGAGGGAGCAGAGGGGGACACAAACAGAGAAAAAAGAAACAAAGAAGTATGGAACTAGAACAAGGGGTTAAAATGATATTCAATTTTTCTTTCATGTAATTAACAAGAGTCCATGAGCTAGTGACGTATGGGATATACATTCCTTCCAGGAGGGGCAAAGTTTCCCAAACCTTAAAATGCCTATAAATACACCCCTCACCACACCCACAAATCAGTTTTACAAACTTTGCCTCCAAGGGAGGTGGTGAAGTAAGTTTGTGCTAGATTCTACGTTGATATGCGCTCCGCAGCAAGTTGGAGCCCGGTTTTCCTCTCAGCGTGCAGTGAATGTCAGAGGGATGTGAGGAGAGTATTGCCTATTGAATGCAGTGATCTCCTTCTACGGGGTCTATTTCATAAGGTTCTCTGTTATCGGTCGTAGAGATTCATCTCTTACCTCCCTTTTCAGATCGACGATATACTCTTATATTTACCATTTCCTCTACTGATTCTCGTTTCAGTACTGGTTTGGCTTTCTACAAACATGTAGATGAGTGTCCTGGGGTAAGTAAGTCTTATTTTCTGTGACACTCTAAGCTATGGTTGGGCACTTTATTTATAAAGTTCTAAATATATGTATTCAAACATTTATTTGCCTTGACTCAGAATGTTCAACTTTCCTTATTTCCAGACAGTCAGTTTCATATTTGGGATTATGCTTTAATTATCATATTTTTCTTACCTCAAAAATTTGACTTTTTCCCTGTGGGCTGTTAGGCTCGCGGGGGCTGAAAATGCTTCATTTTATTGCGTCATTCTTGGCGCGGACTTTTTTGGCGCAAAAATTCATTTCCGTTTCCGGCGTCATACGTGTCGCCGGAAGTTGCGTCATTTTTTTGACGTTATTTTGCGCCAAAAATGTCGGCGTTCCGGATGTGGCGTCATTTTTGGCGCCAAAAGCATTTAGGCGCCAAATAATGTGGGCGTCTTATTTGGCGCCAAAAAATATGGGCGTCGCTTTTGTCTCCACATTATTTCAGTCTCATTTTTCATTTGCTTCTGGTTGCTAGAAGCTTGATGTTTGGCATTATTTTCCCATTCCTGAAACTGTCTTATAAGGAATTTGATCTATTTTGCTTTATATGTTGTTTTTTCTCTTACATATTGCAAGATGTCTCACGTTGCATCTGAGCCAGAAGATACTACAGGAAAACCTCTGCCTGCTGGATCTACCAAAGCTAAGTGTATCTGCTGTAAACTTTTGGTAGCTATTCCTCCAGCTGTTGTTTGTATTAAATGTCATGACAAACTTGTTAATGCAGATAATATTTCCTTTAGTGATGTACCATTGCCTGTTGCAGTTCCCTCAACATCTAAGGTGCAGAATGTTCCTGATAACATAAGAGATTTTGTTTCTGAATCCATAAAGAAGGCTTTGTCTGTTATTTCTCCTTCTAGTAAACGTAAAAAGTCTTTTAAATCTTCTCTCTCTACAGATGAATTTTTAAATGAACACCATCATTCTGATTCTTTGGACTCTTCTGGATCAGAGGATTCTGTCTCAGAGATTGATGCTGATAAATCTTCATATTTATTTAAGATGGAATTTATTCGCTCTTTACTTAAAGAAGTACTAATTGCTTTAGAAATAGAGGATTCTAGTCCTCTTGATACTAATTCTATACATTTGGATAAGGTTTTTAAAGCTCCTGCGGTTATTCCAGAAGTCTTTCCTGTTCCTAATGCTATTTCTGCAGTAATTGCTAAGGAATGGGATAGATTGGGTAATTCATTTACTCCTTCTAAACGTTTTAAGCAATTATATCCTGTTCCGCCTGACAGATTAGAATTTTGGGACAAAATCCCTAAAGTTGATGGGGCTATTTCTACCCTTGCTAAACGTACTACCATTCCTACATCAGATGGTACCTCGTTTAAGGATCCTTTAGATAGAAAAATTGAATCTTTTCTAAGAAAAGCTTATCTATGTTCAGGTAATCTTCTTAGACCTGCTATATCATTGGCTGATGTTGCTGCAGCTTCAACTTTTTGGTTGGAAACTCTAGCGCAACAAGTAACAAATCGTGATTCTCATGATATTATTATTCTTCTCCAGCATGCTAATAATTTCATCTGTGATGCCATTTTTGATATTATTAGAGTTGATGTTAGATTTATGTCTCTGGCTATCTTAGCCAGAAGAGCTTTATGGCTTAAGACTTGGAATGCTGATATGGCTTCTAAATCAACTCTACTTTCCATTTCTTTCCAGGGAAACAAATTATTTGGTTCTCAGTTGGATTCTATTATTTCAACTGTTACTGGTGGGAAAGGAACTTTTTTACCACAGGATAAAAAGTCTAAAGGTAAAAACAGGGCTAACAATCGTTTTCGTTCCTTTCGTTTCAACAAAGAACAAAAGCCTGATCCTTCGTCCTCAGGAGCAGTTTCAGTTTGGAAACCATCTCCAGTCTGGAATAAATCCAAGCCTGCTAGAAAGGCAAAGCCTGCTTCTAAGTTCACATGAAGGTACGGCCCTCATTCCAGTTCAGCTGGTAGGGGGCAGGTTACGTTTTTTCAAAGAAATTTGGATCAGTTCTGTTCACAATCTTTGGATTCAGAACATTGTTTCAGAAGGGTACAGAATTGGTTTCAAGATGAGACCTCCTGCAAAGAGATTTTTTCTTTCCCATGTCCCAGTAAATCCAGTGAAAGCTCAAGCATTTCTGAATTGTGTTTCAGATCTAGAGTTGGCTGGAGTAATTATGCCAGTTCCAGTTGCGGAACAGGGGATGGGGTTTTATTCAAATCTCTTCATTGTACCAAAGAAGGAGAATTCCTTCAGACCAGTTCTGGATCTAAAATTATTGAATCGTTATGTAAGGATACCAACGTTCAAGATGGTAACTGTAAGGACTATATTGCCTTTTGTTCAGCAAGGGAATTATATGTCCACAATAGATTTACAGGATGCATATCTGCATATTCCGATTCATCCAGATCATTATCAGTTCCTGAGATTCTCTTTTCTAGACAAGCATTACCAATTTGTGGCTCTACCGTTTGGCCTTGCTACAGCTCCAAGAATCTTCACAAAGATTCTCGGTGCCCTTCTGTCTGTAATCAGAGAACAGGGTATTGTGGTATTTCCTTATTTGGACGATATCTTGGTACTTGCTCCGTCTTTACATTTAGCAGAGTCTCATACGAATCGACTTGTGTTGTTTCTTCAAGATCATGGTTGGAGGATCAATTTACCAAAAAGTTCTTTGATTCCTCAAACAAGGGTAACCTTTCTGGGTTTCCAGATAGATTCAGTGTCCATGACTTTGTCTTTAACAGACAAGAGACGTCTAAAATTGATTACAGCCTGTCGAAACCTTCAGTCTCAATCATTCCCTTCGGTAGCCTTATGCATGGAAATTCTAGGTCTTATGACTGCTGCATCGGACGCGATCCCCTTTGCTCGTTTTCACATGCGACCTCTTCAGCTCTGTATGCTGAACCAATGGTGCAGGGATTACACGAAGATATATCAATTAATATCTTTAAAACCGATTGTTCGGCACTCTCTAACGTGGTGGACAGATCACCATCGTTTAATTCAGGGGGCTTCTTTTGTTCTTCCGACCTGGACTGTAATTTCAACAGATGCAAGTCTCACAGGTTGGGGAGCTGTGTGGGGATCTCTGACGGCACAAGGAGTTTGGGAATCTCAGGAGGTGAGATTACCGATCAATATCTTGGAACTCCGTGCAGTTTTCAGAGCTCTTCAGTTTTGGCCTCTTCTGAAGAGAGAATCGTTCATTTGTTTTCAGACAGACAATGTCACAACTGTGGCATACATCAATCATCAAGGAGGGACTCACAGTCCTCTGGCTATGAAAGAAGTATCTCGAATTTTGGTTTGGGCGGAATCCAGCTCCTGTCTAATCTCTGCGGTTCATATCCCAGGTGTAGACAATTGGGAAGCGGATTATCTCAGTCGCCAAACGTTGCATCCGGGCGAATGGTCTCTTCACCCAGAGGTATTTCTTCAGATTGTTCAAATGTGGGGGCTCCCAGAGATAGATCTGATGGCCTCTCATCTAAACAAGAAACTTCCCAGGTATCTGTCCAGATCCCGGGATCCTCAGGCGGAGGCAGTGGATGCATTATCACTTCCTTGGAAGTATCATCCTGCCTATATCTTTCCGCCTCTAGTTCTTCTTCCAAGAGTAATCTCCAAGATTCTGAGGGAATGCTCGTTTGTTCTGCTAATAGCTCCGGCATGGCCTCACAGGTTTTGGTATGCGGATCTTGTCCGGATGGCATCTTGCCAACCATGGACTCTTCCGTTAAGACCAGACCTTCTGTCTCAAGGTCCTTTTTTCCATCCGGATCTGAAATCCTTAAATTTAAAGGTGTGGAGATTGAACGCTTGATTCTTGGTCATAGAGGTTTCTCTGACTCCGTGATTAATACTATGTTACAGGCTCGTAAATCTGTATCTCGAGAGATATATTATAGAGTCTGGAAGACTTATATTTCTTGGTGTCTTTCTCATCATTTTTCTTGGCATTCTTTTAGAATACCGAGAATTTTACAGTTTCTTCAGGATGGTTTAGATAAGGGTTTGTCCGCGAGTTCTTTGAAAGGACAAATCTCCGCTCTTTCTGTTCTTTTTCACAGAAAGATTGCTATTCTTCCTGATATTCATTGTTTTGTACAAGCTTTGGTTCGTATAAAACCTGTCATTAAGTCAATTTCTCCTCCATGGAGTTTGAATTTGGTTTTGGGAGCTCTTCAAGCTCCTCCGTTTGAACCTATGCATTCATTGGACATTAAATTACTTTCTTGGAAAGTTTTGTTCCTTTTGGCCATCTCTTCGGCAAGAAGAGTTTCTGAATTATCTGCTCTTTCGTGTGAGTCTCCTTTTCTGATTTTTCATCAGGATAAGGCGGTGTTGCGAACTTCTTTTGAATTTTTACCTAAAGTTGTGAATTCCAACAACATTAGTAGAGAAATTGTGGTTCCTTCATTATGTCCTAATCCTAAGAATTCTAAGGAGAAATCATTGCATTCTTTGGATGTTGTTAGAGCTTTGAAATATTATGTTGAAGCTACGAAATCTTTCCGTAAGACTTCTAGTCTATTTGTTATCTTGGTTGAAATCTTTAATTCATCTTGCCTATGTTGAGTCGGGTAAAATTCCGCCTCAAAGAATTACAGCTCATTCTACTAGGTCAGTTTCTACTTCCTGGGCGTTTAGGAATGAAGCTTCGGTTGACCAGATCTGCAAAGCAGCAACTTGGTCCTCTTTGCATACTTTTACTAAATTCTACCATTTTGATGTATTTTCTTCTTCTGAAGCAGTTTTTGGTAGAAAAGTTCTTCAGGCAGCGGTTTCAGTTTGAATCTTCTGCTTATGTTTTTTGTTAAACTTTATTTTGGGTGTGGATTATTTTCAGCAGGAATTGGCTGTCTTTATTTTATCCCTCCCTCTCTAGTGACTCTTGTGTGGAAAGATCCACATCTTGGGTAGTCATTATCCCATACGTCACTAGCTCATGGACTCTTGTTAATTACATGAAAGAAAACATAATTTATGTAAGAACTTACCTGATAAATTCATTTCTTTCATATTAACAAGAGTCCATGAGGCCCACCCTTTTTTGTGGTGGTTATGATTTTTTTGTATAAAGCACAATTATTCCAATTCCTTATTTTATATGCTTCGCACTTTTTTTCTTATCACCCCACTTCTTGGCTATTCGTTAAACTGATTTGTGGGTGTGGTGAGGGGTGTATTTATAGGCATTTTAAGGTTTGGGAAACTTTGCCCCTCCTGGAAGGAATGTATATCCCATACGTCACTAGCTCATGGACTCTTGTTAATATGAAAGAAATGAATTTATCAGGTAAGTTCTTACATAAATTATGTTATCTGATAAAAAGTTTGATGAGTCTGAATTGAATTTGTTAGCCAAAGGCATGAATTTTGCACCTACTAATAGTCCTAACCAGTTCGACTTATATATAGATTTCCAGAGATTCATTAGGAATCTTACATTAAAAAGGTATTTTCACAAACAGACAGATACTGATACATATTCATCTGGATCTACATTAGACCAGAATGACTTACAGATATTGGACACTATAATTAGTCTAGATAATAACACCAATACCAATAGTAATGACATTTCAAGTGATAACTCAGATTGGGCAGATATTTCTATGTATGAAGATGATGAAGATTTTCCCATAAAGCATTGTGATTTAAAAAGAAAATCAATTTTTTTATCCCCAACACACACAATCTGAGTATATTAAAATATTCAATAAATTAGTTTGTAAAGATTTAGAATCGCTTTCCCACAAATCAGTACCATATGTTTCAAATATAAGAGATAATCTTACAAAGGCAGAAAGAGTGGCCCTAAATAACCTCAGTAAATGCACAGACGTCGTCTTCAGGGCGGCGGACAAAGGGGGAGGTATTGTCGTACAAAATAGGTGCGACTACCTAAAAGAGGCCAATACTCTACTCTCTGATTCCAAAACCTATCAGAAGTTAACCTTTAACCCCACGGAAAAATATAAAAAAGAATTGTTTGAATTCTTATCCTTGGCTAAATTAGAGGGAATTTTAAACACCAATGAATACAATTACTTATATGAAGTTGCACCTAAAATTGCATGCTTTTACCATCTGCCAAAAATCCATAAGGATTCACTGAATCCCCCGGGTAGACCTATAGTCTCTGGGATAGGCTCTTTGTGTGATAATCTATCTAAATTTATTGACAATTATTTACAACCCATAGTCAAATCCACCAGAGCCTATCTCAGAGACACCATTGACGTGATAAATAAATATGAAGACACCCCCTGGGTCGACAATTACATATGGATTACTTGTGATATATCCTCCCTTTATACAAGCATACCCCACACTAAAGGGTTGGCAGCGATTAAAGATGTGTTGGGAAAGAATAAATTTGCAGAAAAACAGATAGAATTTTTATTGGAAGGAATTTCATTTATTTTAAACCATAATTATTTTTTATTTGAAGGCATTTACTATCGTCAACATCAAGGCACAGCGATGGGGACAACCTTCGCCCCATCCTATGCCAATTTATATGTATCTCATTTTGAGGATCATCTTATTTGGAATAACAATCCATTTAAAGATGATATTGCCAAATATCATCGGTACATAGATGATATTATTATCTGGCAAGGTCCTCAAAATAGGATAGATGATTTTTTAAATTATTTAAATAACAACACATATAATCTCAATTTCACATTGGAACAATCACCCGTCTCTCTTTCTTTTCTGGATCTTATTCTCTATCATGATGTATCTACAAAAAAAGCAGCTGTTAGAAACTACCGGAAACCTACTGAGAGAAATAGTCTACTAAACATTAAAAGTAGTCATTTGAGACAGTGGAAACATAATATTCCTCTGGGTCAATTCCAGAGAATAAGACGCAATTGCACCAATTCAGAAGACTATCATAAAGAATCAGACATTCTAATAGATAAATTCAGAGAAAAGGGTTATAGTATGGACCTTCTAAAGGAAAGTAAAGCGAAAGTGGATATGATGGATAGAAATTCTCTTTTGAATAAGACCGGTGCACCCAAATACAAAAATATAAACAAAAATAATCATCCTAAATTTGTAACACAATACAATAATCAGCATTTCAAAATAAAGAATATTTTGAGGAAACATTGGAATGTATTAAAACTAGACCCCGTTCTTAATCTTATTTTGGAAGATAAACCACAGGTAATTTTTAAGAAAAGTAAAGACATCAAAAATTATATTGCTCCCACAAAATTAAGAAATAATAGAAAACAATCTATCTCTCTTAACAAATGGCGTGGCGGGAAAAATGGTTTATATCCATGTAAAAAGATTGACTGTGTCTTGTGCCCCTTAATAGATCAAGACAGTACCCATTTTTCCAACTACAACCACAGTAAAAAGTATGCATGTAAAGATAGATACACATGTCACACCACATATGTGGTTTATCAACTAGTCTGCAAATGTGGCCATATTTATGTAGGGCGCACGAAAAGGAAAAATCAAGTATAGAATTAGAGAACATGTAAATAATATTATATCTGGCTTTGACAATCACAGTGTGTCTCGACATTTTAAAACCCACCATAATCAAAATCCCCAAGATCTTTCAGTTAAAATTATAGAGTGGATAAAACCTAATGTATGGGATACCAATAGGCTATTAAAACTTAGAAAACAGGAAACGTTTTGGATTAAAAGTCTCAATTGTTTGGAGCCTAATGGACTCAATATAGAAATTGACTTGCAGGCCTTTTTATAACATATATTTTTAATATATTTATATACTATTTTCCAATATTAATTGTGTGTTATTGTCTTTGTTATATATATATATATATTTATTATATGCATTTATTATGTATGGGTGCATATCCTGTTTTGTTTTATATATGTATATATACAGTTTTCTAGCATCTGATTGTTCAGCCATTTTAAGCATATCGATATTAACTTATTTTTATCATTGTTTTTATCTTTTGGTATCATGAATATGTTTGCTTTTCATATTAATTGATATGTAGATGTATTATGAATGTACTATTGTGATATTGTATATTATCCAATTTTTATCATTTTAACACTATGCTTTTAATCATCTACCAAATATCATCGTGTTTTACCTTACACGATTGGTTAAAAAAGAGGGTGTGTGTAGTGACACTCCCCTTCATAAGAGCCTCCCTGCCCCCCTCACACCGCACTCTTGAGAAAGTCACGCCGAGACGTGACGAAACGCGTAGAGAACCGCCCGCCCACCCTCTGAGCTATCCGTTCCTGTGAAGCCGCCCCAGCTCTAAGTCTGCAGCTACGAGTTTGGAGGTTAAAGAGCAGAGGAACGTTTTACTCATTGCTATAACGCACATTTAGCTTGCCATTCTCCTTGTTACCTATTCTAGTATTGGCTTAGAATTTTGGTTCACAATTGATACTATTCAATGAACTTTGCTTGGAGGTAATCCTCACGGACTGACTCTGACATACCTGAATCTGGCCACACTAAGGAGGAAGTAAAGGGACACGCTTACTCTGACATCTCCTCAACACAGAAGAATGCTGGCATGAGACGATAAGTCTATGGTTTTATTACATATACGCTGATTTTATATTTTTATTTTGTAAGTGGCCATTTGTCGTGTGTATTATTAAATTGTTGTTACTCTGCATTTGAGTCCGCGCTCTTCTCTTCTCTACTTTTAGAGAAAAACGTATTTGCAACCAAGGTCTGTGGAATCACCTGTTCCAGAGGAGCTGCTGGAGTCTTTTGCTTCATTTCAATTATCAATATATTTCCGGAACAAGTATTAAGAACTGTCCTTGTATCCAAAATAATTTTTTGAATTTTGTGTTGTTTTTTAATTTTGCAAAACCATATACATATTTCTGTCAGATATTGCTATTTATTTATAATATATGATATCTAATTGGTAATTTCCAGGTTCATTGCGCTGCTTTGGTGTGTGTGTCACACACACCTTAATCTGTGTTCTATTTTGATCTAGATTTAGCAGAGGGGACAAATCTGTGTAATCCCCATTCCACTGACTGAGCATGCATAGTTGCAGCAGTCTGAGATGTAGGCGCGCAAATGGCACTATGTCCATCGCCGCTACCATCAAGCCGATTACTTCCATACACTGAGCCACCGAAGGGCGCGGAATAGAATGAAGAACACGGCAAGATTTTAGAAGCTTTGATAACCTGGATTCTGTCAGGTAAATCTTCATTTTTACAGAATCTATCAGAGTCCCTAGGAAGGAGACTCTTGTGAGTGGGGATAGAGAACTCTTTTCCTCGTTCACCTTCCACCCATGTGACCTGAGAAATGCCAGAACTATGTCTGTATGTGACTTGGCAATCTGAAAGCTTGACGCCTGTATCAGGATATCATCCAGATAAGGGGCCACTGATATACCTCGCGGTCCTAGGACCGCCAGAAGCGATCCCAGAACCTTTGTAAAGATTCTTGGAGCTGTAGCTAACCCGAAGGGAAAAGCTACAAATTGGTAATGCCTGTCCAGAAAGGCAAACCTTAGGAACCGATGATGATCTTTGTGAATCGGTATGTGAAGGTAAGCATCCTTCAAATCCACTGTGGTCATGTACTGACCCTCCTGGATCATAGGTAGGATGGTCCGAATAGTTTCCATTTTGAACGATGGAACTCTGAGGAATTTGTTTAAGATCTTTAGATCCAAAATGGGTCTGAAGGTTCCCTCTTTTTTGGGAACCACAAACAGATTTGAATAAAAACCCTGTCCCTGTTCCGACCGTGGAACTGGACAGATCACTCCCATAACTAGGAGGTCTTGCACACAGCGTAAGAATGCCTCTTTCTTTATCTGGTTTACAGATAATCTCGAAAGGTGAAATCTCCCTTGAGGAGGGGAAGCTTTGAAGTCCAGAAGATATCCCTGAGATATGATCTCCAACGCCCAGGGATCCTGAACATCTCTTGCCCACGCCTAGGCGAAAAGAGAAAGTCTACCCCCTACTAGATCCGTTACTGGCTAGGGGGCCGATCCTTCATGGTGTCTTAGAGGCAGCAGCAGGCTTTCTGGCCTGCTTGCCTTTGTTCCAAGACTGGTTAGGTTTCCAGCCCTGCTTGGATTGAGCAAAAGTTCCCTCTTGTCTTATAGCAGAGGAAGTTGATGCTGCACCTGCCTTGAAGTTTCGAAAGGCACGAAAATTAGACTGTTTGGCCTTTGATTTGGCCCTGTCTTGAGGAAGGGTATGACCCTTACCTCCAGTAATGTCAGCAATAATTTCCTTCAAACCAGGCCCGAATAGGGTCTGCCCCTTGAAGGGAATGTTAAGCAATTTAGACTTTGAAGTCACGTCAGCTGACCAAGATTTAAGCCATAGCGCCCTACGCGCCTGGATGACGAATCCAGAATTCTTAGCCGTTAGTTTAGTCAAATGAACAATGGCGTCAGAAACAAAAGAATTAGCTAGCTTAAGTGTTCTAAGCTTGTCAAGTATTTCAGTCAATGGAGTAGCTGTCTGAAAGGCCTCTTCCAGAGACTCAAACCAGAACGCCGCAGCAGCAGTGACAGGCGCAATGCATGCAAGGGGCTGCAGGATAAAACCTTGTTGAATAAACATTTTCTTAAGGTAACCTTCTAATTTTTTATCCATTGGATCTGAAAAAGCACAACTGTCCTCGACAGGGATAGTGGTACGCTTTGCTAAAGTTGAAACTGCTCCCTCCACCTTAGGGATCGTCTGCCATAAGTCTCGTGTGGTGGCGTCTATTGGAAACATTTTTCTAAAAATAGGAGGGGGGGGGGAAACGGCACACCGGGTCTATCCCACTCCTTATTAATGATTTCTGTAAACCTTTTAGGTATTGGAAAAACATCAGTACACACCGGCACTGCATAGTATTTATCCAGTCTACACAATTTCTCTGGTACTGCAATTGTGTCACAGTCATTCAGAGCAGCTAACACCTCCCCAAGCAATACACAGAGGTTCTCAAGCTTAAATTTAAAAGTAGAAATATCTGAATCAGGTTTCCCCAAATCAGAAATGTCACCCACAGACTGAAGCTCTCCTTCCTCAGCTTCTGCATATTGTGACGCAGTATCAGACATGGGCCTTAAGGCATCTGCGCGCTCTGTACTACGTCTAACCCCAGAGCTATTGCGCTTTCCTCTGAATTCAGGCAGTCTGGCTAATACCGCTGACAGGGTATTATCCATGATTGCCGCCATGTCCTGCAAAGTAATCGCTATGGGCATCTCTGATGTACTTGGCGCCATTTTAGCGTGAGTCCTTTGAGCGGGAGTCAAAGGGTCTGACACGTGGGGAGAGTTAGTTGGCATAACTTCCCCCTCGCCAGAATCCTCTGGTGATAAATTTTTTAAAGATAAAAGCTGATCTTTATTGTTTAAAGTGAAATCAATACATTTAGTACACATTCTCATATGGGGTTCCACCATGGCTTTTAAACATAATGAACAAGGAGTTTCCTCTATGTCAGACATGTTTATACAGACTAGCAATGAGACTAGCAAGCTTGGAAAACACTTTACATCAAGTTAAACAAGCAATATAAAAAACGTTACTGTGCCTTTAAGGGAAACAAATTTTGCTAAAATTTGAAATAACAGTGAAAAAAGGCAGTTAAACTAACACATTTTTTACAGTGTATGTAACAAGTTAGCAGAGCATTGCACCCACTTGCAAATGGATGATTAACCCCTTAATACAAAAAACAGATTAACAAATTGAAAAAAAAAACAACGTTTTTTAAACAGTCACAACAACTGCCACAGCTCCACTGCGGCTTTACCTTCCTCAATATATGACTTTTGAAGCCTTTTGAGCCCTTCAGAGATGTCCTAAAGCATGCAGGGGACTGCTGAGGGAAGCTGAATGTCTCTGTAATTTTAACTGCGCAAAAAAGCGCTAAAATAGGCCCCCCCACTCATATTACAACAGTGGAAAGCCTCAGGAAACTGTTTCTACGCAAAAACATAATTTATGCTTACCTGATAAATTCCTTTCTTCTGTTGTGTGATCAGTCCACGGGTCATCATTACTTCTGGGATATAACTCCTCCCCAACAGGAAATGCAAGAGGATTCACCCAGCAGAGCTGCATATAGCTCCTCCCCTCTACGTCACTCCCAGTCATTCGACCAAGGACCAACGAGAAAGGAGAAACCAAGGGTGAAGTGGTGACTGTAGTATAATTTAAAAAATATTTACCTGCCTTAAAAAACAGGGCGGGCCGTGGACTGATCACACAACAGAAGAAAGGAATTTATCAGGTAAGCATAAATTATGTTTTCTTCTGTTATGTGTGATCAGTCCACGGGTCATCATTACTTCTGGGATACCAATACCAAAGCAAAAGTACACGGATGACGGGAGGGCTAGGCAGGCTCATTATACAGAAGGAACCACTGCCTGAAGAACCTTTCTCCCAAAAATAGCCTCCGAAGAAGCAAAAGTGTCAAATTTGTAAAATTTTGAAAAAGTATGGAGCGAAGACCAAGTTGCAGCCTTGCAAATCTGTTCAACAGAGGCCTCATTCTTAAAGGCCCAAGTGGAAGCCACAGCTCTAGTAGAATGAGCTGTAATTCTTTCAGGAGGCTGCTGTCCAGCAGTCTCATAGGCTAAACGAATTATGCTACGAAGCCAGAAGGAAAGAGAGGTAGCCGAAGCCTTTTGACCTCTCCTCTGACCAGAGTACACGACAAACAGGGAAGACGTTTGTCGAAATTCCTTAGTTGCCTGCAAATAGAACTTGAGGGCACGAACTACATCCAGATTGTGCAGAAGACGTTCCTTCTTTGAAGAAGGATTCGGGCACAAAGAAGGAACAACGATCTCCTGATTGATGTTCCTGTTAGTGACTACCTTAGGTAAGAACCCAGGTTTTGTACGCAGAACTACCTTATCTGAATGAAAAATCAAATAAGGAGAATCACAATGTAGGGCTGATAACTCAGAGACTCTCCGAGCCGAAGAAATAGCCGTTAAAAATAGAACTTTCCAAGATAACAACTTTATATCAATGGAATGAAGGGGTTCAAACGGAACTCCTTGTAAAACGTTAAGAACCAGGTTTAAACTCCATGGCGGAGCAACAGTTTTAAACACAGGCTTGATCCTAGCTAAAGCTTGACAAAAAGCCTGGACGTCTGGAATTTCTGACAGACGCTTGTGCAACAAAATGGACAGAGCTGAGATCTGTCCCTTTAATGAACTAGCCGATAAACCCTTTTCTAAACCTTCTTGTAGAAAGGACAATATCCTAGGAATCCTAACCTTACTCCAAGAGTAACCTTTGGATTCGCACCAGGATAGGTATTTACGCCATATCTTATGGTAAATCCTTCTGGTAACAGGCTTCCTAGCCTGTATCAGGGTATCAATAACCGACTCAGAAAAACCACGTTTTGATAAAATCAAACGTTCAATTTCCAAGCAGTCAGCTTCAGAGAAGTTAGATTTTGATGTTTGAATAGACCCTGAATCAGAAGGTCCTGTTTTAGAGGTAGAGACCAAGGTGGACAGGATGACATGTCCACTAGATCTGCATACCAAGTCCTGCGTGGCCATGCAGGCGCTATTAGAATCACTGATGCTCTCTCCTGTTTGATTCTGGCAATCAATCGAGGAAGCATCGGGAAGGGTGGAAACACATAAGCCATCCCGAAGGTCCAAGGTGCTGTCAAAGCATCTATCAGAACCGCTCCCGGATCCCTGGATCTGGACCCGTAGCGAGGAAGTTTGGCGTTCTGACGAGACGCCATGAGATCTATCTCTGGTTTGCCCCAACGTCGAAGTATTTGGGCAAAGACCTCCGGATGAAGTTCCCACTCCCCCGGATGAAAAGTCTGACGACTCAAGAAATCCGCCTCCCAGTTCTCCACTCCCGGGATGTGGATTGCTGACAGGTGGCAAGAGTGAGACTCTGCCCAGCGAATTATCTTTGATACTTCCATCATTGCTAGGGAGCTCCTTGTCCCTCCCTGATGGTTGATGTAAGCTACAGTCGTGATGTTGTCCGACTGAAACCTGATGAACCCCCGAGTTGTTAACTGGGGCCAAGCCAGAAGGGCATTGAGAACTGCTCTCAATTCCAGAATGTTTATTGGAAGGAGGCTCTCCTCCTGATTCCATAAACCCTGAGCCTTCAGAGAATTCCAGACAGCGCCCCAACCTAGTAGGCTGGCGTCTGTTGTTACAATTGTCCAGTCTGGCCTGCTGAATGGCATCCCCCTGGATAGATGTGGCCGATAAAGCCACCATAGAAGAGAATTTCTGGTCTCTTGATCCAGATTCAGAGTAGGGGACAAATCTGAGTAATCCCCATTCCACTGTCTTAGCATGCACAATTGCAGAGGTCTGAGATGTAGGCGAGCAAAAGGTACTATGTCCATTGCCGCTACCATTAAGCCGATCACCTCCATGCATTGAGCTACTGACGGGTGTTGAATGGAATGAAGGACACGGCATACATTTTGAAGCTTTGTTAACCTGTCTTCTGTCAGGTAAATCTTCATTTCTACAGAATCTATCAGAGTCCCCAAGAAGGGAACTCTTGTGAGTGGAAAGAGAGAACTCTTCTTTTCGTTCACCTTCCATCCATGCGACCTTAGAAATGCCAGTACTAACTCTGTATGAGACTTGGCAGTTTGAAAGCTTGGAGCTTGTATCAGAATGTCGTCCAGGTATGGAGCTACCGAAATTCCTCGCGGTCTTAGGACCGCTAGAAGAGTACCCAGAACCTTTGTGAAGATTCTTGGAGCCGTAGCCAATCCGAATGGAAGAGCTACAAATTGGTAATGCCTGTCTAGAAAGGCAAACCTTAGATACCGGTAATGATCCTTGTGAATCGGTATGTGAAGGTAAGCATCCTTTAAATCCACTGTGGTCATGTACTGACCTTTTTGGATCATGGGTAAAATTGTCCGAATAGTTTCCATTTTGAACGATGGAACTCTTAGGAATTTGTTTAGGATCTTTAAATCCAAGATTGGCCTGAAAGTTCCCTCTTTTTTGGGAACTACAAACAGATTTGAGTAAAACCCTTGTCCTTGTTCCGACCGCGGAACCGGATGGATCACTCCCATTAATAAAAGATCTTGTACGCAGCGTAGAAACGCCTCTTTCTTTATTTGGTTTGTTGACAACCTTGACAGATGAAATCTCCCTCTTGGGGGAGAGAATTTGAAGTCCAGAAGGTATCCCTGAGATATGATCTCTAGCGCCCAGGGATCCTGAACATCTCTTGCCCAAGCCTGGGCGAAGAGAGAAAGTCTGCCCCCCACCAGATCCGGTCCCGGATCGGGGGCCCTCGATTCATGCTGTCTTAGGGGCAGCAGCAGGTTTCCTGGCCTGCTTGCCCTTGTTCCAGGACTGATTAGGTCTTCAGCCTTGTCTGTAACGAGCAACAGCTCCTTCCTGTTTTGGTGCAGAGGAAGTTGATGCTGCTCCTGCTTTGAAATTACGAAAGGAACGAAAATTAGACTGTCTAGTCTTAGCTTTGGCTTTGTCCTGAGGCAGGGCATGGCCTTTACCTCCTGTAATGTCAGCGATAATCTCCTTCAACCCGGGCCCGAATAAGGTCTGTCCCTTGAAAGGTATATTAAGCAATTTAGATTTAGAAGTAACATCAGCTGACCAGGATTTTAGCCACAGTGCTCTGCGTGCCTGAATGGCGAATCCTGAATTCTTAGCCGTAAGTTTGGTTAAATGTACTACGGCTTCCGAAATGAAAGAATTAGCTAGTTTAAGGACTCTAAACCTGTCCGTAATCTCGTCCAGCGTAGCTGAACTAATGTTCTCTTCCAGAGATTCAATCCAGAATGCTGCAGCAGCCGTGACCGGCGCGATGCATGCAAGGGGTTGCAATATAAAACCTTGTTGAACAAACATTTTCTTAAGGTAACCCTCTAGTTTTTTATCCATTGGATCTGAAAAAGCACAGCTATCCTCAACCGGGATAGTGGTACGCTTAGCTAAGGTAGAAACTGCTCCCTCCACCTTAGGGACCGTTTGCCATAAGTCCCGTGTGGTGGCGTCTATTGGAAACATTTTTCTAAATATTGGAGGGGGTGAGAACGGCACACCGGGTCTATCCCACTCCTTAGTAACAATTTCAGTAAGTCTCTTAGGTATAGGAAAAACATCAGTACTCGCCGGTACCCGCAAAATATTTATCCAACCTACACATTTTCTCTGGTATTGCAACTGTGTTACAATCATTCAGAGCCGCTAAAACCTCCCCTAGTAATACACGGAGGTTCTCCAATTTAAATTTAAAATTTGAAATATCTGAATCCAATCTGTTTGGATCAGAACCGTCACCCACAGAATGAAGCTCTCCGTCCTCATGCTCTGCAAGCTGTGACGCAGTATCAGACATGGCCCTAGTATTATCAGCGCACTCTGTTCTCACCCCAGAGTGATCACGCTTGCCTCTTAGTTCTGGTAATTTAGCCAAAACTTCAGTCATAACAGTAGCCATATCTTGTAATGTTATCTGTAATGGCCGCCCAGATGTACTGGGCGCCACAATATCACGCACCTCCCGAGCGGGAGATGCAGGTACTGACACGTGAGGCGAGTTAGTCGGCATAACTCTCCCCTCGCTGTTAGGTGAAATTTGTTCAATTTGTACAGATTGGCTTTTATTTAAAGTAGCATCAATACAGTTAGTACATAAATTTCTATTGGGCTCCACCTTGGCATTGGAACAAATGACACAGGTATCTTCCTCTGAATCAGACATGTTCAACACACTAGCAAATAAACTTGCAACTTGGCTACAATTTTATTTAATAAAAACGTACTGTGCCTCAAAGAAACACTAAACGATTAATGACAGTTGAAATAATAAACTGAAAAACAGTTATAGCATCAATCCTTGTAAACAACACAACTTTAGCAAAGGTTTCCCATTAGCAAAGCAAAATTAATTAAATTACAGAGTAACGTTTTTAATCACAGTCAATATATAATTCTCACAGCTCTGCTGAGAGAATCTACCTCCCTCAAAAGAAGTTTTGAAGACCCCTGAGTTCTGTAGAGATGAACCGGATCATGCAGGAAATACAATGAGCAACTGACTGGAAATTTTGATGCGTAGCAAAGAGCGCCAAAAACGGCCCCTCCCCCTCACACACAGCAGTGAGGGAGAAACGAAACTGTCATAATTAGAATAAGCAACTGCCAAGTGGAAAAATAGCCCAAACATTTATTCACTCAGTACCTCACTAAATGTAAACGATTCTACATTCCAGCAAAAACGTTTAACATAATCAATACATATAAAAAAATTCTTATGTACTTTTTACAGAGTAATTCCAGTGAAGTACCATTCCCAGAATACTGAAGTGCAAAGTATACATACATGACATTATATCGGTATGGCAGGATTTTCTCATCAATTCCATTGTCAGAAAATAAAAACTGCTACATACCTCTATGCAGATTCATCTGCCCGCTGTCCCCTGATCTGAAGTTTTTACCTCTCCTCAGATGGCCGAGAACAGCAATATGATCTTAACTACTCCGGCTAAAATCATAGTAAAACTCTGGTAGATTCTTCTTCAAACTCTGCCAGAGAGGCAATAACACACTCCGGTGTCATTGTAAAATAACAAACTTTTGATTGAAGTCATAAAAACTAAGAATAATCACCATAGTCCTCTTACACATCCTATCTAGTCGTTGGGTGCAAGAGAATGACTGGGAGTGACGTAGAGGGGAGGAGCTATATGCAGCTCTGCTGGGTGAATCCTCTTGCATTTCCTGTTGGGGAGGAGTTATATCCCAGAAGTAATGATGACCCGTGGACTGATCACACATAACAGAAGAAAATCAAGCCAGCCATGTGGAAAAAACTAGGCCCCAATAAGTTTTATCACCAAAGCATATATAAAAACGATTAAACATGCCAGCAAACGTTTTATATTGCACATTAATCAGAGTATATACCTCTGATAGCAAGCCTGATACTAGTCGCTATTAAATCACTGTATTTAGGCTTAACTTACATTAATCCAGTATCAGCAGCTTTTTTCTAGCAAATTCCATCCCTAGAAAAACTTAAACTGCACATACCTTATTGCAGGATAACCTGCACGCCATTCTCCCTCTGAAGTTACCTCACTCCTCAGACATATGTGAGAACAGCAGTGGATCTTAGTTACTTCTGCTAAGATCATAGAAAAACGAAGGCAGATTCTTCTTCTAAATGCTGCCTGAGATAAAATAGTACAACTCCGGTACCATTTAAAAATAATAAACTTTTGATTAAAGAAAAAACTAACTATATTACAACACTTTCCTCTTACTACCTCCAGCTATGTTGAGAGTTTGCAAGAGAATGACTGGATATGGCAGTTAGGGGAGGAGCTATATAGCAGCTCTGCTGTGGGTGATCCTCTTGCAACTTCCTGTTGGGAAGGAGAATATCCCACAAGTAATGGATGATCCGTGGACTGGATACACCTTACAAGAGAAACTAACATTTTTGTCACCACACTTGCTATGCCTTTCCTAGTTTCTTAGAGTAGGCAAAGAGAATGACTGGTGGGTGGAGCTAAGGGGGGAGCTATATAGACAGCTCTGCTGTGGGTGCTCTCTTTACCACTTCCTGTTGGGAAGGAAAATATCCCACAAGAAAGGATGAATCCGTGGACTCGAAACATCTTACAAGAGAAAGTATGCTTTTTCTTTAAACTCCAGACAGGCTGGAAATTATATGCCATAACGAAGTGTGAACATGTTTATGTCTCTACTAGCGCAATTAAGAAACGCATCTAGTTGGTCATAATATTGATATACTGAAGAGAGATGCATAAGATCATACAGGGACATATATTGTATCTTGAAAATGTTAGAACAATACTTATTGGTAGGTCCATTGCTTTAATCATACATTTTCCTCTTTATCTTTAGTTTCTCCTTTGAATAGTAGGACAAAAATGACCATTCAAACCACAATTTGTAAAATGGATTTATTGTTCAAAGGAGTTTGAAGAGAACATAAATACAGAGCAGAACATAATACTTTTATTTTAGCTTCTATCCATATTAATAAGGGGTTTAGCTTGTGTGAGTAATATTCTGTTAGGACATGCAGAACACGACAGCTTGTCTACATCCATTTGCTGCTTATACATCACCAAATGTACTTCATTACAACATGTTTAACGATGAGCGTTGTAAACATCATTTTATGGGTTATAGGTAGGCAAATATAGTCCAAGGCTGCAGCTTGTCAATTTCCCCTCTTTAAAATAAAGGAAGAGACCATGGCAAATTAAATTTAACATAAAAATACAACTTTATTGGCCAGAAAGGATTCATTCTGTTGGCTGCTGAATGACGATTAAGAAATAGTCTTTATCTAGAAATAAAGAAAAAAGCAACATTAATTATGGCAGGTTAAAGAAATAATAAGCATAACACAACAAAAAACAAGTTTGTATTTTGGACTTGTCAGACAAAAAATTAATGCTTATTGCTTAATATCATATCCAAGAACAAATGTAACACTATTAAAGGGACATAAAAGTGTAAAAAGAATACACTCTAATGTGTTAAGAGTGTGTTATTATTGCCCTATTTCCTGCAAATCATTATGTGTTTAAACCCTGCAAAATGCTTAAACATGTCAGCTCCAGAGAAACCATGCACTACTGGGAGACAGCTAAATAAATCTGGTGAGCATATGTGTGTAGCCACCACTGACCAGCTAGCTCATTGTAATGCATTGCTGTTCCTGAGACTACCTAGAATTGTTTTTTTTAACACATTTCCTAACAGAAGTAAATTCAAATCGTTTAAAATTGTATGCTCTTCTCAGAGCCAAGAAAGCTTAAAAGCAAGTCAAGTCCAAAAACTTTCATGATTCAAATAGGACATGTAATTTTAAACAACTTTCCAATTTACTTTTATCACCAATTTTGCTTTGTTCTCTTGGTATTCTTAGTTGAAAGCTAAACCTAGGAGCAGGGCAGTCTTTAATACTGATTGGACCCTGGGCCAACAGTTTCTTGCCCTCCCCATGCAATTTCTCTCTCCACCCCAACATCACAAAAAACACAGCCTTTCCCAGTAGCCTATATAAAGGGATAACAATGCAGAGCTGCCATTCTGCCTCACTCACACACATAACCCCTCCCCACACACACACATTTATAGTGTGTGTGTGTATATATATATATATATATATATATACACACATACATACACACACACACAGTGTATATATGTAAATATATATACACACACAGTGTATAAGTGTATATATATATATATATATATATATATATATATATATATATATATATATATATATATATATATGTGTATACTTTGTCAACATAAAATAAATAAATTTTGTCTAAATGAACTGTGCTACATACAAGGATTAAGATGCACATTATAGGTAGATAGGGATAGACAGAGAAATAGTTCTTGTATCTAAACATCTAACATTTCATGCTTTAGCGCATTGTGTAAGCTAATGTAATTAATGCCTCTGTAGAACACACACACATTTGTCGGTCTGTCTCCTGTGGTTTACTGGAATATTTGTGACATTGCCAATGTTATTAGGGCACAGAAGGGCAGCCATAATTTTCCACCGTCGGGCAAAAAACACAATTTATGCTTACCTGATAAATGTATTTCTCTTGTGGTGTATCCAGTCCACGGATCATCCATTACTTGTGGGATATTCTCATTCCCAACAGGAAGTTGCAAGAGGACACCCACAGCAGAGCTGTTATATAGCTCCTCCCCTAACTGCCATATCTAGTCATTCGACCGAAAACACGCAGAGAAAAGAGAAACCATAGGGTTCAGTGGTGACTGTAGTTTAAATGAAAAAATGACCTGCCTTAAAATGACAGGGCGGGCCGTGGACTGGATACACCACAAGAGAAATAAATTTATCAGGTAAGCATAAATTGTGTTTTCTCTTGTAAGGTGTATCCAGTCCACGGATCATCCATTACTTGTGGGATACCAATACCAAAGCTAAAGTACACGGATGAAGGGAGGGACAAGGCAGGTACTTAAACGGAAGGTACCACTGCCTGTAAAACCTCTCTCCCAAAAATAGCCCCCGAAGAAGCAAAAGTATCAAATTTGTAGAATTTTGAAAAAGTATGAAGCGAAGACCAAGTCGCCGCCTTGCAAATCTGTTCAACAGAAGCCTCATTTTTAAAGGCCCAAATGGAAGCCACAGCTCTAGTACAATGAGCTGTAATCCTTTCAGGAGGCTGCTGGCCAGCAGTCTCATAGGCTAAGCGGATTATGCTTCTTAGCCAAAAAGAAAGAGAGGTTGCCGAAGCCTTTTGACCTCTCCTCTGTCCAGAGTAGACAACAACAAAGCAGATGTTTGACAAAAATCTTTAGTAGCTTGTAAGTAAAACTTTAAAGCATGAACCACGTCCAGATTGTGTAATAGACGTTCCTTCTTTGAAGAAGGATTAGGACACAAGGATGGAACAACAATCTCTTGATTGATATTCTTGTTAGATACCACCTTAGGTAAAAACCCAGGTTTTTTACGCAGGACTACCTTATCCGTATGGAAGATCAGATAAGGAGAATCACATTGTAAAGCAGATAACTCTGAGACTCTACGAGCTGAGGAAATAGCTACCAAAAACAGAACTTTCCAAGATAAAAGTTTGATATCTATGGAATGAAGAGGTTCAAACGGAACTCCTTGAAGAACCTTAAGAACCAAATTTAAGCTCCATGGGGGAGCAACAGGTTTAAACACAGGCTTGATTCTAACCAAAGCCTGACAAAATGCCTGAACGTCTGGAACATCTGTCAGACGCTTGTGCAAAAGAATAGACAGAGCAGAAATCTGTCCTTTTAAGGAACTAGCTGACAATCCTTTTTCCAAACCATCTTGGAGAAAAGATAATATCCTGGGAATCCTAACCCTTGGATTCACACCAATAAAGATATGTACGCCATATTTTATGGTATATTTTCCTGGTGACAGGCTTTCGTGCCTGTATTAAGGTATCAATGACTGACTCGGAGAAGCCACGCTTTGATAAAATCAAGCGTTCAATCTCCAGGCAGTCAGTCTCAGAGAAATTAGATTTGGATGGTTGAAAGGACCCTAAAGTAGAAGGTCCTGTCTCAGAGGCAGAGTCCATGGTGGAAAGGATGACATGTCCACCAGATCTGCATACCAGGTCCTGCGTGGCCATGCAGGCGCTATCAAAATCACTGATGCTCTCTCCTGCTTGACCTTGGCAATCAGTCGAGGGATCAGAGGAAACGGTGGAAACACATAAGCCAGGTTGAAAGACCAGGGCGCTGCTAGAGCATCTATTAGCGTCACCTTGGGATCCCTGGACCTGGATCCGTAACAAGGAAGCTTGGTGTTCTAACGAGACGCCATGAGATCCAGTTCTGGTTTGCCCCAACGATGAATCAATTGTGCAAACACCTCCGGATGGAGTTCCCACTCTCCCGGATGAAAAGTCTGACAACTTAAAAAATCCGCCTCCCAGTTCTCTACACCTGGGATATGGATAGCTGATAGGTGGAAAGAGTGAGTCTCTGCCCAGCGAATTATCTTGGAGACTTCTAACATCGCTAGGGAACTTCTTGTTCCCCCTTGATGGTTGATGTAAGCCACAGTCGTGATGTTGTCCGACTGAAATCTGATGTACCTCAGAGTTGCTAACTGAGGCCAAGCCTGAAGAGCATTGAATATCGCTCTTCCAGAATATTTATTGGAAGGAGTGTCTCCTCCTGAGTCCACGATCCCTGAGCCTTCAGGGAGTTCCAGACTGCACCCCAACCTAGAAGGCTGGCATCTGTCGTTACAATTGTCCAATCTGGCCTGCGAAAGGTCATACCTTTGGACAGATGGACCCGAGATAGCCACCAGAGAAGAAAATCCCTGGTCTCTTGATCCAGATTTAGTAGAGAGGACAAATCTGTGTAATCCCCGTTCCACTGACTGAGCATGCATAGTTGCAGCGGTCTGAGATGTAGGCGTGCAAACGGCACTATGTCCATTGCCGCTACCATTAAGCCGATTACTTCCATGCACTGAGCCACCGAAGGGCGCGGAATGGAATGAAGAACACAGCAGGAATTTAGAAGCTTTGATAACCTGGACTCCGTCAGGTAAATTTTAATTTCTACAGAATCTATCAGAGTCCCTAGGAAGAAAACTCTTGTGAGTGGGGATAGAGAACTCTTTTCCTCGTTCACTTTCCACCCATGCGATCTCAGAAATGCCAGTACTACGTCCGTATGAGACTTGGCAATTTGGAAGTTTGACGCCTGTATCAGGATGTCGTCTAAATAAGGGGCCACTGCTATGCCCCACGGCCTTAGGACCGCCAGAGGCGACCGTAGAACCTTTGTAAGGATTCTTGGGGCTGTAGCTAATCCAAAGGGAAGAGATATAAACTGGTAATGCCTGTCTAGAAAGGCAAACCTGAGAAACCAATGATGATTTTTGTTATCGGAATGTGAAGATAAGCATCCTTTAAATCCACTGTAGTCATATATTGACCCTCCTGGATCATAGGTAGGATGGTACGAATAGTTTCCATCTTGAATGATGGAACGCTGAGGAATTTGTTTAAGATCTTTAGATCCAAAATTGGTCTGAAGGTTCCCTCTTTTTTTGGGAACCACAAACAGATTTGAGTAAAAACCCTGTCCCTGTTCCTCCTTTGGAACTGGATGGATCACTCCCATAACTAGGAGGTCTCGTACACATTGTAAGAATGCCTCTCTCTTTATCTGGTTTACAGATAATTGTGAAAGGTGAAATCTCCCTTTTGGGGGGGAAGCTTTGAAGTCCAGAAGATATCCCTGGGATATAATTTCCAACACCTAGGGATCCTGGACATCTCTTGCCCACGCCTGGGCGAAGAGCGAAAGTCTGCCCCTACTAGATCCGTTACCGGATAGGGGGCCGTTCCTTCATGCTGTCTTAGAGGCAGCAGCAGGCTTTTTGGCCTGCTTACCTTTGTCCCAGGTCTGGTTTGGTCTCCATACCGTCTTGGACTGAGCAAAAGTTCCCTCTTGTTTGCATTAGAGGAAGTTGATGCCGCACTTGCCTTGAAGTTTCGAAAGGCACGAAAATTAGACTGTTTGGCCCTTGATTTGGACCTGTCCTGAGGAAGGGCATGACCTTTTCCTCCAGTGATATCAGCAATAATCTCCTTCAAACCAGGCCCGAATAGGGTCTGCCCCTTGAAGGGAATGTTAAGCAGCTTAGATTTTGAAGTCATGTCAGCTGACCATGATTTAAGCCATAGCGCCCTGCGTGCCTGTATAGCAAAACCAGAATTCTTAGCCGTTAGTTTAGTCAAATGAACAATGGCATCAGAAACAAAAGAATTGGGTAGCTTAAGTGCTCTAAGCTTGCCAAGTATGTCATCCAATGGAGTCGCTACCTGTAAAGCCTCTTCCAGAGACTCAAACCAGAACGCCGCAGCAGCAGTGACAGGAGCAATGCATGCAAGGGGCTGTAGGATAAAACCTTATTGAATAAACATTTTCTTAAGGTAACCTAATTTTTTTTCCATTGGATCTAAAAAAGCACAACTGTCCTCGACAGGGATAGTAGTACGTTTTGCTAGAGTAGAAACTGCTCCCTCCACCTTAGGAACTGTCTGTCATAAGTACCGTGTGGTGGAGTCTATTGGAAACATTTTTCTAAAAATAGGAGGGGAAGAGAACGTCACACCTGGTCTATTCCATTCCTTATTAATAATTTCTGTAAACCTTTTAGGTATTGGAAAAACATCAGTACACACCGGCACTGCATAGTATTTATCCAGTCTAAACAATTTCTCTGGCACTGCAATTGTATCACAGTCATTCAGAGCAGCTAAAACCTCCCTGATAAACACGTGGAGGTGTTCAAGCTTAAATTTAAATGTAGAAATATCAGAATCAGGTTGCATCATCTTTCCTGAGTCCGAAACATCACCCACAGACTGAAGCTCTCCTTCCTCAGCTTCTGCATATTGTGAGGCAGTATCAGACATGGTTCTTAAAGCGTCAGTATGCTCTGCATTTCGTCTAACCCCAGAGCTTTCTCGCTTACCTCTAAATTCAGGTAGTCTGGCTAATACCGCTGACAGTGTATTATCCATGACTGCCGCCATGTCTTGTAAAGTAATTGCTATGGGCGCCCTAGATGTACTTGGCGCCATTTGAGCGTGAGTCCCTTGAGCGGGAGTCAAAGGATCTGACACGTGGGGAAAGTTAGTCGGCATAACTTCCCCCTCGTTAGATTCCTCTGGTGATACATTTTTTTAAAGACAGAATATGATCTTTATTGCTTAAAGTGAAATCAGTACATTTGATACACATTCTAAGAGGGGGTTCCACCATGGCTTTTAAACATAATGAACAAGGAGTTTCCTCTATGTCAGACATGTTTGTACAGACTAGCAATGAGACTAGCAAGCTTGGAAAACACGTTAAATCAAGTTAACAAGCAAATATAAAAAACGGTACTGTGCCTTTAAGAGAAACAAATTTTGTAAAAATTTGAAAAACAGTGAAAAAAGGCAGTAAATCAAACGAAATTTTTACAGTGTATGTAATAAGTTAACAGAGCATTGCACCCACTTGCAAATGGATGATTAACCCCTTAATTCAAAAAACGGATTAAAAAAACGATATAGACGTTTTTTTAACAGACACAACAAACTGCCACAGCCTGCTGTGGCCCTACCTTCCCCAATAAACGACTTTGGAAAGCCTTTGAGCCCTTTAGAGATGTCCTATAGCATACAGGGGACTCCTGAAGGAAGCTGGATGTCACAGTTTGTAATTTTAACTGCAACAACTGTAACTTTTAAACTACAACAGTGGAAAGCCTCAGGAAACTGTTTCTAGGCAAAATTTAAGCCAACCATGTGGAAAAAACTAGGCCCCAATAAAGTTTTATCACCAAAGCATATATAAAAACGATTAAACATGCCAGCAAACGTTTTATATTGCAATTTTATAAGGGTATTACCCCTGAGAGTAAGCATGATACCAGTCGCTATTAAATCACTGTATTCAGGCTTAACTTACATTAATCCGGTATCAGCAGCATTTTCTAGCATTTTCCATTTCTAGAAAAAATTGTAACTGCACATACCTCATAGCAGAGTAACCTGCATGCCATTCTCCCGCTGAAGTTACCTCTCTCCTCAGACATATGTGAGAACAGCAATGGATCTTAGTTACAACCTGCTAAGATCATAGAAAACTCTGGCAGATTCTTCTTCTATTTACTGCCTGGGATAAAATAGTACAACTCCGGTACCATTTAAAAATAACAAACTTTTTGATTGAAGATAAAAAACTAACTATATTTCACCACTCTGTCTTACTACCTCCATGCGTGTTGAGAGTTGCAAGAGAATGACTGGATATGGCAGTTAGGGGAGGAGCTATATAACAGCTCTGCTGTGGGTGTCCTCTTGCAACTTCCTGTTGGGAATGAGAATATCCCACAAGTAATGGATGATCCGTGGACTGGATACACCTTACAAGAGAAACTCTCTTTATTGTCTACTCTGCATGATGGTTTGGTCTCTTTACTAGACTCCAAATACTTTGTAATGTACTAGTCTGCAACTCATTAGTCAGGTGCACTTGCATCCCCCAGCAGCTGGTGACTTATCTGCAGGTGTCACTGCTGCAGCACCCGGCCGGGGCTGGCAGATGAAACAAACAGATAGTGCTCATATCTCTCTTATCTTATCTACATACCTCTGTGGCTACTGTCAGGACTGAGCTCTAGCGAGTGCTCGGCTTACACTTCTGGCTGCATCTCTAACACAGTATTGGGTATAGGTGGCTGTTCAGAGGCTGTGCGTTCATGCGAGATGTTACATCTGTGTTTATATCATGTTGGTTATAATACGCTCCCATGCAATACAGGCACATGCATTTATAATGTGTTATACTGACCATAAGAAATAAGAATGTTGTTTAGAGATGGGTCGCCTCATCAATGTAAAGCTACAAAACTTGCAAATATATCATTAGACACCTACTGCTTGCCTCCTGAGTACCTCAGCTCGCTCAACTCGCCCGCTGCTTCCCTATCTTCCCGCGCGGGCGGCTGCATGCATAGATAGGCTGCTGGAACTGGGAGGGACTAACTCTGGGAGGAAGTAATTAGTGTCAGCTGTCAGGGCGGGGAGCAGCAGCGCCATGAGGGAGTTCACATGCAGACTGTCAGGTCACATGAGGCCCCTGATCCTCCCACCCCCAGCCTCAGATAGAACACCGGATCAATAGTTTTATAGCAGGCTAGCAGCGAGCGGCCCATTTTACAGACTTGTATATCAGTCTCAGAGAGGCCTAGTCCGCCCCTGCTGAGCGGGATCAAGGGGCAGATGCCCTTTTGCACTGCGTTAAAAAGACAGGTTTATATGCTAATTACTTAGACCTTGAAGACCTCTAATCTAAATGCATTTTGACAGTTTTTCACAACTAGAGGGCGTTAGTTCATGTGTTTCATATAGATAACATTGAGCTCATGCACGTGAATTTACCGAGGAGTGAGCACTGATTGGCTAAAATGCAAGTCTGTCAAAAGAACTGAAATAAGGGGACAGTCTGCAGAGGCTTAGATACAAGGTAATTACAGAGGTAAAACGTGCTGGAGGCGGAGCGTAGCCGTTTGAGGAAATGGCTGCATCTCAGTGAGGCTCCGTGGCTTTTTCGGTGTCATTAGCCCCTAGATGCATTGAATGGAGGTAATTAAGTCCCAAAAAGAGTTATAAGCTTTGGGAGCACTTGGACACAGCCTCTAATGAGTTGTATAGCGGAGAGGAGCATTTACACAGCTCACTTGTTAGTTTTGCGATCACACCCGGTCGCCATTTTGGAGTGAGGCCTATGCTTGACAGATCTCTGGTGGACAATACCTAATTAGTAAGATGGCATACCGGGTCACCAAGCACACAATGCGAGCAAGCAACGGAAGAAGTGGCTGAGACTGTGCTATCAAGTTGCGCTGATAAGGTGAGTCGTTGCGACTTTAAACTAAAACTGCAGGATGACACGCTTTCTCTGTCTCTATAAAACAAACGCCCCAACAAGTGTATAGCCCATGCTGTATAGAACCGGACTGAGAACACGACTAAATAAGCCCCTGCACTCTCAGTACTTAAGGGAAATGTTATTTTATTAAGGAGAATTCAATGTAAGCTAAAGACAGATTTGAAGTTTTGGTGCCAGGATACTTAGTTTACCCACAGTTTACAGGAGGCGACACACTTCATTATTCATGAGCCATGTAACTGTGCTGCCTGCTATCAGATTTATTAGATTCTTAGAGCTGTGGGGATAAAGCACAATTTAAAGGAGACAACAAATTATAGTGCTGGAAACCCTCACTCCAAAGGGACATAAAAGTTAAAACAAAAGCTACTAATAATAGTACTTCCATATACACTAAATCCAAGGGACTACCCCTGCAGGATATACTTGGGAGTGCAAGAAACAGGCCTTGGGTGACACCTAAGGGAGCTATAGTTTAAGATATACCTGCTCCTCTTTCAGCATATGGCAACTAAGAAATCTAAAAGAGTGGGCAGTAAACTGACAGCTTCTAAGACCCCTTCAGTCAGCTCTTTCTTTTCACAACAAGACCAGGACCTGAGCCAGTCATTAAGTGATAATTTGCCCCTGGCCATGGCAACTCCAACACCCCCGCAATCACTTCAGAACCCAACAGACCAGCTATCACAAATTCAATCTACAATCACAGCTCTCCCGTCTAAATCAGACATTGCAGATCTCAAATCTTTTATCAAATCTGAAATCTCTACTATCAGAAAAGACATCGGAGAACATGGTTCCAGAATTGAATGCTTGGAGGAGGGACAGGAACATCTGGAGGCCACCGTCAGCAACAATATTCAACATTTAAACTGTCAAGATTCTGTGATACAAGACCTGCAATCGAAAGTTGAGGACCTTGATAATAGAAACAGACGTAGCAACTTAAGGATCAGGGGGGTACCCGAAGACGTCTCTCAAGAAAATCTGATCACATATCTTCTCCAACTATTTAAGCAAATTGCTCCCTCACTGGAATTGTCTGAGCTATCTCTGGACAGAGCACATAGAGCCTTACGGCCAAGGCCCTAGCCTACAAGCCCCCCTAGAGACATAATTATGAAATTTGCTTTCTTCACACACAAAGAAACTATATGGAAACAAGCAAGGACCCAGGGTTCTATCTCCTTCCAAGACCATACTTTACAAATTTTTCAAGATCTATGCCCGACCACAATTGAAAAGCGACGCTCCCTTAAATTCATAACTGCAACCCTACAGGAAAATAAAATAAAATATAGATGGGGTTTTCCATTTAGCCTTTTGATACAGAAGGATGGTAAAACACTAACTTATAAAAACCCAGAAGACCTGGACAGCCTTTCTAAAAGCCTTGGTTTATCCTTTCAACAACCACAGCCGCAGCAACGGACAACACCAAATCTCATGCCGGGGGACTTGGGGAAACACCCCGGTTTTCAATGGCAGGTGGTTTCCAGAGGGAAAAAGAAGAGCTGAAGACTCTTCATGAACACGAACGGCTGTTAATTCGGTTCAACAATGAGCCGACACAGGCCTGGAGCACGATCACTTGTACTAAGGTCGTATGAACATTATCTAAGCAATCACTCTAAAGGGTAATATACACATTTTAGAGGGGTTACCGGGCGAGATTAGGCTCTGAACTTTAGGACATCTACACTGTGAATGTTAAGCATAATAAATATGGGTCATTGAACTTCTATAACAGACCATGTGTATTTTGCTCAAAACGGTCAGTAAATGATGTGTTTGGTTAACTGTTTTTCATTTATTCGAAATGTTTTTGAATGTTTTACTCATCGCACTCAATTATTTGGTGGGATAGACACAGAGACTAGATTGCATTCTTAAATAATCGTGAATGACACTGTGCTGTGCCGATGATTTGACATTGTAGTTATTTGTGTATATTCCTGCAAGGACCTGTTAGTTTCTAACGAGGACCTGTCCCACTAAGGTCACCTTAAGTATACTAACACCCCCACACAGCTGTTGGGAGAGACCCCGGTTTGAGAGGTCGTGACTAAGCAATAAAGCAACTGAGATGCTGTACTTTGTAAAATGTTAGTAAGAAGAAGACTAGCACTACACTGTTAAGAAACTAGAGAAGTAACCTCCCCAAGAGTTAAAATGTTAGAGTTTACATGAATAGTTGTTAATACTACTTTGTTCACCATTGATTAGGTTTGATTGGGCAATGATGCTGAAAACGCTTCCTCACCTAAGTCAACTTTTGACTAAGTAATGTTTTTATTATATGTACAATGTTATTTACTTGTTATCTTTTCCTTTCCTTCTTTTCTTGCTGCCAACTATGTCCACACACCCTACACTAGTACAGTTGCATGCTTCTCTATAACGAGAATGAACTTCTCAACAGACATCTGCATATTCTCCATTAGTAAATTTCTCAATGTCCAATACACACCAGACTAGAAAACCCTTAGATTCCATTAAATAAATATATCAGGCAAGCATAAATTTAGTTTTTCTTTCTTAAGATATGGTGAGTCCACGGCTTGAGTAATTACTGTTGGGAACCAATACCCAAGCTAGAGGACACGGATACATAGGGAGGGACAAGACAGGCAGTCCTAAACAGAAGGCACCACCGCTTGAAGAACCTTTCTCCCAAAAGAAGCCTCAGCCGAGGCTAAAGTATCAAATTTGGAAAATATATGTAGAGAAGACCAAGTTGCAGCCTTGCAAATTTGTTCCACAGAAGCTTCATTTTGAAAGTCAGGGAAGAGGAAACAGCTCTTGTGGAATGAACCATAATTCTCTCAGGAAGCTGCTGTCCAGCAGTCTCATAAGCCAAACGATTTATACTTTGTAACCAAAAAGAAAGAGTAATAGCAGTAGCTTTATGACCTTTACGTTTCCCAGAGAAACAGACAAAGAGGGCAGAGGACTGTTAAAAATCCTTAGTCGCCTGTAAGTAGAATTTAAGAACACGTACAACATCCAAATTGTGTAACAAACGTTCTTTGTAAGAAGAAGTATTAGGACACAGAGAGGAAATCACACTGCAGAGCTGAGAGTTCTGAGACTCTTCGAGTAGAAGAGATAGCAACAAGAAACAAAACCTTCCAAGATAACAACTTAATGTCTATGGAATGCAACGGCTCAAACGGTGCCAGCTGTAAAACTTTAAGAATAAGGCTAAGGCTCCAAGGAGGAGCAACAGACTTAAAGACAGGCCTGATTTTGACCGAGACCTGACAAAAAGATTGCACATCTGGCACATCCGCCAAACGTTTATGTAGTAAAACTGATAAAGCAGAAATCTGACCCTTCAGGTTACTGATTGAAAACTTCTCTGGATGGAGTTTCCACTCTCCGGGATGAAAAGTCTACTCAGAAAATCTGCTTTCCAGTTGTCTACACCTGGAATGTGGATGGCAGATAGACAGCAATTGTGGGTCTCTGACCACTGAAGAATCCGAGTAACCTCCTTCATGGCTAAGGAACTCCGAGTTCCTCCCTGGTGATTGATGCAAGCCACAGAGGTTATGTTGTTTGACTGGAACCTGATAAACTGGACTGAGGACAACGGAGGCCAAGCCAATAGAGCACTGTAAATCACCCTCAACTCCAAGATGTTGATGGAAAGAGCAGACTCCTCCCGAGTCCAAAGGCTCTTTAACGAGTTCCAGACTGCTCCCCAGCCCAACAGGCTGGCGTCCGTGGTCACGATCACCCAGGAAGGTTTCCGAAAGCATGTGCCCTGAGACAGATGTTCTTGAGAAATCCACCACGGGAGAGAATTCCTTGATCTAACTCTATTCTCTGAGATAGATCTGCATGGTCGCCATTCCATTGTCTGAGCATGCACAACTGGAGAGCTCTCAAATGGAATGATGTCCATGGAAGCCACCATCAGATCGATGACCTCCATACACTGACTCACTAAAGGATGAGCAGTAGCCTGAAGAGAGAGGCAAGAGGAAATTATTTTGTTTTTCCTGACCTCTGTCAGAAAAATCTTCATCAATAGAGAATCTATTATGTTCCCTAAGAACACTACTCTTGTAGCAGGGGAAATGGAGCTTTTTTCCAGATTCACATTCCATCCGTGGAAACGAAGAAAAAACAATATCTCTGTGTGAGATTTTGCTGGTTGAAAAGATGGCGCCTGAACCAATATGTCATCCAGGTAGGGTTCCACAGCAATTCCACGAGAACGGATAACTGCCAAAAGAGCCCCCAGAACCTTTGAAAAAATTCTGAGAGCCATGGCTAGACCAAATGGAAGGGCCACAAACTGGAAATGTTTGTCCAGAAAGGCAAATCTCAGGAATCTGTGATGGTCCCTGTGAATAGGAACATAAAGATATGCATCCTTTAGGTCTATGGTTGTCATGAACTGACCCTCTTGTACTAAAGGAAGAATAGAGCATATAGTCTCCATCTTGAAGGATGGAACTTTGAGAAACTTGTTTAGACACTTCAAGTCTAGAATGGAACAGAAAGTTCCCTCTTTTTTGGGAACCACAAATAGGTTGGAGTAGAACCCGAGCCTCTGTTCCTGCACTTGAACTGGGACTATCACTCCCTGGGAGGAAAGATGTTGTATACATTTCAAGAACTCCTTTCTCTTTATCTAGTTTGCAGATAATCTTGAGAGATGGAATCTGCCTCTAGCAGGAAAAGTTTTGAATTCCAATTTGTAACCCTGGGATGCTATGTCTACAGTCCAGGGATCTGGGACATCTCATAACCAGGCTTGAGAGAACTAAGAAATCCCCCCCTTTACCTGATCCAATCCTTGATCGGGGGCAAACCCTTCATGCTGATTTGGAATTAGCTGCGGTTTTCTTTGATTGTTTTCCCTTGTTCCAAGACTGATTGGGTTTCCAAGAAGACTTGGATTGTTCCTGCTTGGAAGAAGGGGAAGGCTTTCCTCTGAAGTTATGAAAGGAACGAAAATTACTCGGACGTCCTTTAGGCCTATTGTTATCTTAAGGTAGAAAAGACCCTTTTCCACCAGCAATATCAAAGATAATTTCTGCCAAACTGGGTCCAAACAAGGTTTTGGCCTTGTAAGGAATTGCCAGAAGCTTGACTTTAGAGGAAACGTACGCAGACCAGGATTTCAACCATAATGCCCTGCGGGCTAGAACAGCGAAAATAGAAGTTTTAGCTCCTAGTCTAACAACCTGTAAAATGGCATCTACAATAAAGGAATTGGCCAACTTAAGAGCTTTAATCCTATCCTGAATTTCATCCAAGGAAGTCTCGACTTGAAGAGAATCAGACAAGGCATTGAACCAATAAGATGCCGCACTAGTCACAGTGGCAATAACACACCACAGGTTGCCATTGGAGACCTTGATGGACATAAATCTTTTTCAAATAAGCTTCCAACTTCTTGTCCATCGGATCCTTAAAAGAGCAGCTATCCTCGATAGAAATAGTGGTTCTCTTAGCCAGAGTGGAAATGGCCCCTTTAACTTTGGGTACAGTATACCAAGGGTCTTTAATAGAGTCCTCGACAGGAAACATTTTCTTAAAAATGGGAGACAGGGAAAAAGACGCCCCTGGTTTCTCCCATTCCTATGAGATAATCTCCCTAGCAGGGTCTGGCACATAAACACTGAAGTGGAATGTTCATCAAATAAACTATTACATTTACTAGATTTCTTGGTATCCGAGTCATCCAAAGTAGCTAAAACCTCCTTTAACAATACACAAAGGTGTTCAAGCTTAAATCTGAAGGATACCACCTCAGTCTCAAAAAAAGGAATTATACTGCCCGAATCTGAGATTTCACCCTCAGAAAGTCCCGATGTATCTTCCTCATCAGACTTAAGAGAAAGGGCAACTTGCGAAGCAGAACGGAGGACAGGCACCTTACTTTCTGAATTTCTAGATTTCCTCTTGCGTTTTGGGAATGGCAGCTAATGCCGCAGATACCGCTGAAGATACCTGGGCAGCAATTTCTGCTTTTAAATAAACTGCACTAGGAGTTATAGAGGAACCACAGGGCACTGCATGTGACGCCATTGAGGCTTGAGACGTAGCAGGAGAAAGTTGAGGTATTATTTTAACAGCATCATCCTGAGAGACATTAGGCTCAAAAGTTTTACCTTTTATTTTGCAAGGTTTTCTTGACACATGAAGAACAAAAATTGCATAGGAGCTGCAATTTGTGCATCTAAACATAATAAGCATGAATTCATAAGAGCAGGCTCTTGATCCATATCAGACATGTTGTGAAACGGTAAATAAACTTGTACAGATACGTTTTAAAGATTTTAATATTCAATTAAAATAAGCTAAGGAAAAAATACACTTAAAATGTTATCCCAAATTAGGATCGATCCCCAGCTAAAATTATGTGAGAAAAGTTAAGAAAAAACCTTTAATAATATCAAATCTTCTAAAATACCCCTCAGACAACCCCACACCTTAATTACTGAGGTGCCTTACCGCTAACCAATTAAGATCGGATCATCGGAAATGGAGAAAAACTACTTTTTCCTCAGAAACGTTATGAAGTAAAGCTGGTGATGTGACCGCAAATAAAAATAGCTTCCTGGTACACTGAGTACCAGAAATAACCGTTATTTTCAATGCGGACAGTTTAAAATGTTGCATTGTTTTATTTTAAAGTGAAGGGGAAATGAATAAGCTACTGAAATAGAAAATTCAGCCTTACTTTCTGTTTAAACTTTAATAGTTTAATCAAGTAAATATGTGTCAGAAAATAAAGCCTAATAAAAACATTTTACCCTTTCTTTTTAAAAGAGTTTAAATGTTAGTCTCACACATACTACAGTGCCTGCTTCATACCCCAGTGTAACCTATACGACAGGATTATCTATGTCTCAATAAAAAAAGCAGTGTCTTTTAATTTAAGTGCATGGTCTCCCCAACTGGAAGAAAAAGCACTTATCTCCGCTGTCCGGCATGTAGACAGTTACAAGGTATGAGAAGACACAGTTCTTCCCAGAGACCTTTGAAAAAGAAAGAACAGAGTAGCCAACTCTGGCTTTCTAAACTAGGGTAGCAATTGTTTGAAAAACACAGTAAGTACCTCTTTACAAGTTCCTAACTGCTTTAAAGCCACCACTACCCGACTGCAAGTTCTGACGTGGATTACGGCTATACCCCAAAACTTGCTTGTATATTAAATCAAAATTTTTCTTCAAACACCTAAACTTCACCTCCTCCATGCACCGAAGGCAAAGAGAATGACTGAGAGTTGTGGGTAAGGGAGTGATACTTTAACTGTGGTGTTCTTTGCCTCCTCCTACTGGCCAGGAGTGATATCCCCAACAGTAATTACTCAAGCCGTGGACTCACCATATGTTAGGAAAGAAACAAACCTTTTTTTTTTAAAAAACACAATCTGTTTTGTTTTTAAAGCAGCATTCCAGCCAAATTTCTGGATTATATAGTAAAACGTGTAGCATTATTTACAGGACATTTACATCCTTTATCCCTGAAACGGGTCTATGTCACACCTGGCATTAATCCCAGATAATTCCTTAGTTTGTAAAAAGAAAATCCAGTATGCTTCTTTAGTTTGCCATATCTGTCCCCACCTCTTTTGCATGATGTAATAAAATATATTGCCTGCACCTCTAATATATCTGTATAACGTTGATTTTTTCGGAAAATGTTTGGCAACCTGTGTTTTTGGGAGAGTAACTTCAATTGCATTTAGATGTTCGCATACTCTTAAAGGGACACTAAACCCAAATGTTTTCTTTAATGATTCAGATAGAGCATGCAATTTTAAGCAACTTTCTAATTTACTCCCATTATCAATTTTTCTTCGTTTTGCTATCATTACTTAAACAGCAGCACTGTAAAGCATAAGACCCGGACCATTTTTGGTTGAGAACCTGGGTTACGCTTGCTTATTGGTTTGCTTAATGTAGCCTCCAATAAGAAAGCGCTATCCAGGGTGCTGAACCTAAAATGGGCTGCATCCTAAGCTTTAGATTCCTGCTTTTTAAGTAAAGATAGCAAGAGAACAAGGAAATATTGATAGGAGGAAATTAGAAAGATGCTTAAAATTGCATGCTCTATCTGAATCATGAAAGAAAAAAAACAAACAGAATTTATGCTTACCTGATAAATTACTTTCTCCAACGGTGTGTCCGGTCCACGGCGTCATCCTTACTTGTGGGAATATCTCTTCCCCAACAGGAAATGGCAAAGAGTCCCAGCAAAGCTGGCCATATAGTCCTTCATAGGCTCCGCCCACCCCAGTCATTCGACTGACGGACAGGAGGAAAAAATAGGAGAAACCATAGGGTGCCGTGGTGACTGTGTGAAAATAATTCATCAAACCTGATTAAAAAACCAGGGCGGGCCGTGGACCGGACACACCGTTGGAGAAAGTAATTTATCAGGTAAGCATAAATTCTGTTTTCTCCAACATTGGTGTGTCCGGTCCACGGCGTCATCCTTACTTGTGGGAACCAATACCAAAGCTTTAGGACACGGATGAAGGGAGGGAGCAAATCAGGTTACCTAAACAGAAGGCACCACGGCTTGCAAAACCTTTCTCCCAAAAATAGCCTCCGAAGAAGCAAAAGTATCAAATTTGTAAAATTTGGCAAAAGTGTGCAGTGAAGACCAAGTCGCTGCCTTACATATCTGATCAACAGAAGCCTCGTTCTTGAAGGCCCATGTGGAAGCCACAGCCCTAGTGGAGTGAGCTGTGATTCTTTCAGGAGGCTGCCGTCCGGCAGTCTCGTAAGCCAATCGGATGATGCTTTTAAGCCAAAAGGAAAGAGAGGTAGAAGTCGCTTTTTGACCTCTCCTTTTACCAGAATAGACGACAAACAGAGAAGATGTTTATTTGAACTCTTTTGTAGCTTCTAAATAGAATTTTAGAGCACGGACTACATCTAAATTGTGTAGCAAACGTTCCTTCTTTGAAACTGGATTCGGACACAAAGAAGGTACAACTATCTCCTGGTTAATATTTTTGTTGGAAACAACCTTTGGAAGAAAACCAGGCTTAGTACGCAAAACAACCTTATCTGAATGGAACACCAGATAGGGCGGAGTACACTGCAGAGCAGATAACTCAGAAACTCTTCTAGCAGAAGAAATAGCAACCAAAAACAAAACTTTCCAAGATAACAACTTAATATCTATGGAATGTAAAGGTTCAAACGGAACCCCTTGGAGAACTGAAAGAACTAGATTTAAACTCCAGGGAGGAGTCAAAGGTCTGTAAACAGGCTTGATCCTAACCAGAGCCTGAACAAATGCTTGAACATCTGACACAGCTGCCAGTCGTTTGTGTAGTAAGACAGATAAAGCAGAAATCTGTCCCTTTAGAGAACTCGCTGATAATCCTTTATCCAAACCTTCTTGTAGAAAGGAAAGGATCTTAGGAATTTTTATCTTATTCCATGGGAATCCCTTGGATTCACACCAGCAGATATATCTTTTCCATATTTTATGGTAAATTTTTCTAGTTACCGGTTTTCTGGCTTGAACCAGAGTATCTATCACAGAATCTGAAAACCCACGCTTTGATAGAATCAAGCGTTCAATTTCCAAGCCGTCAGCTGGAGGGAGACCAGATTTGGATGTTCGAATGGACCCTGAACAAGAAGGCGTCAGCTGGAGGGAGACCAGATTTGGATGTTCGAATGGACCCTGAACAAGAAGGTCCTATCTCAAAGGTAGCTTCCATGGTGGAACCGATGACATATTCACCAGGTCTGCATACCAAGTCCTGCGTGGCCAAGCAGGAGCTATCAAGATCACCAAGGCCCTCTCCTGCTTGATCCTGGCTACCAGCCTGGGAATGAGAGGAAATGGTGGAAACACATAAGCTAGGTTGAAAGTCCAAGGCGCTACTAATGCATCCACTAGAATCGCCTTGGGATCCCTGGATCTGGAGCTGTAGCAAGGAACCTTGAAGTTCTGACAAGACGCCATCAGATCCATATCTGGAATGCCCCATAATTGAGTCAATTGGGCAAAGATCTCCGGGTGGAGTTCCCACTCCCCCGGATGGAAAGTCTGACAACTCAGATAATCCGCCTCCCAGTTTTCCACACCTGGGATGTGGATCGCAGATAGGTGGCAGGAGTGATCCTCCGTCCATTTTATTATTTTGGTCACTTCTTTCATCGCCAGGGAACTCCTTGTTCCCCCCTGATGATTGATATAAGCAACAGACGTCATGTTGTCTGATTGGAATCTTATGAATCTGGCCTTTGCTAGATGAGGCCAAGCCCTGAGAGCATTGAATATCGCTCTCAGTTCCAGAATGTTTATCGGGAGAAGAGACTCTTCCCGAGACCAAACTCCCTGAGCTTTCAGGGATTCCCAGACCGCGCCCCAGCCTACTAGACTGGCGTCGGTCGTGACGATGACCCACTCTGGTCTGCGGAAGCTCATTCCCTGGGACAGGTGGTCCAGGGTTAGCCACCAACGGAGTGAGTCTCTGGTCTTCTGATCTACTTGAATCACTGGAGACAAGTCTGTATAGTCCCCATTCCACTGTTTCAGCATGCACAGTTGTAATGGTCTTAGATGAATTCGCGCAAAAGGAACTATGTCCATTGATGCAACCATCAACCCTACTACTTCCATGCACTGAGCTACGGAAGGACGAGGAATAGAATGAAGAACTTGACAAGCGTTTAGAAGTTTTGACTTTCTGACCTCTGTCAGGAAAATCCTCATTTCTAAAGAATCTATTATTGTTCCCAAGAACGGAACTCTTGTCGACGGAGACAGGGAACTTTTTTCTATGTTCACCTTCCATCCGTGAGATCTGAGAAAGGCCAGAACGATGTCTGTGTGAGCCTTTGCCTTTGAAAGAGACGACGCTTGTATTAGAATGTCGTCCAAGTACGGTACTACTGCAATGCCCCTTGGTCTTAGAACCGCTAGAAGGGACCCGAGTACCTTTGTGAAAATCCTTGGAGCAGTGGCTAACCCGAATGGGAGGGCCACAAACTGGTAATGTTTGTCCAGAAAGGCGAACCTTAGGAACTGATGATGTTCTTTGTGGATAGGAATATGAAGATACGCATCCTTTAGATCCACGGTAGTCATAAATTGACCTTCCTGGATTGTAGGTAGAATCGTTCGAATGGTTTCCATTTTGAACGATGATACTCTGAGAAATTTGTTTAGGATCTTTAAATCCAGAATTGGTCTGAAAGTTCCCTCTTTTTTGGAAACTACAAACAGATTTGAGTAAAATCCCATTCCTTGTTCCGCCGATGGAACTGGGTGTATCACTCCCGTCTTTAACAGGTCTTCTACACAATGTAAGAATGCCGGTCTCTTTATTTGGTTTGAAGATAAGTGAGACATGTGGAACCTTCCCCTTGGGGGTAGTTCCTTGAATTCCAGAAGATAACCCTGAGAAACTATTTCTAGTGTCCAGGGATCCTGAACATCTCTTGCCCAAGCCTGAGCAAAGAGAGAGAGTCTGCCCCCTACTAGATCCGGTCCCGGATCGGGGGCTACTGCTTCATGCTGTTTTGTTAGCAGCAGCAGGCTTCTTGGCCTGCTTACCCTTGTTCCAGCCTTGCATTGGTTTCCAGGCTGGTTTGGTTTGTGAAGCATTACCCTCTTGCTTAGAGGATGCAGAATTAGAGGCCGGTCCGTTCCTGAAATTACGAAAGGAACGAAAATTAGACTTATTCTTGGCTTTGAAAGGCCTATCTTGTGGGAGGGCGTGGCCCTTTCCCCCAGTGAAGTCTGAGATAATCTCTTTCAATTCTGGCCCAAAGAGAGTTTTACCCTTGAAGGGGATATTAAGCAATTTTGTCTTGGATGATACATCCGCTGACCAAGACTTTAGCCAAAGCGCTCTGCGCGCCACAATTGCAAACCCTGAATTTTTCGCCGCTAATCTAGCTAATTGCAAAGCGGCATCTAAAATAAAAGAATTAGCCAACTTAAGTGCGTGAACTCTGTCCATAACCTCCTCATATGGAGTCTCTCTACTGAGCGACTTTTCTAGTTCCTCGAACCAGAACCACGCTGCTGTAGTGACAGGAACAATGCACAAAATGGGTTGCAGAAGGTAACCTTGCTGTACAAAAATCTTTTTAAGCAAACCCTCCAATTTTTTATCCATAGGATCTTTGAAAGCACAATTATCCTCGATAGGAATAGTAGTGCGCTTGTTTAGAGTAGAAACTGCCCCCTCGACCTTAGGGACTGTCTGCCATAAGTCCTTTCTGGGGTCGACCATAGGAAATAATTTCTTAAATATAGGAGGGGGACAAAAGGTATGCCGGGCTTTTCCCACTCCTTATTCACTATGTCCGCCACCCGCTTGGGTATAGGAAAAGCGTCGGGGTGCACCGGAACCTCTAGGAACTTGTCCATCTTGCATAATTTTTCTGGAATGACCAGGTTGTCACAATCATCCAGAGTAGATAACACCTCCTTAAGCACTGCGCGGAGATGCTCTAATTTAAATTTAAATGTCACAACATCAGGTTCAGCCTGTTGAGAAATTTTTCCTGAATCTGAAATTTCCCCATCTGACAAAACCTCCCTCATGGCCCCTTCAGATTGGTGTGAGGGTATGACAGAGCAATTATCATCAGCGCCCTCCTGCTCTTCAGTGTTTAAAACAGAGCAATCGCGCTTTCTCTGATATGCAGGCATTTTGGATAAAATATTTGCTATGGAGTTATCCATTACTGCCGTCAATTGTTGCATAGTAATAAGCATTGGCGCGCTAGAAGTACTAGGGGCCTCCTGCGTGGGCAAAACTGGTATAGACACAGAAGGAGATGATGTAGAACCATGTCTACTCCCTTCATCTGATGAATCATCTTGGGCAACTTCATTATCTATGGCAGTACTGTCCTTACTTTGTTTGGACGCTATGGCACAATTATCACACAATTTTGAAGGGGGAGACACATTGACTTTCATACATATAGAACATAGCTTATCTGAAGGTACAGACATGTTAAACAGGCTTAAACTTGTCAATAAAGCACAAAAACCGTTTTAAAACAAAACTGTTACTGTCTCTTTAAATTTTAAACAGAGCACACTTTATTACTGAATATGTGAAAAAGTATGAAGGAATTGTTCAAAATTTACCAAGTTTTCACCACAGTGTCTTAAATCATTCAAAGTATTGCACACCAATTTTCAGAGCTTTAACCCTTAAAATAACGAAACCGGAGCCGGTTACAGTTTTAACCCCTCTACAGTCCCAGCTACAGCCTTTGCTGCAACTTTACCAAACCCAGGGGGGAATACGATACCAAATGAAGCCTTCTAGGAACTTTTCCAACTACTTTCAGATCCTCACACATGCATCTTCATGTCTTGCTCTCAAAAGTAACTGCGCAGTAATGGCGCGAAAATGAGGCTCAGCCTACAACTGGGAAGGCCCTTCCTGAAAAGGTGTCTAACACAGTGCCTGACGTTAAAAAACGTTCCCCAAGTTTATAAGTGTGAATTACAAGCATAAACATGTATAAAATGCCCAAATAAAGCAATCGATTTTGCCCATAAAAGTGTCTACCAGTTTTATAGCCCATATTAAGCCCTTTATTCTGTTTGAGACTAAGAAAATGGCTTACCGGTCCCCATGAGGGGAAATGACAGCCTTCCAGCATTACACAGTCTTGTTAGAAATATGGCTAGTCATACCTTAAGCAGAAAAGTCTGCTAACTGTTTCCCCCAACTGAAGTTACTTCATCTCAACAGTCCTATGTGGAAACAGCAAACGATTTTAGTTACTGTCTGCTAAAATCATCTTCCTCTCACAAACAGAATTCTTCATCTTTTTCTGTTTCAGAGTAAATAGTACATACCAGCACTATTTTAAAATAATAAACTCTTGATAGTAGAATAAAAAAACTACAACTAAACACCACATACTCTTAACCATCTCCGTGGAGATGTTGCCTGTGCAACGGCAAAGAGAATGACTGGGGTGGGCGGAGCCTAGGAGGGACTATATGGCCAGCTTTGCTGGGACTCTTTGCCATTTCCTGTTGGGGAAGAGATATTCCCACAAGTAAGGATGACGCCGTGGACCGGACACACCAATGTTGGAGAAATCTGGGTTTTGTATCCCTTTAAACCACTAGAACATCCTACATACTGTTTCAAACATTTTACACATTACGATATATATATATAAAATATATCCAGAAGTGCACTCTAATCGGATTTTACTCTGTTTTAGATTATCTAAAAGTATCTACCGTCTTGATGTAGGAGCATGTTTTATAAAGTATTCTCAGACACCTGAAGTTTCCCTTACGTCTTAGCCAAGTTTCTTTTATTTTACTTTGTTACATAGTTCGTCATACACATAAGTTATTAAAGGGACACTGAACACAAATTTTTTTCTTTCATGATTCAGATAGAGCATGCAATTTTAAGCAACTTTCTAATTTACTCCTATTATCAATTTTTCTTCATTCGCTTGCTATATTTATTTGAAAAAGAAAGCATCTAAGCTTTTTTTGGGTTCAGAACTCTGGACAGCACTTTTTTATTGGTGGATGAATTCATCCACCAATCAGCAAGGACAACCAAGGTTGTTCACCAAAAATGGGCCTGCATCTAAACTTACCTTCTTGCATTTCAAATAAAGATACCAAGACAATGAAGAAAATTTGATAATAGGAGTAAATTAGAAAGTTGCTTAGAATTTAATGCTCTATCTGAATACCGAAAGAAAAAATTTGGGTTCAGTGTCCCTTTAAGGCATCTCCTACGGTTGGCGCTCTTCTAGTTATATATATATATATATAAAAAATATAATATATTACAGCCTTTGGGTAGAACAATATCCAAAACAGGATCAGTCTGTAATATGTTTCAGTTAGTTTTTATGATGTTAACTACATCCCTCTATTGGCTACTATAATTAGAAATAAATCTAGTCTTAGAATCAAAACCAGATTTTAAAACTGTGAGATTCCTCACATTTTTCATATTTGTTTTCTTTTTTGGACTTTTATTTAGCGACCTCACTTGTTGTCTCATACCCATCAGTTTGTCTTTAATATAACCTCTCTGAATCAACCTTTCAACCAGATCCATAGAAAGTTTGTCATCTTTTTCTAGGGGTGTATGGTTACGCCTTATTCAGATCAGTTGTCCCCTCGGGATTCCTTTTTGCAAGTGATATGAATGACATCAATCAGATCTAAAGATGGTATTGCCTGTAAAGGCTTTCCTATATCGTTCTACTTTACCACTTTGGACCCTTTTCATAGGAACAAAATATCATCAATGTAGCGGACATACAAAAATATATGTCCGCCCCATTTATTATTTCCTGCAAAGATGCAGAACGATTCATACCAACCTAAAATTAGTTTGGCATAGGCAAAGCTTGCCCCCATAGCCGTACCACATCCCTGTAGGAAAAACTGCCTGTCAAACAAGAAAACATTATGTGTAAGCAAGAACAAACAGAAACTCCATCACATATTCGATTAATTCATCTGGAAAGGAAGAATACAATACTAAATTGTATTTCCCCACCCTCAGGCCAAAGGAATGGGGAATACAGGAGCAGAGTGAGCTGATGTAAACTGTCAGCCAGCTGTACTCTCGTCTGCACTATACATCATTCATTTTCTGCAATAAATGCTTTGTGTCTTTATGGTTAGTTACAACATTACCAACATAGACTAGGATAAAATGACACGTTTATGAAGTAGTTTTACCCCAGCTGGGCTACAAAGCAAACATACATTATTGTTAAAAATAAAAAAAATTGTTTTTTTTTTAAATAAATAAAAACATTTCAAATAAATGCTGCATTTTTAGTATATATGGTTTTACAAGATTATCTGCCAATTTCCCTTATTGTTCACTGGTGCTCTCTAGGATAGCATAACCAAATCTTTTATACTTAAAAGGGGCATTAAACACTTTGAGATGGTAATATAAAATGATAAATTGTATATAATAAAACAACTCTGCAATATACTTTCGTTATTTATTTTGTCCTCTTTGCCTGCAATTCCATTCTGAAATTGTGAGCTTTTCAGTTCCTGTTAGAAATGGAAGTGCAGAACACTGTTAAATCCAGCACGACCATTGGCTGCACACTCTAGTGACCTATTTATAACGGTCTCTAATTGGCCACAGCAGAGAAGGTAACACAAGTTACAACATGGCAGCTCCCAGTGTTTTATAGACACTAAAACTTTACACTTATTTTGTCACTTTTTAAACAACTAATGAAACTTTAAAAAACAAAATTTATGCTTACCTGATAAATTCCTTTCTCCTGTAGTGTGGTCAGTCCACGGGTCATCATTACTTCTGGGATATTAACTCCTCCCCAACAGGAAGTGCAAGAGGATTCACCCAGCAGAGCTGCTATATAGCTCCTCCCCTCTACGTCACCTCCAGTCATTCGACCAAGGACCAACGAGAAAGGAGAAGCCAAAGGGTGTAGTGGTGACTGGAGTATAATTCAAATTTTTTTTACCTGCCATAAAAAACAGGGCGGGCCGTGGACTGACCACACTACAGGAGAAAGGAATTTATCAGGTAAGCATAAATTTTGTTTTCTCCTGTTAAGTGTGGTCAGTCCACGGGTCATCATTACTTCTGGGATACCAATACCAAAGCTAAAGTACACGGATGACGGGAGGGACAGGCAGGCTCTTTATACGGAAGGAACCACTGCCTGAAGAACCTTTCTCCCAAAAACAGCCTCCGAAGAAGCAAAAGTGTCAAATTTGTAAAATTTGGAAAAAGTATGAAGAGAAGACCAAGTTGCAGCCTTGCAAATCTGTTCAACAGAAGCCTCATTCTTAAAGGCCCAAGTGGAAGCCACAGCTCTAGTAGAATGTGCTGTAATTCTTTCAGGAGGCTGCTGTCCAGCAGTCTCATAGGCTAACCGTATTATGCTACGAAGCCAAAAAGAGAGAGAGGTAGCCGAAGCTTTTTGACCTCTCCTCTGACCAGAATAAACGACAAACAGGGAAGACGTTTGTCGAAAATCCTTAGTTGCCTGTAGATAAAATTTCAGGGCACGGACTACATCTAGATTATGTAGCAGACGTTCCTTCTTCGAAGGAGGATTAGGACACAAAGATGGAACCACAATCTCTTGATTGATATTCCTGTTAGTGACCACCTTAGGTAGGAACCCAGGTTTAGTACGCAGAACTACCTTGTCTGAATGAAAAATCAGATAAGGAGAATCACAATGTAAGGCAGATAACTCAGAGACTCTTCGAGCCGAGGAAATTGCCATTAAAAACAGAACTTTCCAAGATAACAGCTTGATATCAATGGAATGAAGGGGTTCAAACGGAACACCCTGTAAAACATTAAGAACTAAGTTCAAACTCCATGGTGGAGCAACAGTTTTAAACACAGGCTTGATCCTAGCTAAAGCCTGACAAAAAGCTTGAACGTCCGGAACTTCTGACAGACGTTTGTGTAAAAGAATGGACAGAGCTGAAATCTGTCCCTTTAAGGAACTAGCGGATAAACCCTTTTCTAAACCTTCTTGTGGAAAAGACAATATCCTAGGAATCCTAACCTTACTCCATGAGTAACTCTTGGATTCGCACCAATATAAGTATTTGCGCCATATATTATGGTAAATCTTTCTGGTAACAGGCTTCCTAGCCTGTATTAAGGTATCAATAACTGACTCAGAAAAACCACGTTTTGATAAAATCAAGCGTTCAATTTCCAAGCAGTCAGCTTCAGAGAAATTAGATTTTGATGTTTGAAGGGACCCTGGATCAGAAGGTCCTGTTTCAGAGGTAGAGACCAAGGTGGACAGGATGACATGTCCACTAGATCTGCATACCAAGTCCTGCGTGGCCATGCAGGCGCTATTAGAATCACTGATGCTCTCTCCTGTTTGATTCTGGCAATCAATCGAGGAAGCATCGGGAAGGGTGGAAACACATAAGCCATCCCGAAGGTCCAAGGTGCTGTCAAAGCATCTATCAGAACCGCTCCCGGATCCCTGGATCTGGACCCGTAACGAGGAAGCTTGGCGTTCTGTCGAGACGCCATGAGATCTATCTCTGGTTTGCCCCAACGTCGAAGTATTTGGGCAAAGACCTCCGGATGAAGTTCCCACTCCCCCGGATGAAAAGTCTGACGACTTAGGAAATCCGCCTCCCAGTTCTCCACTCCCGGGATGTGGATTGCTGACAGGTGGCAAGAGTGAGACTCTGCCCAGCGAATTATCTTTGATACTTCCATCATTGCTAGGGAGCTTCTTGTCCCTCCCTGATGGTTGATGTAAGCTACAGTCGTGATGTTGTCCGACTGAAACCTGATGAACCCCCGAGTTGTTAACTGGGGCCAAGCCAGAAGGGCATTGAGAACTGCTCTCAATTCCAGAATGTTTATTGGTAGGAGACTCTCCTCCTGATTCCATTGTCCCTGAGCCTTCAGAGAATTCCAGACAGCGCCCCAACCTAGTAGGCTGGCGTCTGTTGTTACAATTGTCCAGTCCGGCCTGCTGAATGGCATCCCCCTGGACAGATGTGGCCGAGAAAGCCACCATAGAAGAGAATTTCTGGTCTCTTGATCCAGATTCAGAGTAGGGGACAAGTCTGAGTAATCCCCATTCCATTGACTTAGCATGCACAATTGCAGCGGTCTGAGATGTAGGCGTGCAAAGGGTACTATGTCCATTGCCGCTACCATTAAGCCGATCACCTCCATGCATTGAGCTACTGACGGGTGTTGAATGAAATGAAGGACACGGCATGCATTTTGAAGCTTTGTTAACCTGTCTTCTGTCAGGTAAATCTTCATTTCTACAGAATCTATAAGAGTCCCCAAGAAGGGAACTCTTGTGAGTGGAAAGAGAGAACTTTTCTTTTCGTTCACCTTCCATCCATGCGACCTTAGAAATGCCAGTACTAACTCTGTATGAGACTTGGCAGTTTGAAAGCTTGAAGCTTGTATCAGAATGTCGTCTAGGTACGGAGCTACCGAAATTCCTCGCGGTCTTAGTACCGCCAGAAGAGCACCCAGAACCTTTGTGAAGATTCTTGGAGCCGTAGCCAATCCGAATGGAAGAGTTACAAACTGGTAATGCCTGTCTAGAAAGGCAAACCTTAGATACCGGTAATGATCTTTGTGAATCGGTATGTGAAGGTAAGCATCCTTTAAATCCACTGTGGTCATGTACTGACCCTTTTGGATCATGGGTAAAATTGTCCGAATAGTTTCCATTTTGAACGATGGAACTCTTAGGAATTTGTTTAGGATCTTTAAATCCAAGATTGGCCTGAAAGTTCCCTCTTTTTTGGGAACCACAAACAGATTTGAGTAAAACCCTTGTCCTTGTTCCGACCGCGGAACCGGATGGATCATTCCCATTAATAAAAGATCTTGTACGCAGCGTAGAAACGCCTCTTTCTTTATTTGGTTTGTTGACAACCTTGACAGATGAAATCTCCCTCTTGGGGGAGAGGATTTGAAGTCCAGAAGGTATCCCTGAGATATGATCTCTAACGCCCAGGGATCCTGGACATCTCTTGCCCAAGCCTGGGCGAAGAGAGAAAGTCTGCCCCCCACTAGATCCGTTCCCGGATCGGGGGCCCTCAATTCATGCTGTCTTAGGGGCAGCAGCAGGTTTCCTGGCCTGCTTGCCCTTGTTCCAGGACTGGTTAGGTCTCCAGCCTTGTCTGTAGCGAGCAACAGCTCCTTCCTGTTTTGGTGCAGAGGAAGTTGATGCTGCTCCTGCTTTGAAATTACGAAAGGAACGAAAATTAGACTGTCTAGCCTTAGGTTTGGCTCTGTCTTGAGGTAGGGCATGGCCTTTACCTCCTGTAATGTCAGCGATAATTTCTTTCAACCCGGCCCCGAATAAGGTCTGCCCTTTGAAAGGTATATTAAGCAATTTAGATTTAGAAGTAACGTCAGCTGACCAGGATTTTAGCCACAGTGCTCTGCGCGCCTGAATGGCGAATCCGGAATTCTTAGCCGTAAGTTTAGTTAAATGTACTACGGCATCCGAAATAAATGAGTTAGCTAACTTAAGGGCTTTAAGCTTGTGTGTAATCTCATCTAATGGAGCTGATTCAAGTGTCTCTTCCAGAGACTCAAACCAAAATGCTGCTGCAGCCGTGACAGGCACAATGCATGCAAGAGGTTGCAATATAAAACCTTGTTGAACAAACATTTTCTTAAGGTAACCCTCTAACTTTTTATCCATTGGATCTGAAAAGGCACAGCTATCCTCCACCGGGATAGTGGTACGCTTAGCTAAAGTAGAAACTGCTCCCTCCACCTTAGGGACCGTTTGCCATAAGTCCCGTGTGGTGGTGTCTATTGGAAACATCTTTCTAAATATCGGAGGGGGTGAGAACGGCACACCGGGTCTATCCCACTCCTTAGTAACAATTTCAGTAAGTCTCTTAGGTATAGGAAAAACGTCAGTACTCGACGGTACCGCAAAATATTTATCCAACCTACACATTTTCTCTGGTATTGCAACTGTGTTACAATCATTCAGAGCCGCTAACACCTCCCCTAGTAATACACAGAGGTTTTCCAGCTTAAATTTAAAATTTGAAATGTCTGAATCCAGTTTGTTTGGATCAGAACCGTCACCCGCAGAATGAAGCTCTCAGTCCTCATGTTCTGCAAATTGTGACGCAGTGTCTGACATGGCCCTAATATTATCAGCGCACTCTGTTCTCACCCCAGAGTGATCACGCTTACCTCTTAGTTCTGGTAATTTAGCCAAAACTTCAGTCATAACAGTAGCCATATCCTGTAATGTGATTTGTAATGGCCGCCCAGATGTACTCGGCGCTACAATATCACGCACCTCCCGAGCGGGAGATGCAGGTACTGACACGTGAGGCGAGTTAGTCGGCATAACTCTCCCCTCGTTGTTTGGTGAAATATGTTAAATTTGTACAGATTGACTTTTATTTAAAGTAGCATCAATGCAGTTAGTACATAAATTTCTATTGGGCTCCACTTTGGCTTTAGCACATATAGCACAGATATCTTCCTCTGAATCAGACATGTTTAACACACTAGCAAATAAACTAGAAACTTGGAAATACTTTTCAAGTAATTTACTATAATATGAAAACGTACTGTGCCTATAAGAAGCACAGAAAAAGTTATGACAGTTGAAAATTAATAAACTGAAAAGTTATAGCATCAAATCTTTGTAAAAACACAATTTTAGCAAAGGATTGCTCCCATTAGCAAAGGATAACTAACCCTGATAGCAGAAATAAAATACAGAAATAAACGTTTTTTATCACAGTCAACTACAATCTCACAGCTCTGCTGTGAGTGATTACCTCCCTCAAAACAAGTTTTGAAGACCCCTGAGTTCTGTAGAGATGAACCGGATCATGCAGGGAAGACAATGAACTTCTGACTGAATTTTTTGATGCGTAGCAAAAGCGCCAAAAAAGGCCCCTCCCCCTCACACACAACAGTGAGAGAGATCAGTAAACTGTCATAAATTAAATAAAACGACTGCCAAGTGGAAAAAAATAGTGCCCAAAACATTTTTTCCCCCAGTACCTCAGAAAATTAAACGATTTTACATGCCAGCAAAAAACGTTTAACATTAAATAAATTAAGTGTTATTAAAAAGCCTGTTGCTAGTCCCTGCAAATTAGGCTAAAGTCTTATGCATACAGTATAATTCCAGTGAAGTGCCATTCCCCAGAATACTGAAGTGTAAAATATACATACATGACAGCCTGATACCAGTTGCTGCTACTGCATTTAAGGCTGAGTTTACATTATATCGGTATGGCAGAATTTTCTCATCAATTCCATTGTCAGAAAATAATAAGCTGCTACATACCTCTTTGCAGATTAATCTGCCCGCTGTCCCCTGATCTGAAGTTTACCTCTCCTCAGATGGCCGAGAAACAGCAATATGATCTTAACTACGCCGGCTAAAATCATAGAAAAAACTCAGGTAGATTCTTCTTCAAACTCTACCAGAGAAGGAATAACACACTCCGGTGCTATTATAAAATAACAAACTTTTGATTGAAGGTATGAAACTAAGTATAATCACCACAGTCCTCTCACACATCCTATCTATTCGTTGGGTGCAAGAGAATGACTGGGGGTGACGTAGAGGGGAGGAGCTATATAGCAGCTCTGCTGGGTGAATCCTCTTGCACTTCCTGTTGGGGAGGAGTTAATATCCCAGAAGTAATGATGACCCGTGGACTGACCACACTTAACAGGAGAAAAAACATAATTTATGTAAGAACTTACCTGATAAATTCATTTCTTTCATATTAGCAAGAGTCCATGAGCTAGTGACGTATGGGATATACATTCCTACCAGGAGGGGCAAAGTTTCCCAAACCTTAAAATGCCTATAAATACACCCCTCACCACACCCACAATTCAGTTTAACGAATAGCCAAGAAGTGGGGTGATAAGAAAAAAGTGCGAAAGCATATAAAATAAGGAATTGGAATAATTGTGCTTTATACAAAAAAATCATAACCACCACAAAAAAAGGGCGGGCCTCATGGACTCTTGCTAATATGAAAGAAATGAATTTATCAGGTAAGTTCTTACATAAATTATGTTTTCTTTCATGTAATTAGCAAGAGTCCATGAGCTAGTGACGTATGGGATAATGACTACCCAAGATGTGGATCTTTCCACACAAGAGTCACTAGAGAGGGAGGGATAAAATAAAGACAGCCAATTCCTGCTGAAAATAATCCACACCCAAAATAAAGTTTAATGAAAAACATAAGCAGAAGATTCAAACTGAAACCGCTGCCTGAAGTACTTTTCTACCAAAAACTGCTTCAGAAGAAGAAAATACAACAAAATGGTAGAATTTGGTAAAAGTATGCAAAGAGGAACAAGTTGCCGCTTTGCAAATCTGATCAACCGAAGCTTCATTCCTAAACGCCCAGGAAGTAGAAACTGACCTAGTAGAATGAGCTGTAATCCTATGAGGCGGAGTCTTACCCGACTCAACATAGGCAAGATGAATTAAAGATTTCAACCAAGATGCCAAAGAAATGGCAGAAGTTTTCTGGCCTTTCTAAAACCGGAAAAGATAACAAATAAACTAGAAGTCTTTCGGAAAGACTTAGTAGCTTCAACATAATATTTCAAATCTCTAATAACATCCAAAGAATGCAACGATTTCTCCTTAGAATTCTTAGGATTAGGACATAATGAAGGAACCACAATGTCTCTACTAATGTTGTTGGAATTCACAACTTAGGTAAAAAATTCAAAAGAAGTTCGCAACACCGCCTTATCCTGATGAAAAATCAGAAAAGGAGACTCACAAGAAAGAGCAGATAATTCAGAAACTCTTCTGGCAGAAGAGATGGCCAAAAGGAACAAAACTTTCCAAGAAAGTAATTTAATATCCAATGAATGCATAGGTTCAAATGGAGGAGCTTGAAGAGCCCCCAGAACCAAATTCAAACTCCAAGGAGGAGAAATTGACTTAATGACAGGTTTTATACGAACCAAAGCTTGTACAAAACAATGAATATCAGGAAGAATAGCAATCTTTCTGTGAAAAAGAACAGAAAGAGCAGAGATTTGACCTTTCAAGGAACTTGCGGACAAACCCTTATCTAAACCATCCTGCAGAAACTGAAATATTCTCGGTATTCTAAAAGAATGCCAAGAAAAATGATGAGAAAGACACCAAGAAATATAAGTCTTCCAGACTCTATAATATATCTCTCTGGATACAGATTTACGAGCCTGTAACATAGTATTAATCACAGAGTCAGAGAAACCTCTTTGACCAAGAATCAAGCGTTCAATCTCCATACCTTTAAATTTAAGGATTTCAGATCCTGATGGAAAAAAGGACCTTGAGAAAAAAGGTCTGGTCTTAACGGAAGAGTCCACGGTTGGCAAGAGGCCATCCGGACAAGATCCGCATACCAAAACCTGTGAGGCCATGCCGGAGCTACCAGCAGAACAAACGAGCATTCCTTCAGAATCTTGGAGATTACTCTTGGAAGAAGAACTAGAGGCGGAAAGATATAGGCAGGATGATACTTCCAAGGAAGTGATAATGCATCCACTGCCTCCGCCTGAGGATCCCGGGATCTGGACAGATACCTGGGAAGTTTCTTGTTTAGATGAGAAGCCATCAGATCTATTTCTGGAAGTTCCCACATTTGAACAATCTGAAGAAATACCTCTGGGTGAAGAGACCATTCGCCCGGATGCAACGTTTGGCGACTGAGATAATCCGCTTTCCAATTGTCCATACCTGGGATATGAACCGCAGAGATTAGACAGGAGCTGGATTCCGCCCAAACCAAAATTCGAGATACTTCTTTCATAGCCAGAGGACTGTGAGTCCCTCCTTGATGATTGATGTATGCCACAGTTGTGACATTGTCTATCTGAAAACAAATGAACAACTCTCTCTTCAGAAGAGGCCAAGACTGAAGAGCTCTGAAAATTGCACGGAGTTCCAAAATATTGATCGGAAATCTCACCTCCTGAGATTCCCAAACCCCTTGTGCCGTCAGATACCCCCACACAGCTCCCCAACCTGTAAGACTTGCATCTGTTGAGATTATAGTCCAGGTCGGAAGAACAAAGAAGCCCCCTGAACTAAACGATGGTGATCTGTCCACCATGTCAGAGAGTGTCGTAAAATCGGTTTAAAGATATTAATTGAGATATCTTTGAGTAATCCCTGCACCATTGGTTCAGCATACAGAGCTGAAGAGGTCGCATGTGAAAACGAGCAAAGGAGATCGCATCTGATGCGGCAGTCCTAAGACCCAACATTTCCATGCATAAGGCTACCAAATGGAATGATTGTGACTGAAGGTTTTGACAAGCTGATATCAATGTTAAACTTCTCTTGTCTGACAAGGACAGAGTCATAGACACTGAATTTATCTAGAAACCTAAAAAGGTTACCCTTGTCTGAGGAATCAATGAACTGATTGGTAAATTGATCCTCCAAACATGAACTTGAAGAAACAACACAAGTCGATTCGTATGAGATTCTTCGAAAATGAGAAGACTGAGCAAGTACCAAGATATCGTCCAAATAAGGAAATACCAAAACCCTATTCTCTGATTACAGAAAGAAGGGCACCGAGAACCTTTGAAAAAAATTCTTGGAACTGAGGCTAGGCCAAACGGTAGAGCCACAAAACTGGTAATGCTTGTCTAAAAAGAGAATCTCAGACACTAAAAGTGATCTGGATGAATCGGAATATGCAGATACACATCCTGTAAATCTATTGTAGACATATAATGCCCTTGCTAAACAAAAGGCAGGATAGTCCTACAGTAACCATCTTGAATGTTGGTATCCTAACATAACGATTCAATAATGATAGATCCGGAACTGGTCTGAAGGAATTGACCTTCTTTGGTACAATGAAGAGATAAAATAAAACCCCAGCCCCTGTTCCAGAACTGGAACTGGCATAAATACTCCAGCCAACTCTAGATCTGAAACACATTTCAGAAATGCTGATCCTTTGCTGTGTTAACTGGGACACGGGAAAGAAAAGAATCTCTTAGCAGGAGGCCTTAACTTGAAGCCAATTCTGTACCTTTCTGAAACAATGTTTCTGAAACCAGAGATTAAGAACGGAATTGATCCAAATTTATTTGAAGAAAACGTAATCTGCCCCATACCAGCTGAGCTGGAATAAGGGCCGCACCTTCATAGGTATTTAGGAGCTGGCTATAGGTTTCTATAAGGCTTGGATATGTTCCAAACTGGAAATAGTTTCTAAACTGATACCACTCCTGAGGATGAAGGATCAGGCTTTTGTTCCTTGTTGTGAGGAAAGGAACGAAAATGATTATTTACCCTGGAAAGAAAGGGAAAGCAAAGTTGACTTAGAAGACATGTCAGCATTCCAAGTTTAATCCATAAAGCTTTTCTAGCTAAAATAGCTAGAGACATATACCTGACATCAACTCTAATGATATCAAAAGATGGTATCACCAATAAAATTATTAGCATGTTATAGAATAATAATAATGCTATAAAATTATGATCTGTTACTTGTTGCGCTAAAGCTTCTAACAAAAAAGTTGAAGCTGCAGCAACATCCGCTAAAAATATAGCAGGTCTAAGAAGATTACCTGAACATAAGTAAGCTTTTCTTAGAAAGGATTCAATTTTCCTATCTAAAGGATCCTTAAATGAAGTACTATCTGCCGTAGGAATAGTAGTACATTAGCAGGAGTAGAGACAGCCCCATAACCTTAGGGATTTTTGTCCCAAAAAACTCTAATCTGTCAGATGGCACAGGATATAATTTGCTTAAACGTCTAGAAGGAGTAAATAAATTACCCAAATTATTCCATTCCCTGGAAATTACTTCAGAAATAGCATCAGGGAGATAAAACACTTCTGGAATAACTACAGGAGATTTAAAAACCTTATTTAAACGTTTACATTTAGTATCAAGAGGACCAGAATCCTCTATTTCTAATGCAAATAACACTTCTTTAAGTAAAGAACGAATAAATTCCATCTTGAACAAATACAAAGATTTATCAGCATCAACCTCTGAGACAGAAACCTCTGAACCAGAAGAACCATTATCAGTATCAGAATGATGATGTTCATTTAAAAATTCATCTGAAAAAAGAGAAGTTTTAAAAGACTTTTATGTATACTAGAAGGAGAAATAACAGACATAGCCTTCTTAATGGATTTAAAAAATAAAATCTCTTATGTTATCAGGAACACTCTGAAAATTAGATGTTGACGGAACAGCAACAGGTAATGTAACAGTACTAAAGGAAATTTTATCTGCATTAATAAGTTTGACATGACATGCAATACAAATAACAGCTGGAGAAACAGATACCAAAAGTTTATAGCAGATACACTTAGCTTGGTAGCTCCAGCACTGTGCAGTGATTTTCCTGAAGTATCTTCTGACTCAGATGCAACGTGGAACATCTTGCAATATGTAAAAAAAAAAAACAAAAAAAAAAAAAAAAAAAACAACATATAAAGCAAAATTGATCAAATTCCTTAAATGACAGTTTCAGGAATGGGAAAAAAATGCCAGTGAACAAGCTTCTAGCAACCAGAAGCAATAAATAATGAGACTTAAAGGGACATTAAACACTTTGAGATGGTAATATAAAATGATACATTGTATATAATAAAACAACTCTGCAATATACTTTCATTATTTATTTTGTCCTCTTTGCCTGTAATTCCATTCTGAAATTGTGAGCTTTTCAGTTCCTGTTAGAAATGGAAGTGCAGAACACTGTTAAATCCAGGACAACCATTGGCTGCACACTCTAGTGACCTATTTATAACTGACCATAATTGGCCACAGCAGAGGAGGTAACACAAGTTACAACATGGCAGCTCCCAGTGTTTTATAGACACTAAAACTTTACACTTATTTTGTCACTTTTTAAACAACTAATGAAACTTTAAAAAATCCATCTACATGTTAGTCATGGACTAATCTTTTCTTTGAATGCATCATTCTATCTAGCATGTATTTAGTGTTTAATGTCCCTTTAAATAATGTGGAGACAAAAATGACGCCCATATTTTTTAGCGCCAAAAAAGACGCCCACATTATTTGGCGCCTAAATGCTTTTGGCGCCAAAAATGACGCCACATCCGGAACGCCGACATTTTTGACGCAAAAAAACGTCAAAAAATGACGCAACTTCCGGCGACACGTATGACGCCGGAAACAGAAAAAATTTTTTGCGCCAAAAAAGTCTGCGCCAAGAATGACGCAATAAAATGAAGCATTTTCTGCCCCCGCGAGCCTAACAGCCCACAGGGAAAAAGTCAAATTTTTTAAGGTAAGAAAAAATGATTAAAACAAATGCATTTATCCCAAATATGAAACTGACTGTCTGAAAAATAAGGAATGTTGAACATTCTGAGTCAAGGCAAATAAATGTTTGAATACATATATTTAGAACTTTATAAATAAAGTGCCCAACCATAGCTTAGAGTGTCACAGAAAATAAGATTTACTTACCCCAGGACACTCATCTACATGTTTGTAGAAAGCCAAACCAGTACTGAAACGAGAATCAGCAGAGGTAATGGTATATATAAGAGTATATCGTCGATCTGAAAAGGGAGGTAAGAGATGAATCTCTACGACCGATAACAGAGAACCTATGAAATAGACCCCGTAGAAGGAGATCACTGCATTCAAATAGGCAATACTCTCCTCACATCCCTCTGACATTCACTGCACGCTGAGAGGAAAACCGGGCTCCAACTTGCTGCAGAGTGCATATCAACGTAGAATATAGCACAAACTTACTTCACCACCTCCATCGGAGGCAAAGTTTGTAAAACTGAATTGTGGGTGTGGTGAGGGGTGTATTTATAGGCATTTTAAGGTTTGGGAAACTTTGCCCCTCCTGGTAGGAATGTATATCCCATACGTCACTAGCTCATGGACTCTTGCTAATTACATGAAAGAAATACATCTACATGTTACTAATGGACTAATATTTTCTTTCAATGCATCATTCTATCTAGCATTTATTTAGTGTTTAATGTCCCTTTAAGGGACAGTAAAGTCAAAATTAAACTCTCATGATTCAGATAGAGCATGTAATTTTAAACAACTTTCCAATTTACTTCTGTTATCAAATTTGCCTCAATCTCTTGGTATCTTTTATTAAAGAGTAAAACTAGGTAGGCTCATAAGAGCTCAGGAGTGTGCATGTGTCTTTAGCACTCTATGGCAGTCGTGTTTTGCAACAATATTTGTAGCTTTGTTATACAATGTTGCAAAACACGGCTGCCATAGAGTACTAAAAAAACGTGCACACTCCTGAGCTCTTATGAGCCTACCTAGTTTTACTCTTCAATAAAAGATACCAAGAGAATGAAGCACATTTGATAACAGAAGTAAATTGGAAAGTTGTTTAAAATTGTATGCTCAATCAAAATCATGAACGTTTAAAGTGACAGACAAGTCCAAAAAAAACCTTCATGATTCAGATAGGGCATGTAATTTTAAACAACTTTCAAATTTACTTTTATCACTAATTTTTCTTTGTACTCTTGGTATCCTTAGTTGAAAGCTAAACCTAGGTGGTTCATAGGCTAATTTCTTAGACCTTGAAGGCCACCTCTAATCTGAATGCATTTTGACAGTTTTTCACCACTAGAGGGCCTTAGTTCATGTGTGTCATAGATAACATTGAGCTCATGCACGTGAAGTTACCTAGGAGTGAGCACTTATTGGCTAAAATGCATGTTTGTCAAAAGAACTGAAATAAGGGGGCAGTTTGCAGAGGCCTAGCTACAAGGTAATTACAGAGGTAAAATATGTATTATTATAACTGTGTTGGTTATGCAAAACTGGGGAATGGGTAATAAAAGGATTATCTAGCTTTTTAAACAAGAAAAATTCTGATGTTGACTGTCCATTTAATTATAACTTTACTGTCCCTTTAAAAAAAACATCTAAAATGCTCTCATCTTAAAAACTCTCAGTGAGTGTGTGAATAAGCACTATCAATATATATTATAGACAAACAAAACAAAAAATTGCACAGCAAAGCATATTAAATATAACATTTTTTCAATGGAAAGCTGAGAGCTCTGAGTACCTGGAGCAATCATGATCTCATTCTTCTTGGACCGAATCCTGAGGAAAGTCAGATCATTCTGGGGGTCTATATCCCTGATAGAACCACGTGCCTTCATTACTAGCTGGTGCATGAGGCCTGCATACTGCATTGTAGTGGGGTTATCCAATGTGCTCTTAATAGGAATGCCTACCAAAAAACCTAAAAGTTAGTACACACTGCACACACCAACAAAAAACACAAAGGTAGTTGTTTCTGTGGAACAGCTGAAACTAACAGTTAAGACTCTTGTTATATCTATCCGAAAAGTAATTCATGTTCATGAAATACACAGCTGCCTGATAATCCACAAGTTTTTATAATGGACAAAAATGTATTATTTCCTATAACATCTTTATTCTCAACTTACTCAAGTTTAAAAAACAAATAGGAGAATATTGAGGTCAATGTAAATAAGAAGAATCTAAAACATGCAAGTTTGCATTTATACAAAAAAGAAACCATTTAAAAGAATATGTATCGAGAATGAAATTGATGTCTAGTTCTCGGTTACTGCATGTCATATGTGAAATATTAGACAGGACGCTACGATATAAAACCTAATCTGAAATACATCAGAACATATAGTTCATAAATCATTGATTATTAACTATATACAAAGTAAATATTTGAGGCTTAGATTTCTAACTATAACAGGTAGACATAGCACAAATTTACCAGCGCTACGTAATTTTGTGGTACTATACAAATAAATTATATTACTATTATTAATAATAATGCCAAATACAGCATAATCCTCACTATGAATAAACCAAATGAACAGTATGACTGCTTTAAAACATAGCTGTTACCTTCAGAATTAACAATGATGATTCCTTGGACACCTTTTTGACTCTGGATCCTCTTTAATGTTTCTTCAACATCCGCCTGCAGTAAAATATATTAACATACCTCATATTTACAACTTGCTAGTCAGAACTCTATATAATAAATACAAGAGAAGCATCAAACACAAATATTATGTTTAATATAGGACTTGACAAATAGGAGCCAAAGCATCTATGTATGCAAGTATGTATACACACACACATTTTTTATATATATATATATATATATATATATATATATATATATATATATATATATATATATATATATATATATATATATATATATATATATATCAATCAACGATTGGGTGCACACTTATCCCGGGATTTATTCTAGGTGCAGACAATCATATACTATTAATTAACAAAAGAAAAAGAGAGAAGACAACCACAATTATACGTGGGTATCAAAGGATGACAAGGTTGCACACTTAAATCCTCATTATAGAAAAAGCGTTTATTTAATCTTAATGTAGGTCATCAAACGGACTCCCCTTACCCCTCACAAGTGCAAAAGAACATGTGATAACATATAATGAATAACAACAGTTACAGCAACATTCAAAGTAGAGAGCCTTATGTCCCTTTAAGTCCGTGAACCAAGAGCAAATTCAGTGAGCACTGAGTTTGTGTCGGCTCCTAGTTTGAAGTTGCCGCTTAGATGAGCGCCAGCGGCTAATTGATATATATGATCAATTAGCAAGTGGCCCAGCACTCCAACCTAGGCGATGTATTAACAACCTGGGTGCAATCCTCAAGGAATCATGTATACATATGTTTGAAGAAGAAGGGCACACTCAGGATTTTTAGAGAGACAATAGCTGTATTTATTTTGAAAAAAAAAGTGTCATAAATAGAACATCAGGGTCGACGTTTCGGCTCACATCTGAGCCTTCTTCCGGACAAATATAATATTTACAGCGATAACAAACACCCAGCACCATAACTACACTAAATTAAAATCATTGAAGGATAAACTTTAGCTCCATCTAACCGAGAGGATACACAGACCACCCAATAACTATTGTAAAATCCAAAGCTCAAAAGTCAAGCTAGTTGAGAACCTAATTGCTAAGTTGTATCAGCCGGTAAACGGAACCTTTAATATAACACATATTAACTGCAATACAATGACCAGACTTAGAAACAAAAGAGATGTAAACCCACAACAGAATTCCCACACTCTGTATCCCTAACTGGGTCAGGGCCATCACTTCATATCTCCTCACTAAGGAGATATGCCAATAAGCAAATGCAGATGACAGACAGCATAATGCAGACCAATACCCATATAAGCCTAAATGACAGGCTGTGTATACTTTCCAGAATGATTAATAAGTACATATAGTGGAGCAAAACAAAACAGAAATTAGTGTAATTTATTGCAAATGTGTAGATGTCCACTAATATGACCATTAAGAAGGGCCTGAAGTATACTATAATATCACCCATTACAAAAATAGAATAAAAGCATTTACTAAATCCAATCACCAGGTAGCGATATACATTGTTTCATGTACCTATCAATCCAGAGATTTGCAGCTGATTAGAAAAACAGCTGCTACCGTTACTCAATACTTGTATCCATAAAGCTGAACATTGCTAACTACTTATATGTGAAAATACAACATGCTTAGAACACGACCCTCAAATGCCAAAAGTTAGAAAACAATAATGTATGCACAAGTTAGAAAAGCACCACCGTAGCAAGTGTAAAACCAAGCCAGAATTGCAAACGAATAAACCGCTAGCATTTCGTTAATCAATCACTGTGTAAACCCGTTACAGGGACAACGCAAATTAGAAAACAGCTAAAAAACAAGATTATTTAGTGCCAACTTATTATGGAGCATAACTGATTCAAACTTGGAACTACACACCAGTACAAAAACAAATGGGAGGTATCGTCAGTAATATTTCAACTCAAAAACATATGGTTTACCAACCCCTATATACCATAGCAAATAGAAAATGTATAAACAACAGAAAATAAGCAAAAAGCCACAGAACTGCAGCTCATACCTTTAGTCGGCTTGTAGCCGTGCTCCCAGAATAGGAAATGTACTTATAATGAGTGAACAACCTGTGTAGTCTGATAAAGCGTAAGAGACGTGTCCATTGCTCGGAACTCGGCGGTAATTATCTTATCCCCTTCCTCAGACAAAGAATACAAGTGAAATGCATTCCTTTATACAAACAACCAACCAATGAAACACAAATCCCACCCCCTAGGTGAAAAAAAACACCATGCATTTCACTTGTATTCTTTGTCCGAGGAAGGGGATACGGTCCCGGAAACGTCACAAATAAAAGCACATATGTAAAAGGACCAGTGAGTGCTAGCCATCTGTTTATTAATATTCATTCCCTGCATGCACCCTGGCAAGTTGACCTAAGAAGTGCGAGTGCTCTCCAGGTGTGTGTGTGTGTGTATATATATATCTCAAACACAGATGAAAGGCGCACTCCCACTCGCTCTTGGAATAAAAGACCAGGGTGCAACAAACTCTAAATACCACAGTCCAATGATTGCACTCTCTGGATTTAACTCACAGCAAACTTTATTGTGAATTTGAAGAAAATTCTAGGAATCCGATCCCTACTCCCTTTAAAAATATCCTTTGGATTCGCACTAGTATAAATATTTACGCCATATCATATGGGTAAAGATCATCTAGACACAGGCTTACAAGCCTGATTCATGGTCTCAATGACCAATTCCTAATCCACGCTTGTACAAAATAAAGCTTCCATCTTTCAGTAGATAACTTCCGGGAAAATATTTTCGAATAAAAGAAGGGTCCTTGACGTAGAAGGTCCTTCCTCCACAGAGATTCCCAGGTGGAAGATGTGACATGTCCCCCAGGACTGCATACCAATCCTGCGGACCACGCCGGTGAAATGAGGACCAAAGACGCCCTTTCCTGCTTAGTTCGAGCCAAGGTTCCAGGAGAAAAATCAAATGGAGGAATTAAATATGCCATATTGAAATTCCAAGTTAACGCCAAGGCGTCTATTAGAACAGCCTCAGGAATCTTTGACCTCAATCCGTACCTCAGGCGCTTGACCTTGTGACGAAAGTCATGAAATTCAATTGCAACTGACCCCATTGAGAATCAGGCTGGAAAGCACTCCCACCACAGATGAAGTAAGATCTAACAAACCTGACAAACCCCGCCGAAGCTAACCGAGGCCAGGCTAGGAGAGGTTTGAAGATTACTCTTGTTTTTAAAAACCTTATGGGGATAACAAACTCCTCCCGAGTCCATGTTCCCTGCTCTTAGATGGCCCCAAACAGTTCCCCAGCCCACATGCTGGTTATCTGTTGGCACATTCACCCAGAAGAACTTCGAAAGCTGGTTCTTAAATGCTGCACTGAGCCACCGATGTGACTGGCGAGTTAGGCAAGAATTCTTGAATTCCTGACTACTGTCAGCTTCATTGATGAGGAGACTAATATAGTTCTCCAAGAAAAATTAACCTTGTAGTTAGAACTAAGGAACTCTTTTCCAAATTAACCTTCCAAACAGGAGACCGCAGGAAAAATTGTGCGTAATCCTGCTCGTTGAAAGGAAGGAGCCTGAACCAGAATGTTGTCACTGAAGTGTTCCGCAATCGGGGTACCACTAACAGTGAGCCTAGAACCCTCGAGAAAATTCTGAGAACTGTGACTAGGCCAGAAAATGTCACAAGTTGAAATGTTTGTCTTGAAAAGATAAACCTTAGAAATTTAAGATAGTCCTTGTTGATGGGAACATGCATTTAGTATGCATCCTTTAATTCCCCTGTGGTCTTAATTGACCCTTTTGGATCAAAGAAAGAATGGAAAGATAGTTTCCTTCTTGAAATACGGCACTCTGAGAACCCTGTGTGGATTGGGAACCACGAACAGATAGGAATAGTATCCCCAACCTCATTCCTGCATTGGACCAGGAACTGTCATTTCCAGGTCGGAGAGGATCCGTACACAGTGTAAGAGCGCCTCTCCCTTTGTCTGGTCTGACGATAATCCAGAAGCAGGAACCTGCCCCTGGGAGGAAAGTCTTGACTTGAACTCTAATTTGCATCCCTGGGACACAAAGTACACCCCCCCAGGGATTGTGACCACCAAACCAAACCTGATTAAAAAAGGAGAACCTGCCCCCTTACGGATCGAGTGCATGCCCCTCATGCTGTCTTTGATTTACCAGCAGGCTTCTTGGACTGTTCTCCCCTATTCTAAACCAGATAGGGTCTCCAGGAAATCTCGAAAAGAACAAAATTATCGGACATCCTTTTCGCTATTCCTCTTATCCTGTAGATGAAACATCCGCAGACAAAGATTTTAACTTAGCACTCTGCGGTCCTTCTCCTGCATAGAGTCCTTAAGGAACTACTATCCTTCATGCGAATAGTATCTCCCTTGGCTAGCATGGAAATTCTCATTCACCTTGGATATCGTCTTCTTCTAAGGGTAGGAGAAAAGGGGGTATCTCTATAGCCCTATCTGGTACAGGAAATACTTCCACCATGAAGGGCACATCACAATATTAGTATAACCTAATGGTGTCGGAGTCACTCAGAGTAGCTAAAACCTCCTCAAGTAGCAAATGGAGGTATTCAAGCTAAAACAGAAGGAAAACAAACTCAGGATCAGATAAAGGTATTACCTCATCTGAGACTGAGAATTCCTTATCCGATACTACCGAAGTATCTTCCTCCTCAGTTACAGGGAAGAAACAGTCGGAATAGCTACAACTGAATCAATCACACTATTCTGAGTGAATATGTCCTCTTACACTTTTTCCCTACAGCGTGGGGAAAACAGACAATGTATTAAATGCAAGGTAACTCCAGGTGGTGTGAGAGGAAACGCAGGGCACTGCATGTGAGCTATAAATTTACTTTGGAACACCTTAGGAGAAATTTGTGGCATATCTTGACCATTGTCAATAGGCTCCTAAGCAGCATGCACCTTAGGGGGACTAGGTTCAGAACAAGTCTATCTTTATCAATTAAAGATCTCTCAATAAATGAGAAATAGAAGCGGATTGGTAGTACCACATTGGCATCCAAGCCTAAAAGAAAAGACCCCTAGCAGGGCCTCTTGGTCACAATGGATGAAGTAGGCAAACAGCTGAAATGTTTTAATAAAAATTAACACATCAAAAACGTTACTGTCTCTTTAAATTTTAAAATGTAACTTTTTATTTTTGAGTGCATAAAATGAGCATTGGCATTAGACTCCTGAACAGCATCCTCTTTAGAAAATGATGGTTCAACAAAAAGACTATCCCTATAACTTAAAGTCCTCTCAATACATGAGGAATAGAAAGGGATTGGTGGTTCCAAATTGGCCTCAAAACAGTTACAGCAAGTGACAGCTTGCAAAGACTCTTGGTCCATCAACTCACAACTGGTCACAAAATTAGGCAATTTTATAAGCAATTTTAGAGTTATACAAAAAACGTTACTGTCTCTTTAAATAATAAAATGGTAACTTTTTTCCTTCATTATTATGTGTGTGCATAAAACGAAACTTTCCCTGCAGAGCATCTCTACACCTCAGCAGCACTTTGCTGAGGTGCCTAGCTGCTAGAATAAAGCGACATCCTCAACTGAACTCTGCAGATAATATGACACGCATCCATTTTAATATGCTTAGCTGAACTAACAAGCGCTATTTCTCTATTCAGAGCGCAATAATTGGATAACAAGCTTCCTCTTCGGAACGGACAGGAAGAGGAAGCTAGAAAAGGGCACGCAGAGCTTTCCCTAGAAACGGCCATCGTGGGCGTGTCAAGTCAGCCATCTCCCGATCATAATCTATTACATGAGGAGAGAACCACCATAAGCCTCGTTGTCCAGCCTCCATGTGAACATCTGTTTCTCGGTCCTAGAAGCGCTTGTTCTGGCTTAAAACATGCGCTTCTAGGGAGAGACTGGAACCTTCTGCCCTGCTTCCGTATCACTGAAGCGCAATGTAACAGGCGCGTAAAGCAGAAGGACCCGCCCATCGTGGGCGTTACAAGTAACAACTAAGTCTCCCAGCCGTTATGAAGCAAAATATAACGCCATAAGTGAAACCACCAGAGCCAACTGCCACCCAGTGCCTGCTTAATGCTGCCCAACCCATAATAAAGCGAATCTTATGTGTCACCCATATTATGAATTATTGATAGTGAAGTGCTCCCTTTTTCTGAGTGTCTATTCCTGTATTAGCCCCAGAAACAATGAAGAAGCACTTACCTCCAATGTCTGCCTGACAGCAAGGCAGATCACCAGACTTGAGAGGTCCTCTCCCCCACATGGGCCTGTGAGAGAAATTCTTGAGTAAATATCCCTCAGGTATTCTGATTTAGGGCAGCATTCAATATATGGGAGGCGCAGTGAGAATTATGTCCCACAAGTTCCCATTGCTCTAAAGCCACCAATGCTCTACTGAAAAGACTGATATGGACTACGGCTACACCCTAGAACAAAGCAGCACAATCGTGCACTACTTTAAAAATAATAAACTCTTGATTGAAGAATCTATTCTAACACCTCACTTTACCACTTCCTATCACTAACGTAGGCAAAGAGAAAGATTTGGGGTGGGAGGGAAGGGAGGAGCTATTTAACAGCTTTGCTGTGGTGCTCTTTGCTGACCAGGAGGTGAATATCCCATTAGTAATTAAGATGATCCGTGGACTAATCGTGTCATTAAAAAGAAAAAGGTTCAAAGCTACCTCTAAACTGTAAGCTCCATGGGCAGTCTCTTATCATACCCCCCTAGAATGTAAGCTCTTTGGGCAAAATTTCCCATTATGTACCTGTATAATACTTCTAAAATGATTTGAAGCTTCTTAATAATATAGCCACAAAAAAGTGCCGCCCCTTCTTAATCTGTGCCCTAGGCAAGTGCCTTACTTGCCTAGGCCAAGATACGCCCCTGTGTTATATACATAAAGGTATACCTCACTTTACAGCCATTCACTTTACAGCACTTCGCTAATACAGCGCTATGTGGAGCTGAAGTTTAACCTTCAAGGATTTTGAAACAGTGCTGCAATCATCGTGATATTGCGAGAAAAGTGACTGCCACCATTTTGTTATGTTTAGTTCACTCTGTTTACAGCTTTAAAGTGCAATCTGTGTCAGTGTTATAGTCTGGCAAATTTTACTACAGTAATTGTCACTATTTTACAGGTACAGTATTTATTGAATACTGTGCTGTGCTAGTGTTAAACTAAATGTAGCACTATTGCATCACTAATATATGTTAGTTCAAACATGTGTTCAAGTTTTTGTATACACATGCCCACACACACTTTTATAAACATACACACACTGTTATATATATATATATATATATATATATAAAACCTAGGAATGTGAAATTTAGAAGATACGCTGTTTTTATGATGGGGGTAAAAGGGGGAGGGGATTTATGAGGATAATTAATCTCAAAAATCAAAGATGTTTCAGACGTGAAAATTGGTATATACAGTCTCATTTAAAAATAAAGAAACATGTGTTTCACCATTTCCCGAAAATCCACCAAAAGGGGATGAAAAGGGGGGGGGGGGGGGAGATTTATGAGGATACCTATATCTCAAAAACTAAAGATGTTGCAGACGTGAACATTGGTATTTACATTCTCCTTTAAAAATAAAGAAACAAGTAGTTTACCATTTCCCGAAATTCCAGTTAAAGGGGTTGAAAAGGGGGGGGGGGGGGGATTTATGAGGATATCTATATCTCAAAAAAAGAAGAAAATGTTACAGACGTGAAAATTGGTATTTACATTCTCCTATAAAAATAATGAATTACGTGTTTTAACATTTCCCGAAAATCCACTTAAAGGGGGTGAAAAGGGGGGGTTTGATTAAGGAGGCTACCTATATCTCAAAAACCAAAGATGTTACAGACGTGAAAATTGGTATTTATATTCTCCTTTAAAAATAAATTGGTTAAAGGGGGTGAAAAGAGGGACATTTATGAGGCTACCTATATCTCAAAAACCAAAGGTTACAGACTTGAAATTTGGTATTTATATTCTCCTTTAAAAATAAAGAAACACGTTTTTTACCATTTCACAAAAATCCACTTAAAGGAATAGTCTAGTCACAATTAAACTTTCATGATTCAGATAAAGCATGCAATTTTAAGCAACTTTCTAATTTACTCCTATTATCAATTTTTATTTGTTCTCTTTGTATATTTATTTGAATAAGCAAGAATGTAAGCACAGGAGCTGGCCCATTTTTAGTTCAGAATCAGGGTAGCACTTTCTGATTGGTGTCTGAAATGTAGCCACCAATCAGCAAGCACTAACCAGGTGCTGAATCAAAAATGGGCCCGGCTCCTTAAGCTTACATTAAAATAAAGATACAAAGAAAATTTTATATTAGGAGTATAATAGAAAGTTGCTTAAAATTGCATGCTCTATCTGAATAAAAAAACTTTAATTTTTACTAGACTATTCCTTTAAAGGGGGAGGGGATTTATGAGGATACATATATCTCAAAAACCAAAGACGTTAGAAAAGTTAAAAATTATAATTTAAAATCTTCATTATAAATTAAGTTTACATGCCACATTTCTTGTTCCTAACTTCAGCAGCTCTAAAAATATGGATATCACTAAAAAAAATTAACACTCTTTTTTCATATATTCTATATATATATATATATATACACACACACACACACATATATACACATACACACACTGTAAATATACACACAGTTACCCAAATTTATAAACCCAGATTTCCATTTTATTTTGAAGAATATTGATTTTAAGCTGTCAGTTCTGATTCCAAACTATCAGCTACCATCTATTAGTATATGGTATTGGTGCTTGACAGCTCTATACATTTTCACTGAATTTTCTATGCAAACTGTATCTGTAAATAAATCATTTTAAACATGGTTTTTACTATTTTGGTTATTTAACATTTAAGACCTTTTGTTCCTTTCTATCTGTCTGCAATGGATTCAAAACATGCACATGCTACAAGACATTATGTAAGATAAACTTTAAAAACTTTTTTATACAAAAATATGCAAATAAACAAAGAAAATATGATAATAGAAGTACATTTGAAAATGGTCTAAATTGTAAGGCTCTATCCAATCCATTAAATTCTTTACTGTGCCTTTAAATAGGCTACCATGATTCTATCTCCATCATGAACTTTTCACTTCATTGTCCCTTTAAGCATGGATGAACTAGCACCTGAAAATTAGGGATGCCCTCTTTCACATGAGTGGGTGAAGGCAGTGAAGTGGATTTTCCCAGATTTATTAAGAAACTAAATGATAACACTTTAGATACTGGTTTAACTTTTGAATTTAATAAAGCTAAAATCAACTTTTAGACATTACACTTTGTGGGATCCCTGCTCGGTTGGTGGAAATCAAGGTGTACATGAAACCCATATCTGGGAATACCCCTGTTACACGCCAGTTGCTGCCACCTAAAAAGGGTGTTTAAAGCAGAAGCCAAGGGGCACTTCATAAGACAAAAAAGCCCTGCTCAGAACAGGACTTGTATGAAAAACAAAACAGCTCTCCTAGCTGAACGGTTTAGGGAGTGTGGATATGGGAGAGGAATAATCCAAGGAGCTCAGAAATTGGTGAACCTATTGGACAGACAAAGGCCTCTATTTATCAAGCTGTCTACTTTCTAGCATTCGCCGTCCCCAATACGCTCGCCTAACATCGCCGCCGCGGACCTGAATACGTTCGCCAAATTTATCGAGAAAGCGGTCAAAAAGCCGCGCACCAAGTACGGTGTGAGATGAGCAGCGGACTGTTGTTAACTAACAGTCATCGATCTCGCTGCTCTTCGGCTTATTCGCAGCTTTCTTGCTACCCTGTCACTAAGCACCGACACTGTACTATACTGTTTTACCCTCTATACCGCCGCTCCCGGAGCCCCCCACAACTATAATATAACTAAATACATTTTTTAACCCCTAAACCGCCGCTCCCAGACCCCGCCGCCACCTACATTATACATATTAACCCCTGCCCCCCTACACCGCCGCCACCTACATAAAGTTATTAACCCCTATCCTGCCGATCCCGGACCCCGCCGCAACTAAATATATTTTTTAACCCCTAAACCGCTGCTCCCGGAGCCCACCACCACCTACATTATACATATTAACCCCTATCCTGCCCCCCTACACCGCCGCCACTATAATAAAGTAATTAACCCCTAAACCTAAGTCTAACCCTAACACCCCCTAACTTAAATATATTTAAAATAAATCTAAATAAATATTACTATTATTAACTAAATAATTTCTATTTAAAACTAAATACTTACCTATAAAATAAACCCTAAAATAGCTACAATATAATTAATAATTACATTGTAGCTATTTTAGGATTTACTTTTATTTTACAGGCAACTTTCTATTTATTTTAACTAGGTACAATAGTTATTAAATAGTTATTAACTATTTAATAACTATCTAGCTAAAATAAAGACAAAATTACTTGTAAAATAAAACCTAACCTAAATTACAATTACACCTAACACTACACTATAATTAAATTAATTACATAAATTAACTACAATTAACTAAAATTAACTAAAGTACAACCCCCCACCACTAAATTACAGAAAATAAAAAAAGAATTACAAGAATTTTAAGATAATTACACCTAATCATTCACCCTTGTCATTCCATAGAAAGCAGTTATAATCTGAAGTAATCTCTCTTTCAGAATATGCTACTGTACCTGGTAAATATCTATTTGATATTTCTCATATTTTTGTTGCTATAGAACTTTTAAATGTAATCCCATTATAGTCTATGGGCATTCTATCTTGTCATTCACCTTTGTCATTCCATAGAAAGCAACTATAATCTGACGTAATCTCACTTTCAGAATGTGCTATGTACATGGGGAACATATCTGGTAAATATATATATGATATGTCTGATATTTTTGTTGCTATAACACTAAATGTAATCCTATTATAGTCTATGGGCATTCCATCTTGTCATTCACCCTTGTCATTCCATAGAAAGCAGCTATAATCTGACATAATCTCACTTTCAGAATATGCTACTGTACCTGGGGAACATATATGGTAAATATCTAGTTGATATGTCTCATAGTTTTGTTGCTTCAACACTTTTAATTTTACATCCCATTAAAAGCTATGGGCATTCCATTTTGTCATTCACCCTTGTCATTCCTTTTAGTACATCCCAGAAACAATGCATCTTTTTGTTATATTAAATGGTAAATTATATTTAAAAAGCGATTTTACCTAAAAAGCGTATGTTTTGTGTAAATGTGGTAATCTATTGCACAGGGGTTAACGTACACACTTTCGTTTATTAAGATATTCGTGTTTAAGCACTTTATATCGCTCTACTCACAAAATACATGGCCACATAAACCAATAGGGAAGCGAAATCATAACGTAAGTCAGCCTGGTAACAGACGATTGTAAAATGGTGAATTCATTTTAAACCAATCGAAAAGCAGAGCTTGTGAAGTCAACACACCTAGCAACAGTAACCCAGGCACGGCCTTCTTACCGTTTATACAAGAATTAACGACCATGTTACTTTCTACATTGTATAATAGTAAAGCAGAACTATATGCCAGTGGCTAAAAGTCGCAGTGTCTAGCCACCACCCGCTATCACCCATACCACTTACCATGTTTGCTTCCGCCCAGGAATAGCCAAACTGCCCAATCACACCGCGCATGCGTGATCGTTGACGTGAATGACGTACGAGCAAAGTGAGTGTCAGTGACTGTGGGATCCGCCTTGAAAGCGCTACACGATAAACAGTGGTGGGAACCGGGAACCACTAGAGAGCGTGCATCGTTGTAATTGACTGAAATATACGGTTTGCTATTAGTGACTATTGAATTTGGGGAGTGAAGTAGTGAACAAATCTGTTGTTGTTTTTTTTTTTTTAAAAAAGCGCATTTAGATCTATACGTACATACTGTAATATTAACATTCAAGTGAAGGTAAAGTTTAAACATTCTAAATACGATAATGAATTTGTCAAGCTTTCAATAAGCTGATTGCTAACTTTTTATCTCAATTTCTTTTACATTTATGAAATAAAACATTTTTTTTATTCACCACCGTTCCGATGTTGACTCCTCCCAACCGCTTTTTCCTTATTTTCTAGTCTCTGACATATAGAGCGGTTTCGCCCGCTGTAAACATCTGTCAAAAGCTTGTTCGCAGTGCTCCATTAAACTGCTCCTGTGCAAATCAGCAATTTCCCTCCCTATTGCGCATGCGCTAATCGGCAAATCGCTTGTCAGGATTGTAGACGTCTGTAGCAAGTCTATTATCTAATATGGGTATTCAAACATAATACGCATGCGCAAAACGGGTGCGCGTGTGGATTCCAAGATAAAAATGTTTCACACCGCGCATGCGTGATCGTTGACGTGAATGACGTACGAGCAAAGTGAGTGTCAGTGACTGTGGGATCCGCCTTGAAAGCGCTACACGATAAACAGTGGTGGGAACCGGGAACCACTAGAGAGCGTGCATCGTTGTAATTGACTGAAATATACGGTTTGCTATTAGTGACTATTGAATTTGGGGAGTGAAGTAGTGAACAAATCTGTTGTTTTTTTTTTAAAAAAAAGCGCATTTAGATCTATACGTACATACTGTAATAACATTCAAGTGAAGGTAAAGTTTAAACATTCTAAATACGATAATGAATTTGTCAAGCTTTCAATAAGCTGATTGCTAACTTTTTATCTCAATTTCTTTTACATTTATGAAATAAAACATTTTTTTTATTCACCACCGTTCCGATGTTGACTCCTCCCAACCGCTATTTCCTTATTTTCTAGTCTCTGACATATAGAGCGGTTTCACCCGCTGTAAACATCTGTCAAAAGCTTGTTCGCAGTGCTCCATTAAACTGCTCCTGTGCAAATCAGCAATTTCCCTCCCTATTGCGCATGCGCTAATCGGCAAATCGCTTGTCAGGATTGTAGACGTCTGTAGCAAGTCTATTATATAATATGGGTATTCAAACATAATACGCATGTGCAAAACGGGTGCGCGTGTGGATTCCAAGATAAAAATGTTTTATAGCGCATGCGCAGATCATCCAGGAGGCGGATGAAAAAACGTGAAAAACACACAGGAGGGCGCTCAAAGTGGTGTTAAATAACAATATGTGATCAATAAATGTTATACATATATATTGGTGAAAATAGTAGAAAATTATTTAAATATTTAGGATTATTCAAATCCGAAATAACTCATAAAAAATATCAACTTAATAAAAAATATATAATATTTATTTTAAAAATCAGGCTAAATGTCCTGAGAATATGCAAATATCCGGAAAATAAACGTGTAAGAAGTGGGTGTTCAGTGCGGTATATGAATAGCTACAAATATATACAATACGTTCAATAAGTCAGAATGTTTAGATGCACTTGAATGTTACACATGATAAAATACACATCGCAATAAATCCAAAAATATTTGAATAGCAAATAAATATTGAGCAAGTCTTATATAAAACCTGACTATAAAAACAATAAAGGGTCCACATATTATGATATATTTGCGGGACGTCTCCCAGAAATACCACCTCATAGAAGTTAAAAGTCCAGAACAGGTTAAAACAAACACATTCAGTGGCGTGTGTGTGTTGTCAGTTTGAGCATATGTTCATAATATCTTCAATCACAGCTAATAGCCATAAGTGATCTATAGTAATACTGCAAATCTGAAACAGGAGCAAAGTACTCACCCTCTCGTTCTTTGTTAATAAGTTTAGGTTGTGTTGCGATAAGGAAAATTATACCTCTTACAATCGGCTCCTCACGGACACTTTGATCCGGTCCTGCTTATGCTGTGGGTATGTTCACCACAAGGATTCTGTTGTGAACGTCACATATGCTGGGAGTGCTTGGATCCGAAATCAGCTGTGGGAATCCTCTGCTGATCTCTAAGTACCTGCACTTAGTTCAATTGCACGCAGGTCAATGGAAGATTACTGAATCCTCTTTTAGTACATGTGATCGTAATAATCAGTCTGATAACGAGTTTGGCCAAACTCTTACTTCAAAAATGATGAAATGCAGGAGCAAATATTTCAGATTAAAACTGGCAGTGCTTCAACGCATTTCACCCGCAACTCGGGCTTTCTCAAGATAGTTTGCCAGCTGTGATTGATCATCCTAATATACCTATACTTCTCTTCTCATTGGTTGATTCAAACAGGTAGTTGTTGTCAGGGTGCCAGGAATCAGACTGAGACGAGAAGTGCAAAAATAATCACACCTTTATTAATAGCAAGAAATAATAAAAAGTCCACAAGTCAAATAACAAGCCAGGAGTCAAAACCAGAGCTGGTAGTCAGACGAGCCGAGTCAGGAGCGAAAGCGAATAGTCAGACGAGCCAGAATCAGGAACAAGGAAAACAGCAGAGTCAGGAACAAGCCAGGGATCAGGAACCAGGAAGGACGTCCGACAGCCAGGTAATACACAGGAACTCTCACAAATAGGTCTGAGACAACGCAAAGGCAAAGCATACTGAACAGAGGCCCTTTAAATAATAAGTGATGACATCACAATTCTGAGACTGCATCCTGTCTCACATGGATGATGCACACCAGTATGGCATAAAAGGAAGTGCAGGAAATGAGCAGCACCCCCCACAATGCACCATAGTCAGGAACATTGTTTCTTTTCAAAGGACCAGTAAACACAGATTTGCATAATCAACAAATGCAAGATAACAAGACAATACAATAGCATTTACTCTGAATTTCAAATGAGTAGTAGATTCTTTTCTAACACATTTTAAAGTTATGTATATTTCCACTCCCCCTGTACCATGTGATGGCAATCAGCCAATCACAAATGCATATACGTATAGTCTGAGTTCTTGCACATGCTCAGTAGGAGCTGGTGATTCAAAAAAGTGTAAATATAAAAGAATATCCACATTTTTTTTTTAATGGAAGTAAATTGGAAACTTGTTTAAAATTACATGCTGTATCTGAATCATGAAAATGTAATAAAACCTGAGTGTCCCTTTAAAGCCAGTTTTGTGTGCAATCCAGCAGTGAAACAGTTAATTAGATCAATTATCAAACACTACAAAATGCAGACTGCAAGGTGTGGTTCACTAATTAACTGCTGAGTCGCTCACAAAACTGGCCTTAGAGGGAACACTGGTCAGGAAGAGAGGTGAGTAAAATGGTTGCCAGCAGCACATGGCAAACACAACAGGGAAAAAACCCTGACAGTACCCTCTCCTCAACGACCTCTCCCCCGCGGGAGGACAAAAGGCTTATTGGGGAAACGGCATTGGAAGGCACGGAGGAGAGCGGGAGCATGAACATCAGAGGAGGGAACCCAAGAACGCTCCTCCGGACCGTAGCTGCTCCAGTGAGCCAAATACTGTACACGGCCCCTGGAAATACGAGAGTCAATAATGCTGCTGACCTCATACTCCTCATGGTTGTCAACAAAGATAGGACGGGGACGAGGCAACACAGTTGTAAACCGATTACAAACCAATGGTTTCAAGAGGGAGACATGAAAAACATTGGAGATGCGCATAGCAGGAGGAAGGTCAAGAACATAGGCCACAGGATTAACCCGTTGGAATATTCGAAAAGGACCAACATAACGGGGAGCCAATTTATTGGAAGGCACACAAAGGTTCAAGTTGCGGGAGGACAGCCAAACTCTCTCACCAACCTGGTAGGAAGGTGCGGGCAGACGCCTACGATCAGCCTGGAACTTTTGGCGCTGCATAGAACGGTGAAGGCAATCCTGAATCTGTACCCACGTGGAACGGAGTTGCCGGAGATGCTCCTCCAAAGCCGGAATACCCTGAGACATGAATGAATCGGACAACAAGGATGGTTGAAACCCATAATTCGCCATGAACGGGGATAACTTGGAGGAAGTATTAATAGCACTATTACAAGCAAACTCTGCCCAAGGTAACAGTTCAGACCAATTATCGTGGTGATCTGAGACATAGCAACGGAGGAACTGTTCCAGAGCTTGATTAGACCGTTCCGCAGCCCCATTGGATTGAGGGTGATATGCAGAGGAGAAGGAAAGCTGGATCCCCATTTGAGCACAAAAGGAATGCCAAAATCTGGAGACAAACTGGCTACCCCGGTCCGACACTATCTCCTTGGGTAACCCATGTAAACGGAAGACCTCCCGGGCAAAAATTGAAGCAAGCTCCTGAGCGGTAGGCAGCTTCATCAAGGGAATGCAATGTGACATTTTACCACCATAAGGATAACAGTATTGCCATTGGAAACAGGGAGCTCGACAATGAAGTCCATGGAAAGATGTGTCCAAGGACGCTCACCATTAGCAATAGGTTGAAGAAGACCCACAGGAAGATGTCGAGGAGTCTTATTCTGTGCACAAACTGAGCAGGAGGCAACATACGCAGCAACATCAGAACGAAGACCTGGCCACCAGAATTGTCGAGTGACAGACCAAATCATTAGGTTCTTGCCTGGGTGACCTGCGGCTTTAGGATAGTGGTAAGTGTGCAAAAGTATAGTTCGAAGATTCTCAGGAACAAAACACTTACCACTAGGTTTCTTAGGAGGGGCATTGGTTTGTGCATCCAGGATCTCCTCCCTCAAGGGAGAAGTCAAATTAGTATGTATGGTAGCCAAAATATGGTCAGGAGGTATAACAGGAGTAGGTACAGACTCCTCCTTGGACAGAGTCGAAAATTGTCGAGAGAGGGCATCAGCCGTAACATTCTTACTACCAGGCAGGTAGGAGACCACATAATTAAACCAAGACAAAAATAGCGCCCATCTGGCCTGTCGGGGCGACAAACGTTTTGCTTCAGATAGATAAGTTAAATTCTTGTGGTCAGTAAGAATGAGCACTGGCACGCTAGTACCCTCGAGAAGATGCCTCCATTCCTTAAGTGCCAAAATTATGGCCAGTAATTCCCTGTCACCAATTTCATAATTGCACTCCGCTGGAGACAATTTCTTAGAGAAGAAACCACTCGGATGCAAGGAACCATCAGGCATAGGACGTTGAGACAAGAGGGCACCTACTCCAGTCTCAGACGCATCCACCTCAAGAACGAAAGGCAGGACAGGGTTAGGATGAGCCAGAACTGGAGCGGCAGCAAAGGCAGTCTTAAGACTATCAAAGGCCTTAATGGCAGTAGGTGACCAATGGAGTGGATCATTCTCTTTACAGGTCATGTCTGTGATAGGTTTGACCAAGGAAGAAAAGTTTTTAATAAACTTTCTATAGTAATTGGCGAACCCCAAAAAACGTTGAATAGACCGAAGACCAACTGGGCAAGGCCACTGCAGAACTGCAGATAACTTGTCAGGATCCATGGAGAACCCTGCAACGCAGATAACATAACCTAGGAAGGTTACTTGAGTCTGATGGAACTCACATTTCTCGAGATTACAAAACAGGCCGTTCTCACGTAGTCTCTGAAGAACCTGTGTAACATCAGAACGATGAGCCTCAAGTATGGGTGAGGATGTCGTCTAAGTACACCACAACACACTGTTGCAACATATCTCATAGGACATCATTAATAAATTCCTGAAAAACAGCAGGAGCATTACATAGGCCAAAGGGCATTACAAGATACTCATAATGCCCGCTCCTGGTGTTAAATGCTGTTTTCCATTCGTGGCCCTCCTTAATCCTAACAAAATTGTACGCTCCTCTCATATCAAGTTTAGTAAAGACCATAGCTCCCTTGAGGCGGTCAAAGAGTTCCGTAATAAGCGGAATAGGGCAAGCATTCTTAATGGTAAGACGATTAAGACCCTATAATCGATACATGGTCTTAACTTGCCACCCTTTTTCTTGACACAGAAGCCAGCCCCTGCAGGAGAGCAGGATTTGCGGATGATCCCCCGCGACAGAGCATCGGCAACATACTCCTCCATAGCACAATTCTCTGCAACAGACAGAGGGTACACCTGGCCCCGAGGAGGAATGGCTCCGGGTTGCAGGTCTATGGCACAATCGTAAGACCGGTGAGGAGGCAACGTATCGGCACGCACCTTGTCAAACACGTCTAGGAACTCTCGGTACTCCTCTGGCAATTGAGATACCGAAGAAGTGCACAAGACTTTAACTGGTTTCCGAAGACAAGTGGAAATACATTGCGGGGACCACAACAGAATTTCGGACCTGCACCAGTCGAGACTGGGATTGTGCTTTTGGAGCCAGGGATAACCCAGGAAGGTCAAGAGCATAGGCCACAGGATTAACCCATCGGAGTATTTGAAAAGGACCAACATAACGGGGAGCCAATTTATTGGAAGGCACACAAAGGTTCAAGTTGCGGGAGGACAGCCAAACTCTCTCACCAACCTGGTAGGAAGGTGTGGGCAGACGCCTACGATCAGCCTGGAACTTTTGGCGCTGCATGGAACGATGAAGGCAATCCTGAATCTGCACCCACGTGGAACGGAGTTGCCGGAGATGCTCCTCCAAAGCCGGAATACCCTGAGACATGAATGAATCTGACAACAAGGATGGTTGAAACCCATAATTCGCCATGAACGGGGATAACTTGGAGGAAGTATTAATAGCACTATTACGAGCAAACTCTGCCCAAGGTAACAGTTCAGACCAATTATCGTGGTGATCTGAGACATAGCAACGGAGGAACTGTTCCAGAGCTTGATTAGACCGTTCCGCAGCCCCATTGGATTGAGGGTGATATGCAGAGGAGAAGGAAAGCTGGATCCCCATTTGAGCACAAAAGGAATGCCAAAATCTGGAGACAAACTGGCTACCCCGGTCCGACACTATCTCCTTGGGTAACCCATGTAAACGGAAGACCTCCCGGGCAAAAATTGAAGCAAGCTCCTGAGCGGTAGGCAGCTTCATCAAGGGAATGCAATGTGACATTTTACCACCATAAGGATAACAGTATTGCCATTGGAAACAGGGAGCTCGACAATGAAGTCCATGGAAAGATGTGTCCAAGGACGCTCACCATTAGCAATAGGTTGAAGAAGACCCACAGGAAGACGTCGAGGAGTCTTATTCTGTGCACAAACTGAGCAGAAGGCAACATACGCAGCAACATCAGAACGAAGACCTGGCCACCAGAATTGTCGAGTGACAGACCAAATCATTTGGTTCTTGCCTGGGTGACCTGCGGCTTTAGGATAGTGGTAAGTGTGCAAAAGTATAGTTCGAAGATTCTCAGGAACAAAACACTTACCACTAGGTTTCTTAGGAGGGGCATTGGTTTGTGCATCCAGGATCTCCTCCCCCAAGGGAGAAGTCAAATTAGTACGTATGGTAGCCAAAATATGGTCAGGAGGTATAACAGGAGTAGGTACAGACTCCTCCTTGGACAGAGTCGAAAATTGTCGAGAGAGGGCATCAGCCCTAACATTCTTACTACCAGGCAGGTAGGAGACCACATAATTAAACCAAGACAAAAATAGCGCCCATCTGGCATGTCGGGGCGACAAACGTTTTGCTTCAGATAGATAAGTTAAATTCTTGTGGTCAGTAAGCATGAGCACTGGCACGGGTTGCAGGTCTATGGCACAATCGTAAGACCGGTGAGGAGGCAACGTACCGGCACGCACCTTGTAAAACACGTCTAGGAACTCTCGGTACTCCTCTGGCAATTGAGATACCGAAGAAGTGCACAAGACTTTAACTGGTTTCCGAAGACAAGTGGAAATACATTGCGGGGACCACAACAGAATTTCGGACCTGCACCAGTCGAGACTGGGATTGTGCTTTTAGAGCCAGGGATAACCCAGAACAACCGGAATATGCGGAGAGTTTATCAAATGGAACTGGAGGGTTTCAAAATGGAGAGCCCCAACAGCCATGGACAACGGAGCAGTTTCGTGAGTAACGAGTGCGGGCTGAAGGGGCCTGCCATCAATGGCCTCAATAGCAAAAGGAACGGACCAAGGCAAAACAGGAATGGAGTGCTTTGATACAAAAGCACTGTCAATGAAATAGCCCGCAGCACCGGAGTCAACAAGAGCCTGAGTGACTATGGAGGAGTCCACCCAGGAAAGGACAACCGTGACCAAAGGTTTCTCCTTAAGTGATTCCAGGGATGAGGATAAACCACCCAAGGTCTGCCCCCGACAGGACCTTAGGTGAGAGCGTTTCCCGGCCGTGTAGGACAAGACTTCAAAAGGTGAACCTCTAACCCACAATAGAGGCAAAGCCCCTCCCACCTTCTAAAGGCCCTCTTCGCCGCGGAGAGACGCATGAATCCCAGCTGCATCGGCTCAGCAGTACCTGGTGACTCGGGACCAGGAGGCATGGGAGGAGAGGGAGGCATGGGTGGGAACGAACACGTAGGAGACAACGGAACAGGAGGATTCTGCAAGCGCTCCTTGAAAGAGGGCCTCTCTCTGAGTCTGATGTCAATTAGGATAAAAAAAGACACCAATGACTCAAGATCCTCTGGTAAATCTCTGGCAGCAACTTCGTCTTTAATCGCATCAGAGAGCCCATGAAAGAACGCGGCAACAATCGCTTGATTGTTCCAACCTACCTCTGCGGCAAGCGTACGGAACTCAATAGCATACTGAGCAACAGATCTTGTACCTTCCTGAATGGACATGAGTCGTTTAGCAGCAGAGGAGGAGCAAGCCGGAACATCAAATACCCTTCGAAAGGAAGCCATAAATTCAGGGTAATTTGAAATCACAGGTTTATTAGTCTCCCACAAGGGATTAGCCCAGGCAAGAGCTGTGTCAGAGAGTAACGAGATGAGAAATACCACCTTAGCTCTGTCAGAGGGAAAGGCCTGAGGTAACATCTCAAAGTAAATGCCCACCTGGTTCAAAAACCCTCTGCACTGAATAGGATCGCCGCCATATCGCTGAGGTAGAGGTGCAGAACCAGACATGCTCCTAGTAAGCAAAAAACGTGTTTTTATGGGTAGCGCTAAAACAGCTTAGAGAAGGGGCATTTAATAGTACCTGTTAAATTCGGTTTATGAAATTAGAAAAAATGTGTATGTGGCAATATGGTAGGTGATGTCACTAAAATAATCTGGAGACAAACTAAAATGCCTATAATAATTTAAACAACGATAAAGATATGTGTCAGATACTTATAGATTTGATTGGGGAAATTGGTCTGCATTCAGCGAAATATAGGTTTGCATAACCTCTATAATTAGACTGGATAAATATATACACAGTGTTATAACTTTAAAAAATTATTGTTTTTTAATGGTAGTAAAAATAAATATAAAGGATCTGTTTGTACAGCTATAAAGGGTGCCGGCACCAAATGATCAAGGACAACAATTAAAAAACATATGGTGATGCAATACAACAGAACATAAAAGACAATAAAATGCAATAAAAAATATTAATAAAGAGAAGTCTGTGATCGTTCTCAGTTCGTATCAGTGTAGCCACATAAGGAGAAAATACCATTCACTTCCTATTGGATTGATAGTGTTTACCGTAACTGACGTGTAGGATTATCGTCCTCAGCTATTTGAAAATCCCGTCTGATAAGAAGATGTGTTGTGGACCTTAAAGGTGAGTGAATCCACTCCGGCGAGGATGTCCTATGACATGTTTTTTACATTTGATGTTTTATAAATGTTATATAAATGTTATGCAAACTGTCTCCATTATATGTGAATCAAAGTCCACGATAAAGTGTAAAAACAAAACAGCTGACCCCTGATTGCAACACACACTATGGGAGGCAATAATCGACCTATCAAGAACAACATGAGGATATTTAAATTTGTTCCATACCATTATGAGCATCTTGATAAAGGCCTACCGGGCTGAAACGCGTAGATTTGCTCATCTGTACACTTCAAGTGGGAACTTTGGTTATAGTAGGTGAGGTGCATTAAAGCCTTTTAAGATTTCAAAGCGGTGCATACATATGCCTAATTCCTCACCAAGGATCTATTTACCGAGTTTTCACCAACCTTACTATTGATTTCTAAAACAAACGGACTCTCTACTTGTGACCCCTTACACCGGAACAGGTAACAGGACCTGGAGGTACAGCCCGCAAGAAAAGTTTGGCTGCCAGCAAATACCTCGGCCCCAGGACTTACCTGCATCTGAGTGAAAGCACCACAAATGTTATTTAGACGCAGCAAGATTTGGTAACTTTGCAATTTCAATATATCTACAGCATTGTTTGCCACCCACACCTCATAGGACATCCTCGACGGAGTGGATTCACTCACCTTTAAGGTCCACAACACATCTTCTTATCAGACGGGATTTTCAAATAGCTGAGGACGATAATCCTACACGTCAGTTATAGTAAACACTATCAATCCAATAGGAAGTGAATGGTATTTTCTCCGTATGTGGCTACACTGATACGAACTGAGAACGATCACAGACTTCTCTTTTTTTAATATTTTTTATTGCATTTTATTGTCTTTTATGTTCTGTTGTATTGCATCACCATATGTTTTTTAATTGTTGTCCTTGATCATTTGGTGCCGGCACCCTTTATAGCTGTACAAACAGATCCTTTATATTTATTTTTACTACAATTAAAAAACAATAATTTTTTAAAGTTATAACACTGTGTATATATTTATCCAGTCTAATTATAGAGGTTATGCAAACCTATATTTCGCTGAATGCAGACCAATTTCCCCAATCAAATCTATAAGTATCTGACACATATCTTTATCGTTGTTTAAATTATTATAGGCATTTTAGTTTGTCTCCAGATTATTTTAGTGACATCACCTACCATATTGCCACTTACACATTTTTTCTAATTTCATAAACCGAATTTAACAGGTACTATTAAATGCCCCTTCTCTAAGCTGTTTTAGCGCTACCCATAAAAACACATTTTTTGTCTCTACATTGTGGTTGGTTTCAGGAGATATTCCAACCTTTGGGTTAGCATTTTAGAGTCTGAGAGTGTCAACATCTTTAACAAACCCTTTTTTCCCATGCTCCTGGTAGGCATAGGTGCAGCAGTGAAAACAGGAGCAGCCATAACTTGTGGGACACTTTGGTCCAAATGTGCAGTGCGAGTCAGCAGGGTTTGCAGGGCTAGTGCAAATTGATCCAAGCGGTGATCCTGTTCATCCAGGCAGGTAAAGGTGGATTATTAGCACCATCGAGATTCATGGCCTTTGCGTAATGTCAGGGTACCAGGAATCAGACTGAGACGAGAAGTGCAAAAATAATCACACCTTTATTAATAGCAAAAAAATAATAAAAAGTCTACAAGTCAAATAACAAACCAGGAGTCAAAACCAGAGCTGGTAGTCAGACGAGCTGAGTCAGGAGCCAAAGCGAATAGTCAGACGAGCCGGAATCAGGAACAAGGAAAGCAGCAGAATCAGGAACAAGCCAGGGATCAGGAACCAGGAAGTACGTCAGGCAGCCAGGTAATACACAGGAACTCTCCCAAATAGGTCTGAGACAACGCAAAGGCAAAGCATACTGAACAGAGGCCCTTTAAATAATAAGTGATGGCATCACAATTCTGAGACTGCATCCTGTCTCACATGGGTGATGCACACCAGTATGGCCATTAAAGGAAGTGCAGGAAATGAGCAGCATCCCCCGCAATGCACCATCGTGCTGCCTAAATGAGGCATAGAATATTACATAGCCTCTGTTATGTTCATGTTGTTATAGTTAAGAAATCATATATTTGTATGCCATTGTTCTCAAGGCTTCCCTGTGTTTCTTCTGTACTGCCATCTACTGACCCTTTTTGGTAATGCTCCTTTTTCTGTATTATCTTACCTCTGACCTTATTATGCATTTCCTTTTTGTGTATTGCTCCGCCCTTGTAGTTTTATGATGTTTTCCTGTGTCATGGCTGCAGCTAACAGGCCTCATGTAACAAGCACTCATGTTAATACATTGCAAGCTACGATCAGTATCATCTTTTGACCGCTTAAATACTTTAACCATTCATTCATCTGCTGTATTTTATTATCTGCTGTAACCTGATATTCAGAATAAAGCAACTTTGTGGATTGACAAGGTATTGGTGAGTTCAGCTATCTGACAAGGATTGTCTGCAGTGATTGTATCTTCTTATACACGCCAGGCATAGAGGTCTCAGCAGAATAGTCAGAATAGTCAAAAGATGTATAGAATTCCTACAGCCTGCTATGTATATGTGTGTGTTTAATCTGCAATCAAGTTCACACCAAGATAGCAGCAGCATAAATTTATAACCAATTTATTATGGCACTAGAATAAAGTCCACAACGTTTCGGGGTGTTATCCCTTAATCATGTGAATACATAATGGCACTCAAACCTGTCCTTATATACCTATACACAGGTGTAATCAAATAACAATAAGCAACCTGCTAGTAAATTACAGCTCTTCAGTAATATTACACCCTCTAATGGTTATTTTATATCATTGCATCATTAAATTTACAAATTTTCACCATCCTTCAACAAATGATACAAAAAAGAGCAAAGTGCACAAAAATCACTTAAAAACAGAAATAAAATCATGGAAAGCAGTCATTATTAAGAATCACATCAAATTTGGAAGAGTACTATCAATTTAACAGAATCTAGAGAATATTTTAGAGAATTTTTAATAAAAAAGGGACCAATCCAGGTCTCTATTCATACTTTTTGGTTGCAGAGTCCCTAACTTAAAGATCCAAAAAGCTTCTCTTTTCTTTAATATATTCTCCCTATTACCTCCTCTCCTGGGTCTATGCACCTGTTCTATGATCTGAAACCTGAGTTGAGAAATGTTATGTTTAGCCTTAAAGGGACAGTCAACACCAGAATTTTTGTTGTTTTAAAAGATAGATAATCCCTTTATTACCCATTCCCCAGTTTTGCATAACCAACACAGTTATAATAATATACTTTTTACCTCTGTGATTAACTTGTATCTAAACCTCTTCTGACAGCCCCCTGATCACATGACATTTTATTTATTATCTTTTGACTTTCATTTTAGCCAATTAGTGCAGTGTCTGCCACAATTCACGGGCGTGCTCACAAGGTTATCTATAGGGATTACCTGGACTAGCTCTCCCCTGCTGTGAAAAGCAAATACAAAAGCATGTGATTAGAGGCGGCCTTCAAGGGTTTAGAAATTATCATATGAGCCTTGCTAGGTCTAGCTTTCAACTAAGAATAACAAAAGAACAAAGCAAAATTGGTGATAAAAGTAAATTGGAAAGTTGTTTAAAATTGCATGCCCTATTTGAAACATGAAAGTTTTTTTTTGGACTTGACTGTCCCTTTAATAAAATGATGGGCAACAGGGGCTTCTAAATCCCCCCTCCTGATACTGGATTTATGTTCGTTCATTCTCTCACATGCTTTACGTGTTGTCTCACCAACATAGAGGAGCCCACATGGGCATTTGATCAGATAGATTATATATTCACTATTACAAGTGCAAAAGCAATTTATATCAAATTTTTTTCCGGTATGTGGGTGAAAAAACACTGCACCTTTAATCATGCTGCTACAACTAAAGCAACCCAGACAGGGATAACAACCTTTATTAGCCCTAGTGATATAACTGGTGTACCAACATCACTGCTAATAAGCTTATCTCTAAGAGAAGGCGCACGTCTGAAAGCAGGCATAAAATATTCTTTAAAGGCCTTGATGTCAGGATTGCACTCAAATAAAATATGCCAATGTTTCCTAAGAATACTAACAACTTTGTTGCTATGTTTATTACATTCGGTGACAAAAGTGATTCTGTCACCCTTATTCTTATCCTTATTCGCCCTTTTATGGTGAAGTATGTCATGTCTCATCCTAGCATCTACCTTATCCAAATTAGATTTAATCACTGTATGAGGATAACCCCGTTCTCTAAATAACTGACCCATTTCCTTGAGTCTTTGGCTAGACAATTCAGGATCAGATACAATTTTTTTGACTCGCAAGAATTGGCTATAGGGAAGAGAATTCAAGAGTGCCGGTGGATGGGCACTCTCATATCGCAATAAATTATTGCGATCAATTGTTTTTTTATATATGTCTGCCTTCAAAGAATTCTCTTCCCTATAGATTGAAGTATCAAGGAACTCTATATGCTCTTCACTCCAAGTCAGGGTAAACTGTATATGCCTAGAGCAGCTATTAAGGTCACTAACAAAATTGAGCAGGGTTCCGATGTCGCCCCTCCACACCCCAAAGATGTCATCAATATAGCGCCACCAGGTGGCGCCATATTGCTGAAAAGCTAAATTTTCATAAACAAAACGTTCTTCATACATATTCATATATATGTTGGCGTAGTTAGAGGCGACATTGGAACCCATGGCAGTGCCCTGTTTTTGAATGAAAATTTGATCTTGAAACAAGAAATAATTACATCTGAGTACTATATCCAATAGTTCCATAAGGAATTCACACTGTTGGTCAGAATAATTACCACTAGATTTAAGGACATTAAGTACTGCCCCCATCCCACTAGAGTGGGTTATGGAAGTATATAAACTAACCACATCAAGAGAATATAAGATATATTTATTATCCTCCATTTGTAAATTTTCCAATTTAACCAAAAAGTCATCAGTGTCTCTGATATAGGATTCTGAGGTTATGACAAAGGGTCTTAGTATCTTATCAAGATATATGGCAATATTGGAGAAGATAGAATTAGTACTCGCCACAATGAATCTACCAGGTGGTCTTCTATTATTTTTATGAACCTTTGTTAAGGTATAAAAAATAGGTGTAATATGATCATCCACACAAAGGTACTCCATAGTTTTATTATCAATCAATCCATTTTTAACTGCCTTCATCACCACATGAGATATTTCTTTCTTAATTTGAAATATGGGATCCCTATCTAATTTGCCATACACCTCTTGATCAGTAAGTTGTATCAAAATCTCTTCAATATAATATATATAATATTGTTGAACGATGCACAGTGACACCATCTTCAGCAAAATGCACCTGTCTAATTTCGTTTGATGCATATTGCACATTTTTTTGTTAATCCAGTAAACCTCATTTCACTACTGAAATATTACTGTGTCCTTCAGTTATTTGATATCTCAAAATGAAATAGCTGATCCAAACACCCAATTATTTATAAATTAAAATCATGGAAATTGTCAGGGGTGCCTAAACTTTTGCATACAACTGTATATATTCATATAAATAAATACATAAAGTACTTACCGTTAGGCACTCATCTACTGGAATAAACCAGCAGAAAGCCAAACCAGTGCTTAAACATATCAGCAGAGAATCTGGAATAGGAGTATATCAACAACCCAACAGGACAAGGAAAAGTATAGGTCCATGGGAGGGCTTGTGACTAATTCCCAACAGGTGAATATGTTACTACCCATACTCCAAATACATACTCTGAGAACCCCTCTCACTGAAGAATAACATGCAAAGACAAGACTAGTTTACCAATGAGGCGGGAGGGGTTTTATAGAGCTCTTGGGGTTTAGGAATCCCCAGGAGTAATGGATTGTGGACTCTGTATTAAAGAAATACAAGTGGCTAAAAGATAAGGCTCTCAGTGTTAGACAGAGGCTGGCAAATAACACACAAAATGTGAGCCCAAGTAAGTGAAAATATGTAAGTTATATCAGTTCTGCTAGGGGCCTGGCTATTCTGCATTAATAGTGAGGGTTCACTGCATGCTTATTAGGGCACTTGCGGATAACACTCCTATTCACCTCTTACCAGTGGTGAGCCCTGAAGATCCGCTTGAGATACACTTAAACCCAAAGGGCCAAGATTAAGAGTAATGGACGACTTACTTTGGGGCCAAGTTTCCTCCCTCAAAGGCCTCTGCAGCTAAAATTGCAGACTCAACTGTTTCATGCTGGTCGCAAGGATCAGCATCCGGGAGAAAGGAAAGGCTTCTGTGCCTTCACTACTTTCCCATAGATGATACGAGCCGTCAGTTGTGTAGGTGTCTACGGAACAACTCCTGCAGATGTTATGGAGCATTCATGTTCCCCTTACTGCAGATCCATGCTCCCAAATAAGGTTTTTTGATGGCGAGATCTGACCTTTCCAACTGAGCTCTGGAGTTAAACCACCATCTTGGCAGAAGCTGGCTCTGCCCCATTCTTTTTAGATAATTTTATATTCATTATACTGTTCTCATTCTGTCCTTTTCTTTCTGATCTCTATTTTCTTACCCTTCTTTGTCCCATTTTGGCTTTTATTTCTTTACTCTCCCTTCTAAGAATAATGGTGTCAGCTTACATTTGCCAGGCTGAGATTTGTGCTAGGTGAATCACTTAAAAGGGACTAAAAGCACTAAATAGATTTCATGCACACCAACCTCTTATAATGGGTGTCGCCATTTTGGAACCTAGGTTTCACTGTAGGTAGCTGAAGGATGTCAACACTGCAATGCAGTAAATGCTAGATGTCAATGTGGTGGTACCCTTGACTAGAGAGGGGCAGGGAATAACAATACTATGCTTATAAAATGTATTTTAGCCTCTGGTAAATGTTACTCTGCTGGTAAGCCAAGGTGAATGGTTGTGTGTGAGTGGGGGTAGACAAAGAGGATGTATACCTCATTTCAAACAGGCATGGGAATAAGAGTGAGGAGTACTTACAACTGCAGCCATATTTTTCCCTGCCCAGGCCTATTAAGTGCCTGCTGTTACAGCTCTGGACTTTCAGGTGTGTGTGTGTGTATATATATATATATATATATATATATCTCCAATAAAGAAACTGCACTCTCAGGCCTTTATGTGAAGTTGAGAACAAAAAAGTCTCTTTTTTAATGTAACGTTTTCAAGGAACAAGTCCTCGTCATCAGCATAACAATAGTGTCAAATACAACTCATATTTATATCAACATATAAATTACATGAATGCAAAATACCTGTGTACCTCTAGTGCCCCAGAAAAAACCGCCAAACACTCGTGTGTGGAGCGCAGCGTGCGCTCCAGTGACCTGCAACCGGAAGTATCCACTATCACATGACCTCCGGTCCACGCCGCCATACACCATCCGTGCATATTATACTCCATAATTGTGAATATCTTCAGATCGCAATCCCCTGCAAGTGTCAAATGTGCACAATAAAGTCATTATATCTCTGTGTATTTCTTAAAGTGTTATAACTAGCTTAACGCTCAGACTGTTATCTCACATCTAAGGCCTTTGCTTCAACCTTCTACACATCCAGTGCTGCAATATCTCTGCACTGCCTTATCGATCTATTATGTACATAGTGCATTATGTGGGCACTTCTTTCTGTGCATGTTTATATTGGAAGCAGCCCCTTATATACTATCGTGTGCGGGCTGCTTGGTGACCAGTTGTTTATATGGGTTACCATGGTAACCTTGGTTGGCCATATGTTTGGAGCATGTGATCTTCCACTCGCTGTTCTTATGTTATTTTCTATGGCATTATGTTTGCTATCTAATACACCTGTTAACTATTGATGCCCCATATCTTGAACATTTTCAAACTACATCATACATATATTATTGTTGCCCCCACTATGTACATGCTTGTGTCTATTATACACCGTGTAATTACCACAAGTCCAGTTTTGTCCAATTAGTCTAAACACTTTTCATAAGTGTCCAGAGATAAAAACCTCTATAAAAACATAAAGTAAACTTAAACAAAATGCTACATATTAGCATATATGCTGCTTGCATATGACTATTAAATCTAATTTTGCTATCTAGACCTTATATATAGATGCCATCTTGTTAATAACCGGTTGTCACCGTTTACTGAACTTTAGGTAGTTCTTATTGTCCTTATATATTTTTTCCACCCTAATGATAGTTTATGTGAGAATTCACCACATTTTCACATCTTAGGGTTAGCTTCTCCTCTGGATCCCTGTGTGTCAGATCTTCGCTTTCACTCAATTCCTGTGTTGCTTAGGCTGTGTTGTATTTCGTTCCATACATCTCAAATTCATATAGTGTCCATGTATGCCATGTCCCTCCTTTCATGTTGGCCACTGTATGCATAGGTTTAGGAGGGCATTTATGCTGGCAACTTGCCCGGTGTGTGTCCCATCCAACGAATAGTGGGAGTCACTACCATGTCTCCCCTCAATCATATCATCGGAGCATGAAAAGGACACTACCCCCCATGGGGTCTGTGTCCCTATCCCCCCGTGATGTGGTGCACTATACAATGGTGGCATACCCTAGTATGCATCTCCCACCTATATCAGTGCCCCGAAGTCTGGTGCAGAGTTGAGCCCCCCTGGATGTACCGCTCCTAATCTGTACATCCATTCTGCCTCTCTCCTGAGCAGGGCCTTGCCGCGGTCTCCTCCTCCCTCCAGCTGGGGGACACGGTCAACTAAGATGTATCCCATGCTGGACACCTGGTGTCGCCCCTGTGCACAGTGTCTGGCCACAGGTTGGTCAGACTCCCCCGTGTCAAGTGCCACTCGCATTGCCCGCCCGTGGTTGGCCATCCTTTCTCGTAATGTGCCACTGATCTTTCCAATGTAAAACCGGGCACATGGGCAAAAGAGTAAATAGATTACATGTGTTGTATTACATGATACGGAATGCTTGATGTGGTACACTTGGTTAGTATGCAGATGGTGGAATGTTTTGGTGGTTATCAGACCGTTACATGTGGTACAGCCTAAGCATCGATATGAGCCTTTAATATTGACATTTACTTTGTTCAAGTAGCATCTTTTGGGATCTGTTTTTACTAAGAGATCTCTTGGATTGGTGCCCCTTCGGTAGGCAATCATAAGTGTAAGGTTATGTGCAAACCTTAATTTGGGATCTGATTGGACCACTGGCCAATGTCTTCTCAAGATGTTGCCAGCCTCAGTGGTGTTAGGTGAAAAAGTAGTCGCCATTATGAGCCTATTTGTTGGTTGCATTTTATTTTCTTTGTATATGAGAGTCTCTTGTGTATGCAGTAGTACTTCTTGTAGGATTTCATCTATTATCCTTTTCTTGTATCCCCGCTGTATGAACTTGTCCCTCATGTATTGAAGTTGGGAGACCCCTGTGGCTTTACTAGAGTTGTTGCGTATTACTCGTATCATTTGTGATTTGATAATTCCTTTGAGTAGAGCTGGTGGGTGGCAACTATTTGCACATAGAATGGAATTCCTATCGGTAGGTTTGTGATAAAGTGTGGTGCCTAATGTTCCATCTTGAATGTAGACATTAAGGTCCAAAAAATGTATTTCTGTTTCACTATATGTGATTTTAAACCTCACCGGTGTGGCTGTGTTGTTCATTTGTTCAAACCATTCAAGTAGTGTGTGTTGTCCCCCCCCGCCAGATAAGAAAGACGTCATCTATGTATCTTACATAGAATATTATAGATGGTGTGTCTTTGTTCCAAAGAAATGATTTTTCAAAATCAGACATGTAGATATTGGCATACGATGGGGCCATATTAGACCCCATCTCCGTGCCTGATATCTGCAGGTAATACTGAGTCTCGAAGCGAAAGTAATTATGTGTGAGGCAAAATTGCATCAATGTCATGAGAAATTCAATCGGGGGTCCCTCATATTCTGTATCTTCAATGAGGTGTTTCCTAACTGCAGTTTGTCCCTTATCATGAGGGATGATGGTGTAGAGACTGTTGACATCCAGGGTTACCAGGATGTCCCCAGTCTCCACAGCAACATCCCTCAATTTACGTATGAGATCATTTGTGTCAGCGATATAGGAGGTGATTTTTTTTCACTGTTGGTTGCAGCAGGATATCAATGAGTTGTGCCACTGGCTGCGTCATGGATTGTACCGCCGACACAATTGGTCGCCCTGGTGATCGTTGCATGGTTTTATGAATTTTGGGCGTGGTGTATAGTATGGGGACCTTTGGATGTTCAGTTATACAGAATTCGTATAATTGCTCATTAAGATATCCTTGTTCATACCCTAATTTAAGGGTTTGGTCCAATTCTTTTTTATATCTGCTTGTGGGATCACTTGATAGAGTGGTATATGTGTCAGCATCACCTAACTGTTGCAGGATGTCCTCTCGGTAGTCTGAGTAGTCCAAAAGGACAATAGCCTTTTGATGGTAGTTAACCAGTATAGTGTTACAGGTGCCCCTTTGCAGTTTAATAATGTACTAGTGGCTGTCATTTTATCACACATTCTTTTATTGTTGCTGTACAAGGTCAGGGATATTAAGGGTTAATCTTTTCTAACCTGTGGTGTGTGGGCGTGCTTTGTATATATGTTCCATCCAATTATATTGTTTCACTGTGTTTTTAAGAATGCATTCACCTGCATGACACCTATGGCTATGATTACGGCTGAGTGCCGAAACATGTAAGCCGCTGGTGTCACTCTCTCACACCTCACTTTTGTTTTACCGTTGTACTGTTCAGCCTATATGGCGTTTTAACTATGCCTAATAAAATTTTGGACTTTATCTGAAGTTGGATCCAGCCTTCTTTGTGATTTTCATTTTTTTACATCACAGAAACCTGACATTTTAAAAGGGGTGTGTAGACTTTTTTTTATATCCACTGTATATACATTACTTAAAAAGCAACTAGCATCTACCTTGTTGTTCAACATATACCATACTCCAGCCTTAAATACTTTTTTGTTGGATATAACAGAAATGCATTAAAACCCTTCTCAATCAGACGGGAACAAAAGGGAGCCATCTCTTTTCTACGGGTGGAGGTTTCAAGTGAATAGTCTTGGAAAATCAGGATTTTTTTTTGTCCTTTAAGATAACTGGTTTTTTTTCCTATAGTGGGTTAGAATTTCCAGTTTATCTTGAAAATGAGAAAACTTAAAGGGACATTAAACCCCAAATTTTTCTTTCATGATTCAGATAGAGAATACAATTATAAACAACATTCCAATTTACTTCTATTATCTAATTTGCTTAATTCTTTGGATATTCTTTGTTGAAGAAATAGCAATGCACATGGGGAGCCAATCACACGAGGCATCTATGTGCAGCCACCAATCAGCAGCGACTGAGCATATCTAGATATGCTTTTCAGCAAAGGATATCAAGAAAATTAAGCAAATTAAAAAATAGAAGCAAATTAGAAAGTTGTTTAAAATTGCATGTTATTTTTAAAGCATGAAAGAAAAAAATTGGGTTTCATGTCCCTTTAACAATTATTGGTCTTGTCAATACCGTGCCATCTGCTCTGTTTTTCTCTGGCCCTACTCTGTGAATTCTTTTGGCCCTACTATTGGGTATTTCTAAAAGAGAAGTAAGGGTTTAGCTTATGAACTTATTTAAGTCTTTAAATTCCTGACTCTCTGGGACTCCTAATATTCTTAAATTGTTTCTTCTAGAACGATCTTCCAGATCGTCTAGTCTCTCTTATAGTTTCTTAATTGTGGAGTCGTAATATTTAGTATCCTAGTCACGTGAATTTATTCTGTCTTTAATTTCTGAAATTCTAGCTTCAGCCTCATCTAGTCTATTGTTAAATTGTTTTACTTCATAAGATACTGCTGCAATATCCTGTCTGATTTGGTCAAGATGGGGTAACATTGTGGCCGATATTTCTTTTACCAATTGTTGTACATCTTTGTCCATATGGACTGAGAGGATTTCTTCTACTATACTATCTTGGGATAGTGTATTATTAATTTTGAACTTATTTTGATCTTTTCTGGGTGGCATTATGGGGGATTTGGTTTTAGCTGAATAAACACATTTCTCCATAAAAGACCACTAAAAATGTGGATATGTGTTCAAAGGAAACAGACCTGAAAAAGGATGTGAATTTTAGTGAGATCCTTGTGCAATGCAGAAATATCTTCTAACATGTGGAGGTGTGGAAAAAAACAAACAAACCCTATAATCAAAAACGTGAGTGGGTAAAGTCACTCTAGTGTGTATAAAGCAATATAGTGAGTGTTTATAGCTAATTTGTGCTTATGAGGAGAATTGTATGAAATCTTTAGCTCACTTTTCAAAATAATACAAAAACAATACTTTGTAACAGTTCCTACAGCATATCAGAGTATAGTCTGAACAGGATGTTCTACACACGTGATGAACCAATAGAACAGTGATTTGCAACCTGTTTTTTTGCCGTGGCACACTTTTTTACATTAAAAAATCCTGTGGCACACCACCATCCCAAAATTTTACAAAATCACACATTGTAGCCTAATACAGGATATATATACAGTATATATATATATATATATATATATATAACATAATTTATGTAAGAACTTACCTGATAAATTCATTTCTTTCATATTAGCAAGAGTCCATGAGCTAGTGACGTATGGGATATACATTCCTACCAGGAGGGGCAAAGTTTCCCAAACCTTAAAATGCCTATAAATACACCCCTCACCACACCCACAATTCAGTTTAACGAATAGCCAAGAAGTGGGGTGATAAAAAAGTGCGAAAGCATATAAAATAAGGAATTGGAATAATTGTGCTTTATACAAAAAAATCATAACCACCACAAAAAGGGTGGGCCTCATGGACTCTTGCTAATATGAAAGAAATTAATTTATCAGGTAAGTTCTTACATAAATTATGTTTTCTTTCATGTAATTAGCAAGAGTCCATGAGCTAGTGACGTATGGGATAATGATTACCCAAGATGTGGATCTTTCCACACAAGAGTCACTAGAGAGGGAGGGATAAAATAAAGACAGCCAATTCCTGCTGAAAATAATCCACACCCAAAATAAAGTTTAATAAAAAACATAAGCAGAAGATTCAGACTGAAACCGCTGCCTGAAGTACTTTTCTACCAAAAATTGCTTCAGAAGAAGAAAATACATCAAAAAGGTAGAATTGAAAAAGTATGCAAAGAGGACCAAGTTGCTGCTTTGCAAATCTGATCAACCGAAGCTTCATTCCTAAACGCCCAGGAAGTAGAAACTGACCTGGTAGAATGAGCTGTAATCCTCTGAGGCGGAGTTTTACCCGACTCAACATAGGCAAGATGAATTAAAGATTTCAACCAAGATGCCAAAGAAATGGCAGAAGCTTTCTGGCCTTTTCTAGAACCGGAAAAGATAACAAATAGACTAGAAGTCTTTCGGAAAGACTTAGTAGCTTCAACATAATATTTCAAAGCTCTAACAACATGCAAAGAATGCAATGCTTTCTCCTTAGAATTCTTAAGATTAGGACATAATGAAGGAACCACAATTTCTCTACTAATGTTGTTGGAAATCACAACTTTAGGTAAAAATTCAAAAGAAGTTCGCAACACCGCCTTATCCTGATGAAAAATCAGAAAAGGAGACTCACAAGAAAAGAGCAGATAATTCAGAAACTCTTCTGGCAGAAGAGATGGCCAAAAGGAACAAAACTTCCCAAGAAAGTAATTTAATGACCAATGAATGCATAGGTTCAAAGGGAGGAGCTTGAAGAGCTCCCAGAACCAAAATCAAACTCCAAGGAGGAGAAATTGACTTAATGACAGGTTTTATACGAACCAAAGCTTGTACAAAACAATGAATATCAGGAAGAATAGCAATCTTTCTGTGAAAAAGAACAGAAAGAGCAGAGATTTGTCCTTTCAAGAAACTTGCAGACAAACCCTTATCTAAACCATCCTGAAGAAACTGAAAAAAATTCTCGGCATTCTAAAAGAATGCCAAGAAAAAAGATGAGAAAGACACCAAAAAATATAAGTCTTCCAGACTCTATAATATATCTCTCTAGATACAGATTTACGAGCCTGTAACATAGTATTAATCACAGAGTCAGAGAAATCTCTTTGACCAAGAATCAAGCGTTCAATCTCCATACCTATAAATTTAAGGATTTCAGATCCTGATGGAAAAAAGGACCTTGCGACAGAAAGTCTGGTCTAACGGAAGAGTCCATGGTTGGCAAGAGGCCATCCGGACAAGATCCGCATACCAAACCTGTGAGGCCATGCCGGAGCTACCAGCAGAACAAACGAGCATTCCTTCAGTATCTTGGAGATTACTCTTGGAAGAAGAACTAGAGGCGGAAAGATATAGGCAGGATGATACTTCCAAGGAAGTGAAAATGCATCCACTGCCTCCGCCTGAGGATCCCGGGATCTGGACAGATATCTGGGAAGTTTCTTGTTTAGATGAGACGCCATCAGATCTATTTCTGGAAGTTCCCACATTTGAACAATCTGAAGAAATACCTCTGGGTGAAGAGACCATTCGCCCGGATGGAACATTTGGCGGCTGAGATAATCCGCTTCCCAATTGTCTACACCTGGGATATAAACCGCAGAGATTAGACAGGAGCTGGATTCCGCCCAAACCAAAAAAATTTGAGATACTTCTTTCATAGCCAGAGGACTGTGAGTCCCTCCTTGATGATTGATGTATGCCACAGTTGTGACATTGTCTGTCTGAAAACAAATGAACGATTCTCTCTACAGAAGAGGCCAAAACTGAAAAGCTCTGAAAATTGCACGGAGTTCCAAAATATTGATCGGTAATCTCACCTCCTGAGATTCCCAAACTCCTTGTGCCGTCAGAGATCCCCACACAGCTCCCCAACCTGTGAGACTTGTATCTGTTGAAATTACAGTCCAGGTCGGAAGCACAAAAAGAAGCCCCCTAAATTAAACGATGGTGATCTGTCCACCACGTTAGAGAGTGTCGAACAATCGGTTTTTAAAGATATAAATTGAGATATCTTTGTGTAATCCTTGCACCATTGATTCAGCATACAGAGCTGAAGAGGTCGCATGTGAAAAGGAGCAAAGGGGATCGCGTCCGATGCAGCAGTCATAAGACCTAGAATTTCCATGCATAAGGTTACCGAAGGGAATGATTGTGACTGAAGGTTTCGACAAGCTGAAATCAATTTTAGACGTCTTTTGTCTGTTAAAGACAGAGTCATGGACACTGAATCTATCTGGAAACCCAGAAAGGTTACCCTTGACTGAGGAATCAATGAACTTTTTGGTAAATTGATCCTCCAACCATGATCTTGAAGAAACAACACAAATCGATTTGCATGAGATTCTTCGAATGAGAAGACTGAGCAAATACCAAGATAATCGTCCAAATAAGGAAATACCAAAACCCCGTTCTCTGAATACAGAAAGAAGGGCACCGAGAATCTTTGAAAAAAATTCTTGGAACTGAGGCTAGGCCAAACGGTAGAGCCACAAAACTGGTAATGCTTGTCTAAAAAGAGAATCTCAGACACTAAAAATGATCTGGATGAATCGGAATATGCAGATACACATCCTGTAAATCTATTGTAGACATATAATGCCCTTACTAAACAAAAGGCAGAATAGTCCTACAGTAACCATCTTGAATGTTGGTATCCTTACATAACGATTCAATATTGATAGATCCGGAACTGGTCTGAAGGAATTGACCTTCTTTGGTACAATGAAGAGATAAAATAAAACCCTAGTCCCTGTTCCAGAACTGGAACTGGCATAATTACTCCAGCCAACTCTAGATCTGAAACACATTTCAGAAATGCTGAGCCTTGCTGTGTTAACTGGGACACGGGAAAGAAAAAAATCTCTTAGCAGGAGGCCTTAACTTGAAGCCAATTCTGTACCTTTCTGAAACAATGTTCTGAAACCAGAGATTGAGAACGGAATTGATCCAAATTCCTTTGAAGAAAACGTAATCTGCCCCATACCAGCTGAACTGGAAAAAAGGGCCGCACCTTCATGGGTACTTAGGAGCTGACTATAGGTTTCTATAAGGCTTGGATATATTCCAAACTGGAAAAAGTTTCCAAACTGATACCGCTCCTGAGGATGAAGGATCAGGCTTTTGTTCCTTATTATGAAAAAAAGAACGAAAAAATGATTATTACCCTGGACAGAAAGGGAAAACAAAGTTGACTTAGAAGACATATCAGCATTCCAAGTTTAATCCATAAAGCTTTTCTAGCTAAAATAGCTAGAGACATATACCTGACATCAACACTAATGATATCAAAAGATGGTATCACCAATAAAATTATTAGCATGTTATAGAATAATAATAATGCTATAAAATTATGATCTGTTACTTGTTGTGCTAAAACTTCTAACCAAAAGGTTGAAGCTGCAGCAACATCCGGTAAAAATATAGCAGGTCTAAGAAGATTACCTGAACATAAGTAAACTTTTCTTAGAAAGGATTCAATTTTCTTATCTAAAGGATCCTTAAATTTAGTACTATTTGCCGTAGAAATAGTAGTACATTTTAGCAGGAATAGAGACAGCCCCAAACCTTAGGGATTTTGTCCCAAAAAACTCTAATCTGTCAGATGGCACAGGATATAATTGCTTAAACGTTTAGAAGGAGTAAAAGAATTACCCAAATTATTCCATTCCCTGGAAATTACTTCAGAAAAAACATCAGGGAGATTAAACACTTCTGGAATAACTACAGGAGATTTAAAAACCCTATTTAAACGTTTGGATTCAGTATCAAGAGGACCAGAATCCTCTATATCTAAAGCAATTAATACTTCTTTAAAATAAAGAACGAATAAATTCCATCTTGAACAAATACAAAGATTTATCAGCATCAACCTCTGAGACAGAAACCTCTGAACCAGAAGAACCATTATCAGTATCAGAATGATGATGTTCATTTAAAAATTCATCTGAAAAAAAGAGAAGTTTTAAAGGACTTTTATGTAAACTAGAAGGAGAAATAACAGACATAGCCTTCTAAATGGATTTAAAAAATAAAATCTCTTATGTTTATCAGGAACACTCTGAAATTTAGATGTTGACGGAACAGCAACAGGTAATATAACAGTACTAAAGGAAATTTTATCTGCATTAATAAGTTTGTCATGACATGCAATACAAACAACAGCTGGAGAAACAGATACCAAAAATTTATAGCAGATACACTTAGCTTGGTAGCTCCAGCCCCGGCAGTGATTTTCCTAAAGTATCTTCTGACTCAGTTGCAACGTGGAACATCTTGCAATATGTAATAGAAAAAACAACATATAAAGCAAAATTGAACAAAATCCTTAAATGACAGTTTCAGGAATGGGAAAAAAATGCCAGTGAACAAGCTTCTAGCAACCAGAAGCAATAAATAATGAGACTTAAATAATGTGGAGACAAAAGCGACGCCCATATTTTTTTAGCGCCAAACAAGACGCCCACATTATTTGGCGCCTAAATGCTTTTGGCGCCAAAAATGACGCCACATCCGGAACGCCGACATTTTTGGCGCAAAATAACGTCAAAAAAATGACGCAACTTCCGGCGACACGTATGACGCCGGAAACGGAAAATAATTTTTGCGCCAAAAAAATCCGCGCCAAGAATGACGCAATAAAATGAAGCATTTTCAGCCCCCGCGAGCCTAACAGCCCACAGGGAAAAAAGAGTCAAATTTTTGAAAGGTAAGAAAAAATGATTAATTCAAATGCATTATCCCAAATATGAAACTGATTGTCTGAAAAATAAGGAAAGTTGAACATTCTGAGTCAAGGCAAATAAATGTTTGAATACATATATTTAGAACTTTATAAACAAAGTGCCCAACCATAGCTTAGAGTGTCACAGAAAATAAGATTTACTTACCCCAGGACACTCATCTACATGTTTGTAGAAAGCCAAACCAGTACTGAAACGAGAATCAGCAGAGGTAATGGTATATATAAGAGTATATCGTCGATCTGAAAAGGGAGGTAAGAGATGAATCTCTACGACCGATAACAGAGAACCTATGAAATAGACCCCGTAGAAGGAGATCACTGCATTCAAATAGGCAATACTCTCCTCACATCCCTCTGACATTCACTGCACGCTGAGAGGAAAACCGGGCTCCAACTTGCTGCGGAGCGCATATCAACGTAGAATCTAGCACAAACTTACTTCACCACCTCCATCGGAGGCAAAGTTTGTAAAACTGAATTGTGGGTGTGGTGAGGGGTGTATTTATAGGCATTTTAAGGTTTGGGAAACTTTGCCCCTCCTGGTAGGAATGTATATCCCATACGTCACTAGCTCATGGACTCTTGCTAATTACATGAAAGAAATATATATATATATACACACACACACACTGTACTGTGCTGTCATGTTATGCCTCCTACAAACTATACATGACATATTGACATTCATTCACAAACAATCATAATGATTGTCTGTGAATGAATGTCAATGTCATGGTTGTAAATGATGCCTGATGAGCCTGTCACATACCTCCCAATATTTCAAAATTTGAAAGAGGGACACCCCCGCACTGTTGTCAGTCTGCCGCGGCACACCTGAGGATCTCTCACGGCACACTAGTTGAAAAACACTACAATAGAAATCAATCCCTTTGACTGAAAATTTTGATTTTGCTATGGTTCCTCTAAAGCAGCGGTTCCCAACCTTTTTTTCTCTCCCGTACCCCTTGATTAGGCTTTTCATTTATGAGTGCTCCCTCTCTGCATTACCCTCATCCATCCCTCAAAAAAGTTTAAATTTTTTATTTTCTTAGGTAAGCAGCTAAATCAAACAATTAAAATGAACCTAATGACCTTTAAAGGCTTTAATTTTTGATTTTACATTTTATAATGTATTTATATATAGCAGTCTAACTTAAGAGAACTCTTGTCCTCGAAGTAAAGAGACTTGCTCAAAGACATTGAAGAATTGGTGAACAGATGGGATTGCTACATTAAAATCACTTGTCTTTTTCACTCCATTCCCTCCCCTGTCAGTTCTTAGGGGTGTCTTCTTAAGATATATTTTTAAAGTGATCACAGTAAATGCAGTCACGGCATTACACATAGAATTATTATTTTGTCATAATACAATTATTCATCAATCCAGTAAATTCCTGTAATCCTATTATAACACATGCAGTGCAAAATATTATCAGATGTACACTAATTAGTTTATCCCTTCATATGTATTTTGCTGGCAGTTACTGCACTACAATCAGCTTTTTGAAGGACTTGAAGGGAGGTTTTAAAAATGGTTTGTGTGTGTATAAATCACCCCTCAAACACGCACTTGATATACCTTGTACCCATTTAACCTCCCCCTGCAATGTACCTCCAAGCCTCCGGTTTAAAGAGGTTAAAGACTTCTGTGATCCGTCTTGGGAATGTGTGAGTCACGTCACTAGTGAGGGGCGCTGGGTGGTGTATGAAATACCCAGCACCACTATGACTAGGAAATCTGCGCAGGGTATGATGTATCAGGCCAGGGTATTACACTCCTGGTATAAGGCACTAACCTGCCCCCATATAACAGGACTTTTGTCTTCACTGATATTCTGTGGTGAGCAGAATAAAAACTGTTAAAATGCTGTACTTCTAAGCAGATATGGGTAAAGAACAGAACTAATTTTAATAAAAAGTACAATTATGAAATATACAACTGCAATGTGAAACCTCCAAGCATTAAATAAAGTGTAGATATTGGTATGAAAGGAATGCCTTCTTACCGTAAGCCCATCTTAGTCTTGCAAACAAAAAGCACTGGAGATAAAGTTGCTGTATGCTTGGTAGTTGCCTGCAGCGTCCAGCCATGGCAATACTCTCCCTGTGCGCTCATCGTGCTGCATGTGACACTGAGCAGCACACTGGAGCTGCTTCCTTATTGCCCTAATGCCCGCCCATTATTCCTGCTCAAACATCCCGCATTATAAAGTGTAGCGTGCATTTACGCTGTGCCACCAATCTACCTTAAAATAGCTGCAGCGTGCAATCAGTAGCGCTAGGAGGACCCAAATAAATAAAAAAACATTTTTTGGTTAAGGCGCGCAGTGCAAGCTCAAATTCCGCCATTACCAATAATATTTTCACTTACCCCCAACCGGTCCTATGTGTACCCCCAGGGGTACACGTACCACAGGTTGGGAACCGCTGCTCTAAAGTATCAAAAAGGAAAAGAAAGTACCAACTAAAAGAGTATACTTAGCCCCACCTTGAGGTTATGCATAAAGTAACTGGGGATTTGACAGAATAGTTATACAAAATGAGAAATGTTTGTGAAGAGAGAGCATTAAAAAAATCCTCTCTCACTGTTAACTAAGTATTTATATACCATATTCAGTGCTTTTTGTCAAACATAACCTTTCAGAAATAACAATACCCAAACCAGTACAAAAAGCAAACTATGGTCAAGGGAATTTACAAAATCTCAGTTTCAAAAGTCCTGTATGCATGATACTTTAAATTGATTAAGCCTTTTTGCTGCTAAAAATATTCTGCTATATTTAGGAGGTAGCTTAATAACACAAGCTGATGCTCTCTCAGCTAGCTAGATAAGCAAGAACCGGTTTTAAAAGTTACATCACCATCCTTGTCCTCTTTTAACAGAGTCCACCTGTTTTTGTTTCTTTTTATCCTTCTTTGTTCCCTTCCCTTCTCTTCCCCCACTCCACCAGAAAAATACAAAGCTTTGGGTATTTTATTCCAAATGGTAGTCTTCTCAAGACTGGGCCATTATTCTCTTTAATTATAAGAGGACTTCAAGGAGATAAGATTTAATCAGTTCTTTTTTCCACCTTTTTTATTCTACTTTCCAGATTTTAACACAACAGTTTTCTTCACTGGAATATGTTGAAACCTAAGGAAGGGACTTATGTAGTTTATTCGGCCCTCAGAATCTTCACCCTCCTGCAACAGACTTCCCAGTCTCACTTAACCAAAAAGCTTTGTGAAGTTATGCAAGCCAGTGTGTGGTGGTTAACAATTTGTTGAAGGGAACATAAAACATTTGGTGTCTGTGGCCAGGAGACTCTATATGGCCTATGAAGGTTACCGGACCAAGCATCAGATGTTGTGCTTGTAAGACGTCCTTGCCATTACTCTCTGCGGCTTTTCTCAAGCGGGGATGTCCACAAAGAGACTGTGGCATCTGTAACAGGCAGCGTGTGGGAGCGGCAGCAGTGGTCTCTTTTTCGGGCTTCACTTCAGCCCCTTTGCTTGCTTATTGGGAAGGTTTTCCACGCCAACACTAATCTCCCAGTCAGCGTACTCTATCATCGCTCTCAGTCACACGTTGCGTGAGTACGTCAGATCTGCTGACGTACCAACCGGAACCTCCTCCAGTGAGGGAAACTGGCTACAAACCTTACTTACAGCTCAATGTCTGTTTTTATAAAGCTGACGTAGCATACATTATTATGGTTCAGAGTGGTAAAAACAAAATTTATGCTTACTTGATAAATTTCTTTCTCTTGTGGTGTATCCAGTCCACGGGTTCATCCATTACTTGTGGGATATTCTCCTTCCCAACAGGAAGCTGCAAGAGGACACCCACAGCAGAGCTGTCTATATAGCTCCTCCCCTAATTGCCACCCCCAGTCTTTCTCTTGTAAGGTGTATCCAGTCCACGGGTTCATCCATTACTTGTGGGATACCAATACCAAAGCTTTAGGACATGGATGAAGGGAGGGACAAGGCAGGCACTTAAACGGAAGGCACCACTGCCTGCAAGACCTTTCTCCCAAAAATAGCCTCCGAGGAAGCAAAAGTATCAAATTTGTAGAATTTAGAAAAAGTATGAAGCGAAGACCAAGTCGCCACCTTACAAATCTGTTCAACAGAGGCCTCATGTTTAAAAGCCCATGTGGAAGCTACCACTCTAGTAGAATGAGCTGTAATTCTTTGAGGAGGCTGCTGGCCAGCAGTCTCATAAGCTAAACGGATTATGCTTCTCAGCCAAAAAGAAAAAGAAGTTGCCGAAGCCTTTCGGCCTCTCCTCTTTCCAGAGAAGACGACAAACAATGCAGATGTTTGACGAAAATCCTTAGTAGCTTGCAAATAAAACTAACCACGTCAAGATTGTGTAACAGACGTTCCTTCTTTGAAGGAGGATTAGGACACAGTGACGGAACAAAAATTTCCTGATTGATATTCTTATTAGATACTACCTTAGGAAGAAACCCAGGTTTGGTACGCAAAACTACCTTATCTGCATGGAAGATCAGATAAGGGGAATCACACTGCAAGGCAGATAACTCTGAAATTCTTCGAGCCGAAGAGATAGCTACTAAAAACAGAACTTTCCAAGATAAAAGCTTGATATCTATGGAATGCAAGGGTTCAAACGGAACCCCTTGAAGAACTTTAAGAACTAAATTTAAACTCCATGGTGGAGCAACAGGTTTAAACACAGGCCTGATTCTAACCAAAGCCTGACAAAACGCCTGAACGTCTGGAACATCAGCCAGGCGCTTGTGCAAAAGAATAGAAAGAGCAGAAATCTGTCCCTTTAAGGAACTAGCCGATAATCCCTTTTCCAATCCTTCTTGAAGAAAAGATAGTATCCTAGGAATCCTGACCTTACTCCACACCAATGAAGATATTTACACCATATCTTATGATAGATTTTCCTGGTGACAGGCTTTCGAGCCTGAATCAAGGTATCAATGACCGACTCGGAGAAACCACGTTTTGATCAAATCAAGCGTTCAATCTCCAAGCAGTCAGCCACAGAGAAATTAGATTTGGATGTTTGAATGGACCTTGGAGTAGAAGGTCCTGCCTCAGCGGCAGAGTCCATGGCGGAGAGGATGACATGTCCACCAGATCCGCATACCAAGTCCTGCGTGGCCACGCAGGCGCTATCAAAATCACTGAAGCTCTCTCCTGCTTGATCTTGGCAATAAGACGAGGGAGGAGAGGAAACGGTGGAAACACATAAGCCAGGTTGAAGGACCAGGGCACTGCTAGAGCATCTATCAGCGCTGCCTGGGGATCCCTTGACCTGGACCCGTAACAAGGAAGCTTGGCGTTCTGACGAGATGCCATCAGATCCAGTTCTGGTTTGCCCCAAAGTTAAATCAGCTGGGCAAATACCTCCGGATGGAGCTCCCACTCCCCCGGATGAAAAATCTGCCGACTTAGAAAATTCGCCTCCTAGTTCTCTACTCCTGGGATCTGGATAGTTGAGAGATGGCAAGAGTGAACCTCTGCCCATAGAATTATCTTGGAAACCTCCATCATTGCCAGGGGACTCCTTGTTCCCCCCTGATGGTTGATATAGGCTACAGTCGTGATATTGTCCGACTGAAATCTGATGAACTTGGCCGCAGCTAGTTGAGGCCAAGCCTGAAGAGCATTGAATATCGCTCTTAGTTCCAGAATGTTTATCGGAAGGAGGGCTTCCTCCTGAGTCCACGAACCCTGAGCCTTCAGGGAGTTCCAGACTGTCGTCACTATAGTCCACTCTGGCCTGCGGAAACTCATTCCCCTGTACAAATGGACCAGAGATAACCACCAGAGAAGAGAATCCCTGGTCTCTTGATCCAGATTTAACAGAGGAGACAAATCTGTGTAGTCCCCATTCCACTGGTTGAGCATGCAAAGTTGCAGTGGTCTGAGATGTAGGCGAGCAAACGGAACTATGTCCATTGTCGCTATGTCCGTATAGGACTTGGCGATTTAAAAAGTCGACGCCTGAATCAGAATGTCGTCTAGGTAAGGGGCTACCGCTATGCCCCGCAACCTTAGAGCCGCCAGAAGGGACCCTAGAACCTTCGTAAAGATTCTTGGTGCCGTGGCTAACCTGAAGGGAAGAGCCACAAACTGGTAATGCCTGTCTAGGAAGGCGAACCTGAGGAACTGATGATCTCTGTGAATCGGAATGTGGAGATAAGCACCCTTTAAGTCCACGGTAGTCATATATTGACCCTCCTGGATCATAGGGAGGATGGTTCAGATTGTCTCCATCTTGAAGGATGGGACCCTGAGAAATTTGTTTAGGATCTTGAGATCCAAGATAGGTCTGAAACTTCCCTCTTTTTTGGGAACTATAAACAGGTTTGAATAAAAACCCAGCCCCTGTTCCTCTCTTGGAACTGGGTGGATCACTCCCATAACCAGTAGGTCTTGAACGCAACGTAAGAATGCTTCTCTTTTTATCTGGTTTACAAATAGTTGTGAGAGATGAAATCTCCCCTTTGGAGATGAACCTTTGAATTCCAGAAGCTATCCCTGGGAAACAATCTGTAGCGCCCAGGGATCCTGGACGTCTCTTGCCCAAGCCTGGGCGAAGAGAGAAAGTCTGCCCCCTACTACATCCGGTCCTGGATCGGGGGCTACTCCTTCATGCTATCTTAGAGGCAGCCGCAGGTTTCTTGGCCTGCTTCCCCTTGTTCCAAGCCTGGTTAGGTCTCCAGACTGGTTTGGACTGGGCGAAATTTCCCTCTTGTTTTGCATTAGAGTAAACTGAGGCTGCGCCACTATTGAAGTTTCGAAAGGAACGAAAATTATTCTGTTTGGTCCTCTTATTGGACCTATCCTGAGGAAGGGCGTGACCTTTTCCTCCAGTAATATCAGAAATGATCTCCTTCAGACCGGGCCCGAATAGGGTCTGTCCCTTGAAGGGGATGTTAAGAAGCTTAGACTTTGAAGTAACGTCTGCTGACCAGGACTTAAGCCATAGCGCCCTACGCGCCAAAATGGCAAAACCTGAATTCTTAGCCGTTAGTTTGGTTAACTGAAAAAACGGTGTCAGAAATTAGCTAACTTAAGAGCTTTAATCCTGTCTAGAATGTCGTCTACCGGAGTCTCCATCTGCAGAGCCTCCTCAAGAGACTCGAACCAAAAAGCCGCTGCAGCAGTTACTGGGGCAATGCATGCAAGAGGCTGGAGAATAAAACCTTGATGAATAAAATGTTTAAGGAGACCCTCCAATTTTTTATCCATAGCATCTAGGAAAGCACAACTGTCCTCGACGGGGATAGTTGTACGCTTAGCTAGGGTAGAGACTGCTCCCTCCACCTTAGGGACCGTCTGCCACGAGTCCCGTACGGCGGCATCTATGAGAAACATCTTTTTGAAAGCAGGAGGAGGAGAGAATGGCACACCTGGTCTATCCCATTCCTTAGTAATAATTTCCAAAAACCTCTTAGGGACTGGAAAAACATCAGTGTAAATAGGCACTGCAAAGTATTTGTCCATTTTACACAATTTCTCTGGAACCACAATGGGGTCACAATCATCCAGAGTCACTAAAACCTCCCTAAGCAATAAGCGGAGGTGTTCAAGCTTAAATTTAAACGCTGTCATTTCAGAATCAGACTGAAGCAACGCCTTCCCTGAGTCTGAAATGTCACCCACAGATAGAAGCTCACCTGCCTCGGCTTCTGAGTATTGTGAGGGTATATCGGACACAGGCATTAAAGCGTCAGAAAGCTCTGTATTAGTTCTAGCCCCAGAGCTGTCTCGCTTTCCTTGTAACCCTGGCAGTTTGGAAAATACCTCTGTGAGGGTAGCATTCATAACTGCCGCCATGTCCTGTAAGGTAAAAGAATTAGACGCGCTAGATGTACTTGGCGTCACTTGAGCGGGAGTTATAGGTTCTGACACA